>NC_085863.1:19612875-19670375 GCF_034702125.1 Engraulis encrasicolus | reverse complement strand
GCCCCCCTCAGGGGTGCCGCGGAAACGTGGTTGATAAATAAATTATGTAATATAATACATATTTGTCTAAATTGATAACTTAATGCTAGTCAGTGGAATCTTTCATCTGCCATTTACGCACAATAAAGTAAATATAGGTTGCCCCAGTCAGCTGCAACTTCGAACGTAGGTCGTGTGACGTCTCCAAATGTGCTACTTTTCTAAGCTTGTGTGGTATCGGATGTGATGCCATGTTACGGCTTGTTGGTTTGGGGTGCCTTGAAATTGTTCATGAATTGAAAGGGTGCCTCGCCTAAAAAAAGGTTGAGAAACACTGCAATAGATAGTGGGGTACTGGGATGGATGGGGAAAGTGACCTCAGGGTCATTTTTTAACCATTTACGCATGCTATCAGTGAGCTGTCAGTCAAACATCACACAACAGATCAATCACATTAGAGCAACGCGGTCACCTGATAAATGTTTAAATGACCGCTTCAGTTCCTTTGAAAAAGAACAGAAAATTTGCAGGCCTACATTGTACTCCACAGACATTAAATGCTTGTAATACATTTCTTGACTGTAGACCCATTTCCTGTTTGTAAACAGATGTTACGTAATGAGGCTTTGTACGCATTGTTCGCATTGTGCACATTGCAGAATTTACCATTTGCTATATGAGCATTCCTTATTATGTCCACAGTCCAGTCAGTATGTTTAATTGCTTGCAGCCACAAACATCTCCTACGCTTCTGGAATGGTCCATTTCCTCTCTCGATAGCATAAAACTTGTACTTTTTAGAATCGGCTTGGAACAACCATACACGGCTCTCTTCAGGGTCAGCACTGTGTGTGTGTGTGTCTAACAATGCGGGCAGTCAGTGATGACGTAGGCTTTGAAAATGTTCTATAATACATAGACTGGCACACTGAATTAGGTTCAGTCCAATTTTGTGTTTATTGAAAGGCAGGCAACCAAAGTGATGAAGATAGAGAATGACAAACGGGTTGGGGAAAGTCACCCCAAGGTCATTATTTAAGCACTTAAGCAATCAGAGACCTGTCAGTCTCAAATCAAACAACACATCCATTACACCAGATCAACACTGTCGCCTGATAAATGTTTAAATACCCACCTCATTTCGTTTTAGGAAGAGCAAAATAATGATCAATGCATATAATTCACTTCCTTCTCTTTAAAGGTCCAATGGATTTTCACCACATCATGGGTGCATGGGTGCATGAACTGATTAAAATTTAAAGGCCAGTGGTTTCAAGATGGCTCTTTGAATATCGCAGACTTTCATGATGGCTGCCCAGAAATCAGAATTGATGACTTCAAGGTCCACGCGTTTACATTACCCAGTCTTTGACTATTCAATAATGCATACATGCTACATCTATAAAATAGAAATGCCTTTAATTGAAAAACATCAAAATCATCACATTTGGCATAAGATGAGTAACACCCAGTAGCGTTCAGAGAGCATGCTACACCGAGGACATACGCTAGGCCTACAGATGACTGGCCCTTTATCCATTATCTACTGGGAGTGTGTAGATAGATAATATCTGGAGTCAAACTATTGACACTTGTCAGTATGTGATGGCATCATGGCATCGTGCATTGTAATGCATGATTAGAAATGATTAAATAAAATTTAAAAAAATCTTTGGTCTTTTGGCTATGTTTAATGAACAATCGCCTGGGTCGAATTCAATTGCTCTCAGTGTGGGTGTCTAATGATAATGCCGGCCGCACAATAGGGGACATACACAGCCGAGGATGCATGAGAAACAGACACTAGTCATCAATATCAAGGATCAATACACAAAATTGCCCATTTCAGCCACAGCCTAATTGGCTCACCCTGATTATCTGATTAGTGGTAGTCGCTCAAGTATTGTCTCACAGACAGCCAATACTGAGATAGCTGATATTTGGATTGCTTTAATTGGCAAGCTGATTTTAATTGTGCAGAGACCCCGTGACCTATCACAGATAGGCAGTGCGAACTACTGCTACAGCAAGATGTATTAAAAAAAAAAAAAAACGATGTCAGTTTATGTTACTCCACAAAGTACGTTTATACATGTTAATGCCACGCAAAAGCGAAACACATCAAGAGTAGGTTTTAGGGTCACTTTTATGAGTCAGGAAGACAGATGCTGAGGCACTCAAGGTTGCAATTTTTTAACTTTTTTATTTGGCTACAATTGGCTACAAGGCATTGTAGCCAAATAAAAAAGTTAAAAAAAATTGCAACCTTGAGTGCCTCAGCATCTGTCTTCCTGGACCAAGTTTGAGAGCCCCTACACTGATGAGCACCAAGGAAAAAAGGTGAAGACCCAGATGCACTCCAATTACCTGCTTGTGTTTGTTACTTTTTTGAGTGTTTGGTGTATGCTCTTTGCAGAGTGTGATTTGTTGAGGGATTTACAGTATGCGGCCATCAGCCATCTGTCATGAGCCTGAGATGATTACTAGAGCAGTGATTCCCAACCTATGGGCTGGGGCCCACTGGTGGGCCCTGAAGGTATTCCATGTGGGCCTTGAAATCATTTTCCAAAAATAATTATCATATTTTGGTGTGTGTTGTTCTTGATTTATTTGAGTTTTATTCTTAATTGGGTCAGAGGTGGGCCCCGAACATTTTTGACAATTTCGAGTGGGCCCCAAGTTGAAAAAGGTTGGGAACCCCTGTACTAGAGGCCTATTTCAGGAGAGTGATATTATACTGTATACACAGGCATGGCATTAGATAGAGCAGAGTATATTAGAAAATCAAAATATCATCTAATATTTTTATTAGATGCATGATGTATACTCCTTGCTACGGATGGGCGATATGGAAAAAATGTCATATTACAGTTTTTAACGCAAACTCTCAATTAATTTTTTATCACGACCTTCCATTGAAAAAAATCTAATCAACAAAAAAACAAAAACAGGCATTTTATATAATTGCAATTTTGTAATTAGCAATTCATTATTATGTAAACACATTGATGACACTCTGACTACTTGTATTGCCTCATCATGACTGATGAAGCATTTGCTTTGCTTTCAGTAGAAATGTCATGCATTGCAATGCATTGTAGAATTGAATCGAATCGGATCAGATCGAATCGAAACGCATAGAATCGAATCGAATCGGATCGCTACCTCCCGAATCGTGATCGAATCGGATCGTGAGGTCAGTGCCAATCTACACCACTATTGGCTATGACTATGTTCAGAGTGTGCAGCATTTCAAGACTGTGTTGCTTCATGCACATACACAGGCCTGGCTGCCATTAGACAGAACTGTATATTAAAAGGCTATTTCAGGAGCGAGCCAAATGAAATCACTGGGGATTAGCGTCAGCCATGCTGCAGAAGCAACAAAGGACTCCTTGTTGCAAACTGAGAGACTTTATTTTCAAACACTGTTGTCTGTAGTATACACTAGACTACAGTGTTATTAAGTGTTATTAAGTGCAACTGCTGACAGAGTGAACAATCAAGATTTCCCCTACTGTATTATACAATGCTGTGTGAAGCAGAAATGAAACATCAATCCGAAAATCTGAGACGTTTTCAAGAACAGTTTCAATTGTCTTTCTTTCCAGGTTCCCTTGCTGCATTTTAACAATATCTAGCCTACTTGTCATTGTGTGTGTGTGTGTGTGTGTGTGTGTGTGTGTGTGTGTGTGTGTGTGTGTGTGTGTGTGTGTGTGTGTGTGTGTGTGTGTGTGTGTGTGTGTGTGTGTGTGTGTGTGTGTGTGTGTGTGTGTGTGTGTGTGTGTGTGTGTGTGTGTGTGCGCCCGCGCGCACACATGCTTGCTTGTGTGCGTGTGTTTTAGCAATCTTTAATTGACAAAGTGTGTATCGTCGGTTGACATTTCCCTCCTGTACCTGATGTCAAACACGCAGTGTTCTGTGCATGTGGTTCACACACGCACACGCACGCACGCACACACACACACACACACACACACACACACACACTGCAGAGCCTCCGTCAACTGTCAGAATCAATCTCCCAGAATGCCCAGCTCCTCTAATCTAATCACTCATCCATAGCCAGCAATGCTACGAAGAAACACAAGCATGCACACACACACACACACACACACACACACACACACACACACACACACACACACACACACACACACACACACACACACACAAACACACACACACACACACACACACACACACACACACACACACACACACACACACACACACACACACACACACACACACATGTACATGCACATACACATGTATGCATGTGCACTCGTGCAAACACACACACACACACACACACACACACACACACACACACACACACACACACACACACACACACACACACACACACACTCGTGTGCCTAATCTAATCATTCATCCATAGAGCGGTACGCAGTGCGTGTTTTCCAAACAGTGGTCTCTGTTGATGTATCGGTTGAAGTGCTGACAGCCACCTACGTCGTTAAACATTATGACACCTACGCCTCAAGGTAGCTCCACATACTTCACAGCGGAACAAGAACACTCACAAAAGATTTGCGTTTTTTTAATTTTACTAATTTATTTTTTCTATTGCAAGCACTGTCCAGGAATAGCCTATGAATCATCCCAACAAGACCAGAAGTGCCATTTCTTTTAGGCCAAACCAGGACAGCATAGTAGCTTATTTTAATCTTTGTAATCTCCTTTTTTTTTAGGGGGGGCAGACAGATAATAATCTTTTGTGTCTTTTTTCCTCTGCTATGCTTCCCATCTTAATACAAAATAGTGATGCAACCCGTGCGACACAGTTACAGGTTCATCGGTTTGATCACAGTAAAAACTTTAAACTTGGCATTGGGGGGGATATTATAGGGGATGTGTTGTCAAAGGCGGCATCTTGTTAGCAGGACATTTACTCTGACTTATTAGGACAAGATAATTGGAGGCTTGTTATTTTTAATTGGAAACGGAGCACTCAGACGAAAAGAGCATACCACGGTTCAGGCTAAAAGCTGTCTGTGTAATTTTAAAAAGTCAGACAGAAAAGTGTTGTTGAGAGTATTTTAATAGTGGTTCTTCAGAGTAAATAAATTAAAAACCAGACGAAGATGCAGTAGACATACAAGATATTCATTATTTTTGCTTAAAAAAAACAAATGAGGTGTGAACGGGCAATGGAAGCAGACAGTTCGGTCTTTGGGCTGTTTACTTCCCCAGCGAACATCACATGGATTGGACCACCAGCCTGGCATTACACAGAGCTGTTTAAAAGTCTATCTTAAGAGTACGATGTATTATATGTTCCAAACATCACCTGGATTAAACCTCAAGCTTGAACTTTTTTTTAATGCATAATCTCTTCAACTGACCTCCCCTTTCACAGTGCATTATTTCACTGATCTGTGTGTGTGTGTGTGTGCGTGTGTGTGTGGCTTTCACAACAATATTAATTCATATTATTAGAAGTGATCAAAGTAATTCATGCTTACTACTTATAATGGGTACTTATAATTGCTATTGGTGGGAAATTGTGTCGACTCTTTCTAGTAATGCTCCTGCACTATGCATAACGATGTAACAGGTGCCAAATAACAGTTTGACGGTAGAATATTACAAAATCTTCCAGTTGGGGGGGGGGGGGGGGGGGTGTGCTGTGGTGCAGCGCGCTAAACATAACTTGCATATCCTTGGGGACCCAGGTTTGAATCCGGCCTGGATCATGTCCCAACCCTACCTCCACCTCTCTGTCCCACTGATTACCTGCCAATCTCTACTGTCCTGGCATCAATACAGGCACAAAAAGCCCATAACAATATCCCCAGAATATTACTAAATCTCCAACCCAAAGCCTCATAGAGTATCGGTAGCGCTGAGTTATCGCTATGAACCTACTGTATATGTCAGTAGTATCGTACTGTAGCTTGGGCGAAAAGCCGACTGTTGACTCTGTCAATCAGTCTGGCAAAAGCCATGAGGAATCCGTCTCCGTGGAGGGAGGTAGATGGTCTGATCTTACTCTATCATTTAAATTAATTGGAGTTCCAAACGCAAATTAAAACCCATATTGTGCTTTACTAGCATGGCTGTAACGATATAGCGTCGCAAAAGCATACAAATAACAAAACGAAAGTGTGAATATAGTTACCTTAACCAATCAGTAACGGAGCTTGCGGGTGAGTTCTGCGTCATCACTCTCAACTGTTTGCTGATTGGCTAAACACTGAGAGAACCGAGCTCGAGGCTTTTGCCAGACAATGTGCTGAGCCAAAATCTTTGGGTGGAGTACATAGGATGGCGTCGCCAGGCTAATCGTACTGTGCCAAACATGCCAAACTGGAGCCTGAACTGGAAAGGTCACGGGAGCCCCAAGTGGAGAGCTAGCGCAGGATCACCTTGGTTACAATAACAGCTGTCTTTATCTTCTGTTATTCTGCTAAACATATTAAGATTAAGGGTAACACTTTATTTTAGGGACACATCTATTAGCACTAATACATACAATGTCCCTGTATAAGTAACTTGTAAGGCATGTAAAAACCAAAATCAAACATTTGTTAGGCATGTATTCACAAATGTCTTGCTCATGCACAATAGAGGGTTTATTACCAATTTAACCTTAGTAAGGACCTAGTAGGCCTTAGCGTTTGCTTAGTACATGCCTTACAAGTTACTTATGCTGGCATTAACATTGCATGTATTAGTGCTAATAGATGTATCCCTAAAATAAAGGAAGTACCATGGGTTAAGCCCTCTGTGTTTGATATGCACACAAAATGTTGTCCAAATCCGTCCACCCATTCAAACCCTATCACACAATAAACATCTGTGATGGATGGAGGATGTACTGTATGTACATGTGCACACTTATGTCAGGACGACCGGAAAACAATAATCCTTCATAACCTTTGGCAGACATGACTATGTTGGTCAATTCGTACCTCCGTTTACTGGTATGCATGCCATGAAGCCTGGGGCTTAGTGTACTATCGCTAAAGATCAATGGAGATCACCCCCATAGCCATCCAACCTGCTGTGTGCGTGCGTGTGTGTGTGCGTGTGTGTGATCACTCCCATAGTCCTTCAACTTGGCCTTACAGCAGCCCTGATAATGACACTAGAGGCAGATTCTTATCTTTGCTTCTCCTTACACATTGCGCACCTTAATCACCCTGTGTGTGTGTGTGTGTGTGTGTGTGTGTGTGTGTGTGTGTGTGTGTGTGTGTGTGTGTGTGTGTGTGTGTGTGTGTGTGTGTGTGTGTGTGTGTGTGTGTGTGTGTGTGTGTGTGTGTGTGTGTGTGTGTGTGTGTGTGTGTACATCTCTTGCACCTTAATCACTGCTGGTGCCATTAGTAAGTCAGCGATGTAATAGTGTACGGCCCTTATCTAGATACACACCGGCAGAGATTAACTGATCTCTATATCTCACCTTAACATGAGGGACACACACACACACATGTGCATACATAGCAGACACACAGGAACATACACACACACACACACACACACACACATGTGCACGCACACACACACACGTGCACACACACACACACACACACATACACATGCGCGCGCACACACACGCACACACACACACACACACACACACACACACACGCGCGCGCGCACACGCACGCACACACACAGACACACACACACACCAGTTATTTTTTCTCCCAGCGAGAGATATCATTGGCAAAGGACGTTGTATGCACAGTGTCCTAATACCTCAGCTGCAGACAGTGCAGCTCTCGGATCAGTGAATAGTGTTTTCCAATGTCAACATCCTCCCTAAAGGAGCATAAGCGACTGTCAATCACACGGTGACTGACAGCTCGGCAGGTGAGAGCACTCGAAGGGACTCGTTATTATTCTGCAGTAGACTGTGACAAGGTGAGAGGAGACCCCCACCCCCCCCTATCTCCCTCCCCACCTCAACACTAAAAGAGCCACTTACAGTACAATACAGTACGGGCATTGAAGAGGAGACATCCATCCGGCTACGGGGGAGAAATAGCTCTAATACAATCGCTGATGCAACCATTGCAACACAGTTACCGGTTTGATCAAACTAAAAACTTTAAACTTGCCATTGGGGGATATTCTGGAGAGCAATCTTTAAACTTGGCATCGGCGGGGCGTGGGGGGGCGGGGTGTTCTGGAGGGCGAGTTGTCAAAAGTGGTCTCTTCTTAGCAGGGCATTTACTCTGACTTATTATGGAGAGATAATTGGAGGCTTGTTATTTTTAATTGGGAACAGAGCACTCGGATAAAAAATGCACACAGTCTAAAAACTCAGTCTAAAAATTGCCTGTGTACCTTTAAAATTCAAACAGAACACAAAGTGAAACATCATTTTCAGCATTTTATCAATGGTTTTTCAGTGTAATACAAAGTGTTGGTAGCACTCTGCAGTCTGCCTCAGCAGTCTGAGGAAATATCTCCTATTGTTGTCTATGATCTATTCTATAACCTCTTATTCTCTCCTATGTGTCTCCTGTTTTGCTGTCTATTGTTCCATTCAGTCTGCAGAGAAGGATCGTCCTGGGTAAGTGTTGCCCCAGGCAGCGAGATGGAAGGCCCAGCTCTGCAGAGCAGGTAGTGCCCTGGAACTCTGCCTGTCTTGTTTTTGGTAAATTAAATTGTTCACTTCCTAAATAATTCTTGTCAACACTTGTCAACAAAAATGCTTACACAATAGTCAATACATGATTTTGAACATCTTCCCCTGTAGTTTTTTGAGGGGCAGCCCTAGACTGGCAATCTGGTGTATCTCTCAGTGGTTGACACTCACCACACTGTAAAAAAGAACAGCTGCCTCAGAAGTTCATTTAAATCCTTATCATAAGTTGTGTGAAGCTTTGAATTCCAGCTTTTTTTTAAAAAAACAATACACAACTCCCCACAACTTACAATACATATTTATATTGCTTGTGATTTCAAGTTAAACCATGCTGTTACCATTGCAGTGTATAGCAGAACAAATTAACTATATACAGTAAGTCATCATGACTTATCACTTATCATTCTTTTCCGTGCAGGGGCCGAGACTGTAACGCTTCTTTGTATTTTCTGACAGACGGGGCCAGATATTAGAAGGGACTGCAAAAAATACCTGGGATTTCTTTCCCAGCCCAGCCCTGATGATGAGTGGTGTTTTTGTAGTGCTGAAACCGGTCTGAGTGTGGGAGAACACTGAACAGGTGCTCTCTTGGAACGGCTCCCACTGAGGGAACACACTGAACCAGTAGGGCTACTGTTCTGGAACAGGCCTGACTGTGGGAGCAGGTGCCGTGCTGGAACAGGTAATACTGTGGCAGGTGCTAACTGGGACAGGTGATGTCCTCATAACAGGTGCTCTCCTTGTTCCATTTTTGGATCAGAAGCTGTCCTAAAGTACTAGTAGAGTAGTAGAGTCATTTATTGATCCCAGGGGGAAATTAAGAATTATTCATTAACATCAAAATTAACTAGTTATTAGGTGATTAAATTTTACTTAAATTAAGATTGACTCTATATTTCTCCTTGAAACTAGAAAAGTAAGCTTGTTAAGATTTCATTTTTTTTCCAGTGCAGCTCCTCTCCCAGCATATAGGTTTGCACAGATAGGGACAAGTTGGTGCTAAAGTACCTACCCCCATGCCACACAGTACAACAATGCACTTTAAAAAAATCCCTTTTAAACATTTGTCACAACGTACTGTGGTTCATGTTGACATGATAATCTACAATTGCTTGACGATCAAAAGTGTGTTATGATAATGCCTCGATATACTACACAGTACTATGCAGCCTCTATAGGCTGTAAGTTCCGCACACCCTCCGTCCACCCTTGAGCACCTGCCCCCCCAAAAATGTCTGTGCACGCCACTGTCTCCAGTAACTGTTCTCATTCTCCATGGGAGCAGTTGCTCTCCTACGTATGTATGTGGAGACCCTGTCGGGGATATGCAGCTCCTTTGATCAATTCACAAGTCTGCTGTGATATTAGGCCATGCATCTACATATGGCTCCAAGCCATGATCCAGGAAGTGAAAACAAATAGAAAATAAGAGCCCGCATTTGCATCAAAGTTGTATTTGTAGTTGTACAGGATTTTGTTCACCATGGCAAATGGATAGAAATTGGAAATGAGTTTGTGAATGCCGTGAAACGGGTCACATTAATATCCAGACTCAGGGCTTCTACTTTAATTAGCTGACTTGACCAATGAAACCAACCCATCCAAATGAATTAAAAAGTCTTTGATTATCATTCTCTCTCTCTCTCTCTCTCTCTCTCTCTCTCTCTCTCTCTCTCTCTCTCTCTCTCTCTCTCTCTCTCTCTCTCTCTCTCTCTCATGTTTCTTTCAGCGAGTGAATATTTTAATGTGAAAAGATACATCGCAGAGTCATACATTATTAAGTGAGCCCAGGGGGGGAGAGAGGAGGATAGCTTCCCACTCAGTGAGATCAAAACATGCCGTAACAGAGAGAATAGCATGCAGGCCAGGCAGGCCAGGGGGGTTGGCTCTTCAAACCCCTTATCTCTCATAGCGCAGCAATGGAACACTTATTTGGCGTGGTCTGCCGATATTCACACACATCCGTCAAACGAAAATGTAAACACACACCCAAATTAGGGAGCAGACGGGACATTTATAAAAGAAGTAAATGCTGAACTGTTCATGAAAAAAGCCCTCTTTGCATCAAAGAATAAATAATTTAGTTGTGCCTCGGTTTCCTAGATTCAGGCTTTCCATCAGACTGTTATGCAAGTGTGAGATGTGGGAAATTTAAACAGGGATGTCTGACAGTGACTTTTTCCAGAAACATAAGAAATGTGCTTTCAGTGGTATGTAATAGGTTTTGCTGATTTGTGTGTGTGTGTGTGTGTGTGTGTGTGTGTGTGTGTGTGTGTGTGTGTGTGTGTGTGTGTGTGTGTGTGTGTGTGTGTGTGTGTGTGTGTGTGTGTGTGTGTGTGTGTGCGCGCGCGCGTGCGTGCCTGTGTGTGTGTGTGTGTGTGTGTGTGTGTGTGTGTGTGTGTGTGTGTGTGTGTGTGCGTGCGCGTGTGTTTTTAGTCAATTTTTGTGCTATGTAAATACATACTGTATTCTTGTGTAGAGGTGTGTGTGATATTAAATTCATTAGTGGCATTTAAATATGATGTTAAATCCATCAATGGTGTTTATGTGAGTACGCTGAATTCATCAGTGGTGTCTCAGTGAGTAATGTTGAATTAATCAGTGGTTTGATTGATGTTCATTGGTTTCCTGATGAGAGCTTAAGCCGTTTAATCCAGAGATTAGCCCTCTGCTGCCTCTGCATTATTGATAAAGTAATGTGTCCGCCTCAATGCTGAGGTATTACTGTACGTGTACACCAGAAACAAATGGAAAAAAAAAATAATAATGCATCAATGCTGAGGTATTATACTGGTAAACCAATGCATCATCCCCAAAGCTGAAGTATTATAGCCTAAATGGTGAGCCAGCGCATTATCACCAAAGCGGTATCTTGAAGTCTAACTTATAAACTAATATTTGCCTTAGCGCTAGTCATAGTATAAATAGTAAACTAATGCATCCACGTCAATGCTGAGGTATTACAGTCCAACTGGTAAACTACTAGCCTGGGCGAAAGTGACTGTTGACTACCTCAAACAGTCTGGCAAAAGCCAAGAGGAATCCGTCTCCGTGGAGGGTGGGAGATGGTCTGCCATTTAAATTCCTTGGAGTTCCGAATTCACATTGAAACCCATATTGTGCTTTATTAGCCTGACTGTTACGATATAACATCGCAAAAGCATACAAATGAAACAAAAGTGTGAATATGGTTACCTTAACCAATCAGTAACGGACTTGGCGGGTGAGTTCTCGTCACCACTCTCAACTGATTGCTGATTGGCGAAACACTGAGAGAACCGAGCTGGAGGCTTTTGTCAGACGATGTGCAGAGCCAAAATCTTTGGGTGGAGTACATAGGATGGCGTCGCCAGGCTAGTAAACTACTGCTTCGGCCTCAAAGCTGATAATTTATTACTGCAGTAATTGGGTTGGTTCTCTGTATATGTAATACAGTGATCTCTGAACTCATAAACGCACGCAGTGGTCCTACTAATGTGTCTCGCAACTGAGGTTTTGGCAATGTGTTTTGTAATTACATAAACGAAAGCATTGGTCCTGATGCTGTATTTTCCCCCCCTATGCATGAGGGTTAACTATTCCTTAGTTTTCTCTGGGGTCTGCAGGGAAGAAGAAGAATAAGAAGAATGAGGCTATTTTTTGACTGAGCTTTTAGTTTCATCGCCACTGAAACTTTGTGTTGTGTTGTGGAGGACCCTTGTTGAAAGCCTCGGAGGGATATTCTTTTCAAAAGTATTCAAAACAAGCCCAGCCTGCAGCTCAAAATAACTTCCCAAAATTTTCCACATCCAAAGCATTCTCACCTCTCCTCTTTTTCCTCTCTCCCTCTCCCTCTCTCTTTATCTATCTATCTCTCTCTAGCTCTCTCTCTCTCATCCCTAATGAGTTCCCCTATCTCTCTGTATTGTCTTCTTCTCCTCCGTCTCCTCCCCTCTGCAGACCCCCTACAGCATCCTAAACAAAAATGGAATATTTATGAAGTCTATTTCCACCTGCAGAGTCGCCTCGCGGAATACCTCTCTCTTTCCCTCTCTCTCCCCCCACCTCTCTCTATCCCTCATTCTTTTCCTCTCTTTCACTCCTTCCCTCTCTTTGCTCTCATTCCATTCCTCCTCTCCCCCTCTTTATCCATTCATTATTCCGTCTTTCCTTCCATCTCTCCCAATTCTCTCTCTCTCTCTCTCTCTCTCTCTCTCTCTCTCTCTACCACTGCTACCCTGCGCAGTGAAAGGAAGTTTAGGTGGAGTTTGTGTGCCCTTCCTCCTCTTCTCTCTCCATCCCCAGGCCCCGTGCGGAGGGCTGCAGAGTTTAGATGGAGTTTGGATGGGCTTTGCTCCGTCTGCACAAAGAACAGCAAAGACATTAAAGGCTAATAGGCAAGTGAATTATGTATAGAAAATGCTAAAGCCTTTTCCCAAGCAGGCTGAGCCAACGAGAGAGAGAGGGAGAGAGAGAGAGAGAGAGAGAGAGAGAGAGAGAGAGAGAGAGAGAGAGAGAGAGAGAGAGAGAGAGAGAGAGAGACTGTCTTCTTTTCCTTTTCTCCATCCCCTGCTTCTGCAGGTGGATATAAGGTTCTGCATGCCAGAGGCGTAGGCTACTGATGGCAAACACACACAGGACGGACAGGATTTATGGCTTCTGTTTTCCATTCAAAATCTCTGGCTGCGCTCTTCTCGTTTGGCCTGGAATGGGGACATTAAAAGGCAGTATTAGGTACTACCTTACAATACCAATGAAGGGAATGGGTGGGTTACATTATGCAGTGGCTTACAATAGCAGTGATGGAGCCGCGTCTGTCTGGGTGGATGGGGTTATAGTTTTTTGTCTCTGCGAGCACAAGAGGGAGGTTTATTAGTCCGCTAAGGACCCACATTTACCTCATATTGCAAGAAGCTGCTCATTACGCACTGAAAAGAGAGAAAAAATGTTATGAGTCTGGAATATGGCTTTATGGACCGTTATTGCCGAGTTACAGTGCCAATTATTGTAATTCAATATCCGGAGATGGCCCGTCATCAACAGAGGAGTTTTAGCTTTCATGTTTGACTTTCAAAAGGGGGCGTCTGCCAGGCTGCATTATGGTCACCGTGCCTTGTGGTGTTTCATCCCTCTCTCTTGTCCTCCTCTGGTCTTTACAGACTCTTGCTATGCCCCTGCATCCTAATGACCACAACACAAAGATGATGCAACCCCTGCAACCCTCTTTCAGTGATCTCATCATAGGAAAAAAAAAGATAAACTTAACATGTTGCTACACGGTTTTATGAATATTTCATGTTTTACCATGTCATTAATTATTGATATTATATCTGTTAATATTGCAACAGAGTTAAGAAGTTGACCTTGTAGCTCTTTGATGTTATTGTGAAGTTTAAAGGAAAAGTTTAAGCAAAGCGCTCTCGAGCCTCTGAATAGCAATCATTTCGAATATCTGAAACTATTCAAGTGGAAAAAGAATTTTTTTTCCAGACTTTTCAGTTGTCAGTACAAATGGTCATGCCAGTAGTCAGAGTGATTCACACAGCCAGGAGTGTGATTTTCGATTTTTAAGCAGTGACCTCCAATACCATTTGTCTTTGAATACCTGAAAAGTTAAAAAACAAATTCAAGTTACAGGCATTCGTATTTCGAAAGAACAAATCGTCATGCGGGTAGGCAAGTGGTTCCCAACCTATGGGTCGGGACCCACCTTAAGGGTCGCCAAAGATCCACAGGGGGTCGCGGAGCCCTCTTGATTTTAAGGGGTTTCATTTTAAATATATATAGCCCATGTTGAATAAAAGACAAGGCATTTAACTAATAAATGCATAGAAGCAACAAATTGTAAGTGCTACATTAAACATTTATTCTATATTTGACCAAAGACGAATTGAGGAATAAAATAACTAAAATTAGTTTTTGCAGAAAAAAAAAACTCTTGTGACTCCGTCACCAAAGCTTACAATAGTAAGAACATGGGTCCCTTAAGAAAAAGGTTGGGAACCACTGGGGTAGGCTACCCAGAGTGCTCCACTCAGCCAGGAGTGATTCACCCGTTTGTGTTTAAAGCTCCATACGCAGTGACCTCCACTAGCACACACATTAACTACACAAACGCACTGTTTGGTCAAATGATTGTCCGTTCGACCGGCCACCGGTGTGTTTGTGTGTGTGTCTGTGTGTGTGTTTATGTTTATGTGTGTGTGTGTGCTGTAGTGTGCTTTACGCTGTGTCCTTCCCATTTGAGTCAGCCGATGCCTGATCACAGGTGATGGCGGCAACCCTGAGGACAGTGTGTTCGTGCGTGTGCGTGTGCGTGGTGTGTGTTTTCAGGTGATGCGTCAGCCCTGGAGAGAGAGCCAAATGCAGCCGAGGCTTCACCACCTGTTTATGTGCGGAGAGCCAGAGAGGACCTGTCACGGCCCCCAGGGAGATGCCATGTGTGTTTAGAGCGGGTCGGGCCATCATCTGAACACACACACACACACACACACACACACACACACACACTATCCTCAGGGTTGCTGCCATCACCTGTGATCAGGCATCGGCCGGCTCAAATGGGAAGGACACAGCGTACAGCACACTACACACACATACACGTGCGCGCACACACACACACACACACACACACACACACACACACACACACACACACACACACACACACACATACACACACACACACACACACACACACACACACACACACACACACACACACACACACGACACAGCACACTGCCCCAGGACTGCATTCCCATACAAATGCAGCCTGGGTGACCTAAAACTATATTGAGGCAACACTCACATTAAATCATCACACAAGCCCAGCATGCGTGACCCACGGCAATATCTAGGCAAAGGTCATGTGAAATATCTATCTACACCGAGGCAGCATGTTTGATCTAAAACAATATTGAGGCAATGTTTGAGGGAATGACCTTATAAAATATCTACAGAAACGCGGCTGCTGATGTAAACTGCTAATGACAGCTTATCAAGTTCCCAATCGCATTTGATTAGCGCTTGTGGCCGGTTGGAACATGGAGCCCATTGAAAAATAAACTGAATCAAAAAATAAAATAAAAGAAGAGAATACAAGAGGAAAAAAAACAAGGAAATGAAAATTAAATTCTCCTGTGGCACCCGTCATTGAAATGCAGCACCACGTTGGAGATGGCAGAAGGAGAGGCTTTCATTGGAACTGACAGTTTGAAAAAGAACCGTCCTTATTTGTCCTTGTCAGAGAGATAGTAACAACACTAATATGTTTACATGCAGTCAACAAAAAAAAGGATAAATAAAAGAAAATCAAAGCTCCAAATTGTGATGAACTAACATGACAGATTAAAATGCTGTTATACATTAGGAATGTACTCGTACATTTACAAAGTAACTCAAAATCTGGTGCGGCGATCGCTCTTCAAAAGATCTAATTACATATTTATATAACGGAGAGGAGAAATAAGTTCAGAATAAGTTACTTTGTGCAAAGTCAGTTTGAACTTGCTTCATATCCATGACTTGACAATTTGCTTTATGCTGACGTGTTTGAACATCAAAACATGGGGCTGAATACGATATAAGAAGAGTGTACAGTTTGTACGGCATCAGAGGATCGGCCTGCTGAAGGGCTTTCCGTACAGTGCAACTAGAAGCACGATGATTAAGCCCAGTGTGCTTTTAGCTGCCAATGATATGCGTGGCGGGGGTACAGTGCTGTACAGTGCTGACTCGTGACCCCGCGTGAGGACGGCTAACGAGCTGAGGCTATGGGTGATTAAAATGGAGATCGCACACGCAGAAACGCACACAGGCATGTGTGCAGATCCACACACACACACACACATGCACACCTATTCTGTATGTTAAGTGCACACACACACAGACACACACGCACACACAGGTACCCCGATGCTAACGCACATGCACACACACACACACACACGTGCGAGCGCACACACACACACACACACACACACACCTGTTCTGTATGTTAAGTGCGCGCACACACACACACACACACACACACACACACACACACACACACACACACACACACACACACACACACACACACACACACACACACACACACACACACACACACTCACACACACACACAGGTACCCCGATGCTAATGAGCAGTGACGGACTGGGATAGAGAAACGGCCCTGGCATTTTGACCCACAACGCGGCCCCAAGACCCCCCAGTACCCCCCCCCCCCTCACGCACACACACACAGACAGAGAGAGAGAGAGACACACACACACACACCACTTCGCGGAAGTTGCAATAACTTGGTGACCGCGCACCACATGAAAACACATTGGTAAACACAAGTTCATCCTGATCCTACTAGAACTAGGTGCATGGTGCATCCTACACGTCGAAAACGGTGCGTTATAACAAGCGCACTCTGCACTCGTTAGCCCGCCCCACACAGAGAGAAATTGTGACTATTAATAAAATAGTAGGCCTAGTAAACACTGAAGTTTCAGAGACCAACAGGCACCAGGCACGCATCAACGTGCCTACACACACACACACACACACACACACACACACACTATAGGCCTAATATAAAATCAATGAACCAACCACTTTTGATGTCCGCTTTGCTCTTGCACCGCTTCTTTACGCAAAAGCCCCTTCTTAACGCTGTCCAGTGGACAGTGGATGACAAGACTATGAGTGGGAATCAGTCCAACTTCTATGCTAACCAGTCCAGAGCTGAACGCAAAACAACATACCGTAGGCTACATCGATATGGCTACTAAAATGTATTTCAGCAAGACAAGCCACCAATTCGAGAGCCCATTACCAAGTCATGAAGTTAAGAATACAGTACGAATAAGAAAAACTATAACAGCCCCCAGATTACCACAAGCTAAAAAGGTTTACAGATCACATCACCTTGGCTAGTAGCGAGACTAGCCACGGCTTATGACAGTAGAAACGCGACCTTACGTGAAATAAAAAAAAAGTGTCACGGTGGACACAAACAATGATTATTAATGGAAATCCTTCAGCCCTACCTGGTCTTATTCGTAGCGTCGGGCAGTGCAACACATCTTCTAATATCCATATTTGTGTGGGCGAGAGAGCTCTGCGTGCTATTCCATGTGAATGGTTGTGATTTCTTGGCGATTGCAGAGACAAAACAACACACTTCTTTATGGTCTTCTTCCAAGCAAGCCAAGAAGCCGGCATAATATATACTACGACATAGATTCGAACAGAACACCATGTTTTCAGTGACAACAACCTTGAATTTATGGGACACTTCTTGTCCGCCACACACCGTATAATGCTCACAGGAAGTTTATCGTCAGTCACTAGGGAAACGGAGGACTGAACTGATTAAGAAAATACCTGAAAAGACCACAAGATGGCAGCATCTCACCGCGTAGTGACCACCAAACACCACAAGTCAAGTCAAATGTGCTTTATTAACAATTTCCATTGCCGCTCCCCCTTCTTTCGTTTAATTCCTCCTCTTCCTGGACCTTCATTCATTTTTCTTAATAGCTATAATTGTCCATTCGCGTCGCGACATCTACCGTCAGTTTTTCTCTACAACAAGCTTCAGAATGTTGATGAATCTTTTAGGCCTACGTTCTTTTTCTTTTGGCGGGAACCGAACGTAAATTAAAAAAAAAATCCCACAAAGCAATGCTTTACTACAGTTGTCTCAAACAAAAGCAAAATATAAATAGGTAGGCTATAGTTTTTTTGTATTATTTTGAACACTTTTACATCATTGGAATATATATTCAGGAAAAATACAACATGAAACATAATGAGACCCACCCATCAATATGCCACCGTCCGTGTGTAATGTATGGCAGTGTCAGTGGTATAAATAGCGAAACGGTGTATGTTGATACTATCTGAATAGAACTTTGAATGCTGTAGCGTGATATTAGCCTAAAAGATCCCAGACGTATGATTATGGGGCCGCAACGAGCATTGGAAGGGCCGCGATGGGTATCTAAAGGGCCGCGGCCCTTCTGGCATGTGCCCAAATGCCAGACTGTCCAGTCCGTGCCTGCTAATGAGTTAACAAGGTAAGGGTATGGGTGATTGAAATGTAGATCTCTGCGTGACTTTTGACACTTGGAGTGGAAGGAGTCCTGATTGCCGTCCCTGCTGGGTGCCACTGCTAGATCAATGCCATTTGTCTTGCCTGCCGCGCCACGACAGCTGCCAATGCAGGACACACACTCCCAAATGCACACACACACACACACACACACACACACAAGCAGGCGCTTGCGTGCATGCATTCACACACACGCAAACTTTATCTCTCTCCCTCTCTTTCTCTCACACACACACGCACACATAAATGCACGCACGCAGAGACACACGAACATTTGCACACACGCACGCACGCACAGACGCACGCACTCAGCTAATGCCTCGAGGGCCAAGCTGTTTGGCGCCAGGGAAGGTTGCCGTGCCCCTGCGAGCTTCAGGAAATGCTGATCACAGGCCTTGCAGATGTAATCGATGCGTCTCTCAGGGCACTTGCTCACGGCCTGGGAAGAATCCCAAAGTAAGCCCTACACTTTTTTTCCCCACCATATTCCCTTCCCCTCCCCTTGCCTCTCCTCCCCTCCTCATGCCTCCTCCGCTACCCTCTTCTCCGCTAACGCACCCTCCCTCTTCCTCATCCCTCCTCCACCACCCTTTTCCCCTTTTGCTTTTTTTTTTTTTACCCCTGTCAGCTTCCCTGCCTTTTTGATGAAGAATCCATCCCCCCCCCACACACACACACCCCCTCTTCCCTGGTACCCTCCCCAGGACTCCAACTCCGTCCTCACCCCTGTTCTTCTGCTGTCTTCACCTCACCACATCTCCCCTTCCCTCAACTCATCTTTCACTCCTCTCTGTTCCCCCGTCAGTTACACTGCCCCTATTCAGGCCATTTGGTTGTGGGAAGAGTCCACTTTTGCATCCCCCACCAACCCCCCCAACCCTCTTCTCTTCGTCACCCTCCTCTCCTCCTCACTCGTCCACTCCACTCACCTCATCTCCCTTACTCTCTTCTCCTCAACCCACCACCTCCCTCTTTTTTTCTGTTCTTCTCCACTTCCTCTCGCTCTCCTCACTGCGCTCCCTCCTTCACCTCCTCCCCCCTCATCCCCTCTCCTCTGCCACCTTCATCCATTCTTCTCTCTCTCCTCCCCATCTCATTCACTCCACTGCGCTTCTCAACTCCCACCACTCCGCTCCTCACCTCCCTCCTCCCTTCTTGCAGTCTTCTCCTTTCCCTCTTCTCTCTTCCACTCCTCACTCCTTCCTCTCCTCCTTGCCCCAGTATGACCTGCTCCCATCCACACCTCACCGCTCCTCTCCACTCCCCTCCTGACTTTTTTTCTTCGCTCCAAACTCTTTGTACCCCTCTTCTCTCTCTTCCTCACCCCTCCCCTCCGCTCTCCCCCCGCTTCCCTCTTCCCTTCTCTCCTCCGCTCCTCACCCCCTCTCCTTCCTCCCCTCCCTGTCAGAGTGTGACCTGCCATAGCAGCCTATTCAGCAATAAAGTGTATAATTATGGCCCGACCCGACACACACGCACGCTTGCACACCCGCCCGCACGCACGCCCAGATACAGTATATATACGCACGCATACACACGTACACACGTACACACACACACACACACACACACCCCACCAACCCTGACCGACCCGACATCTGAAAAGCCTCCAAGAGCGGAGCCTCATAAATACTGTACATCACACCAGCGCAGCACAACGCAGCACAACGCAGCACAGCGCAGCAGAGGGGAGGATGAGCGAAGTGCAGTACAGTATAGGCCAGGGGAGATTTACTTTATCCCACGAAGGCTGCGGGGAAGGAAAGTTTAGCAAAGTGGAGGATGAACATCATTATTTCATTTCATTTATTGTTTATTTGACAGGGACAGTGCACAGCATACAATTGAGCCAGATTATAGCCATGAGGCGAATTTTACTCTGTAGTCCCTGGACAGGAATTTCCAAAAAAAAATAAAATAAATAAAGGGCCGGGCAGGGAGAATGAAGATTTGGCGTAAGAATGAGGAAATGCAAGAGAGTAAGTACAAGTAAAAGTAAATAAAAATAAATTATAAGTAAATATATTTCCTCTCTTGCCCTTAACCCTTATGTTGTGTTCGGGTCATTTTTGACCCGTTTTCAAGTTTTAGTGTGAAAAAAACACACTTTCCTTTATTTTCTTGGAATAAGGCTTCATCTAATCCTCAGTCACAATCATTTCAACACAAAAAAATATGTTTCATCATTTTAGTAAATTTTAAAGGTCCAAAAAAAAAAAAGTTACATCTGTGGTGTTCAGGGTCAAAATTGACCCGGCATAGATTTTTGGTTGTTGTATGCATTTCTGAAAAGCTGTTGGTTGCCCTTTGTCTTCAGTTTGGTGACTTATGGTGAGGAAAATATATTTCTTGCCTAAAAAAAAAATTGCCAGCTTTTTCATATTACAAATCCAATATGGCCGCCGGACAGTCCCATACACTACAATACGTCATATCTCCTGTTGTGAAAGGAGTACAGATGTATTTCTGGTGTCTACTCATATGTTTTCATGGTCAGGGAATCCATTTCTGCATTATATAATGAGATTTTTTGCACATTTGTTTGCAAAATACATTTTTGCACATTATTTTTTCCAAAAAACGTATCAAAAACTCATAATGGCACCCAAACATGTAGAACTGGTCTTATACTTTCCATAAAGTTGATGTGGCAATGACATAATGGTCCATGTTCATGGCATAGGGGATTCAGATGAATAGTGTGACTTTTTTCATGTTCATTGAGGTGCTCATTTCCAATATCTTTGCATTAGATTGGCGGAATAGCTGTGACTCTGACATAATTGTTATTTTGTATATTTACCACACTAAAATCATATAAATATTGAAAAGCACCAAGTCAACATATTGAAACATTGATTTTATGCACTGAAAAACTAATTTAGTTGACATTTGGTCTTTATCCTACTAAAAATCTCTTTGGGTTGGTTTGGACCCAAACACCACAAATGCCACTATTGGTGATATTTTTTGATATTAGAGAAAAACTAATAAAATAAATTTGGGGTTTGTTGTACCCTCATATCAGCTGTAATACATGGACAACATAATCACTAATTGTATCACTTTAGGAGGTATTAATAGTGAATTTATGCAGATTTTGATAGTTTTGTTCATGAAAAACGATTTGCATAATGTAAGATAAAAGACCTGTAAAGTCAAAAAGATGAATACATAAAGTAATATTTCCATGGATATGAATACATACCTAGTTAGCTATGAGATGAAAAACAATATTTGATGAAAACTAGTGTTTTTAGGTCTTTTATGGAAAAGTTTTGTTATCTCGGGTCAAAAATGACCCGAACAACACAGGTGTATGCAGCTTATGAACACAACACAAGGGTTAATAACAACCACTATAGTCTAATCAAAATGTAAAGCACTTTGTGAATGTCTTGTTCTGTGAAAAGCACTGTAAAAATAAACATACTTTGACTTACTTACAGCATTTACTACAGAGAACATATCCCTGGGAGGACGAGGTCCAGAGCGGATGTAGAGTATGCTACTCTGAATACCATGAATACCTTGAAATGCATCTTATTTCTCTTATTTCTACATCACAATACTATATCATAGATGTAGCCTATCTGTCAACACTCATTTATGGTCATGTTAATCTTGTCTACCTCAACTCAGTGTTTTTTGCACATTTGTCTACCCCAACTCACAGAATATGGTTTTGCACAATTGTCTTCTTTATTTAGCTTTTTTTGTTTGTTTTTTTTATTTTTCCCCTCCCTGACTTTTACCTGTGTTATATGTGTCTTGAAATGTCCATGTGGGCATTATGTGTATTTATGTAAGCTACTTGACTTGACTTGAATTCCCCCACGCCCCCCATGGATCCATAAAGTTAGGTGCTGTTTACACATAGCAGGATATTTTTTAGCAGGGTATTTTTTTTCTCCTGTGTAGGTGTAAACGCAACATGTGGATAAAAATAAATCCTCCATTGTAACAAATGCGTTTCAGCCCCCTAAATAGGATATTTTTGTCTCCTGCTTTTTATACCTGGATTTTAAATACCTGTATGTGCTACGTGGAAACGGAAGGCCAAAACCAACGCAAAACCAATCCAGCTACGTGGAAACAGCACCTTAGTCTGCGCTACTCTACTCTGGAAGGATGTGGATTAGGGAGGATTTGACCGTGCAGCAATCAGGTTAAGGATGGCCACAGTTGTAAAACACTTCATCGGTGGAAGAATAAGATTCCACAAATTCAATCTGTGTACCACTTGCTCAGTGTAGCGTATGTAAATTACTATGAAACAGTTTTAGTTTTTCATTAAAAAGTTATTAGTGCTGCTGGGGAGAGGAAGCCACAAGACCTATAATTGAAAATTTCTCTTCTACAGTATCATTAGCACAACCGTGTATAACCACAATATAATAGATGTGCAATAAATGTGCAACATGCATAAAAGCAATTACGACCTATACAACTATGCTGTGCTGGCTTTAAGCAGTTTTCATTTTGCGTGCATGAGTGATTCCACTTTATGCGCTACACTAATAAAAGTTTGTGTGATATGCTTAGTTAAGCATCCAATGGCAAGACGATATTACTTGTTTGGGAAAAGTGTGATCGTTTACATGCAGGCATTTTCAACCAGGGGCTCATCGCTTACCTGTTAGTGATGGACCATTCAAGAGGCACTACACTAACCGCAGAAATACACCAGCGGCGATCTGAGCGAGTCGAGCGACGGAAGTAATTGACTTTGTATTGAGTCGCGCGACAAAAGCGATTCTGGAGACTAGAGCGATTTGCGCGACGAGCGCGACAATTTGAAGTTGAAATCTTTTCAACTTTCTATGACGCGGTTCGGCGACAAGCCGCGACAGCCAATGACTGTATGGAGGTCAGTGATCACAGCCAATGGGAATGATTGAATGCTTTGCCTTCTGCCTGTACGGACATACTCTAGTCTCCTCAATCGCTTGTATCGCTTGCTGCTGCACTCTGTCGCTTGAATCGCATCGCCGCTGGTGTATTTCTGCGGTAATAAGGGACAAAGACGTCCAAAATGAAATTGTCCTTCAGTGTAACGGATACCTTCTGCTGACTGTAACTGTAAAAAACATGATTTTTAAATTGTTTCAAGTGAATGGTTTTGTTTCATGAATTCACTGGAAAAAAAAAAGAAATAAAAAGAGTCATGTTTTTTACAGTTACAGTTAGCAGAAGGTATCCGTTACACTGGAGGACAATTTCATTTTGGACGTCTTTGACCCATAAGAGTTCGCTTAATGTAACCTTAGTTGTTGTTTCTTGTCCAGCAGGGTTCTCAAGTCTTAGGGCCTCCGCACATCACTTCCGACAGCACTGCGGAGCACTTTTGCTTCCGACACAATTCCGACCCCCGCAGACGATTGCACCACAGCAGACAATTGAGCTCGAAAGTGACGTCACTTCCCCCGATTTCATGGGACCTCAACGGCGTTTTTAGCCGAAAATCGTAGCATGTAATCCAATGGCGGTATTAAAATGATATTTCGATCCCCTTCGAGTTGTGCCACGAGCTCCATGTATGTTGTTTCTGATAGTTTTGCTTAATTTTTCGTATGAACCCCCAAACTTTTTAGAAAGCTGTGTTTCTTCACATTTTTCATGCTGACGGCCTCGGAACAAAACATTGATACTTCTGCATGAATAATCTTTATCTAGCCTCTTAAACAGCATATTTGTAGCCCAGCGCATATCATGACTGAGATCAGAAGATATTTACTCTCTACCATGTTGTTAGATGGTCAGCTTAGGTCCCGTGAAACGCGGAACTAAGGGGCGGGACTTTCGAGCTCTATGGATAGTCAATGGGCGGCTCCGACAAAATAGAACTTGTCTCTAATCGCTGATGTCCGCGGACATCGGCGCCGGTTTGTGGGGTTGTATTGAAAGCAATGGAATCTAACTTTGGCGGAGCAGTGCTCTGCACTTTGTCGTAGCCGGTGCGCGGAGACCCTTATGTTTTGGACGAGAGTTTTCGTCCCTCTCTCACTCCACACTCTATTTCTCACCCTGAAAAACTGTCAGCCTAATGTTTTTTTTTACAGAGCCAGTCTGTTGTCTGTTGCACTGTATGCAGTGGGCACAGGGTCAAGGAGAAGCACTCCAAAGGACACAGAGACAGAGGAAGGTATAGGTTGTTCTAATCTAGAATAAGAGGAATAAATGGTGTTCTAGAAGGAGGAAGGGAGGTGTTCTACTCTAGAACTCTAAAAGGAAAGGAAGGGAGGGTGTTCTACTCTAGAAGGAGAGGAAGGGAGGTTGTTCTAGACGGCTACAATTGCGCGTAGGCAAAAAGGTTGAGTTTGAAATGTTTAGGTTTTTTTGGTGTAGTGGTCAGTGTCCCAGTATAGTATACCCCAGAAGGTCCGGTTTTGAATGCCAGCTGGGCAACTATTGTCCCCTTCACTACAAAGCGGCACCAGTCTGTTGTCAGTAGAGAACGAGAGCGGCACTAGTCTGTTGTCAGTGAAGACAGAGGGAGGTAGTGTGTGTGTTGTCAGGTCTCCAAAGTGGACACAGGAGGAGGTAGCAGTTCTCCAATAAGTTGGGCTGGGACTCGCATTAATCTATAGGCTTCGAAATTAATTAATCGAATTAATCACATTTTAATCACATTTAAATATCTGACTTCAGAACAGGGAAAAATAGATTTTGAACATGGATTTTGAATAATTACTTATACATAAGCTTAATCTAAAAGTATTCATTTTTAAAAGAAGAGAGACTCTCAATTTCAGTAGGCTGCATAAGGCGTAATACTGCCCTCCACTGGTCTAATCTAGAACTAGCTATATTATACTGCGATTATTTTTTTAATCGCATTAATTAATTAATCACATTGCGTGATTAATTAATCAAAATTAATGCATTAATGTCCCAGCCCTACCAATAAGCGTGTGTGTGTGTGTGTGTGTGTGTGTGTGTGTGTGTGTGTGTGTGTGTGTGTGTGTGTGTGTGTTCAACAGTGGACACAGGGGGAGGCTGCAGCTCTACAGCTGCTAATTAGCGGACAGCCAGCATTAGCCTCCAGGGTTCCACGGCTAATTCTCTATTAGCATGGAGGCCACAGCGACCGCAGCTTCAAATCAATATTGTACAACACACACACACACACACACAATGTCCTTAAAGACTTGCTGTGGTAGCTGTTTGGCCACAGTGTGAGGGCTTCAGAAGCCACCATGGCCCTTACAGTAGTCCAGTGGTTCTTAACCTTTTTTTCTCAGTGCACCCCCTCACCTGTTCACAAGACTAGCTGCGCACCCCCATTCCAATGTGTATAACGTGTATAAGGACTAAAAAGGATTTAGTGATGAATCACAATGATTTTTGCTAGAGATATTAATGAAAAGCTTAATGACTTTAAATGGGGACCAAAATGTGTTTTAATTTGGTTTAGATCTGGCCTAATTATAATGTTCCCAAGCTGAATTTTGGTCACAACCTCAACACAAACAACATTCCGCGCACCCCCTGTAAAGTCTGGCGCACCCCCAGGGGGTGCCCGCACCCCAGGTTAAGAACCACTGCAGTAGTCTACATCTAAAGCAGACTGGCATCACGCAAAGATGTAATTATGTCACGATAGTGCATACCATGTTGTGGTGCAGCAACTTTTCATGTTCAGTCGTGCTCCTCAATGCCACAGAAAAGCTTTTTTGTCATGTGACCAGGCTCATACGAGGAAAGTTAGTTTTCCCGGCAACACTGGGAATGTCTTCGGCGACGAATTTCTGCTAAATGCGATAATGCTGAGCTGTGCCCTGACCATAAGCATTACAAACCCTGTCAGTACAAATCTGTCAGTAAAGCAACATTTCTGCCGCTTTGGAAAATGGAAAAATTTTGCCCAGACCAAAATCACACCTAACCCTTACCTTTCACAGGATGTTATAGAGCATGAGTTACTATAACATACAAATTTTAGTGCACACATGATGATACCATGGTGGCAGTGGACATATGCAATTAACATTAATATGACATTACACCTTCATAGCGTGTATAATTACTTAACTGTAAATATTCATGATACCATATATTAAATTATTGTTCAATACATTTTTAAAAGGAAATGTCTATAATGCAGCCTACAAACAACTACGGTAAAGTCAGTAAACTTGTACTGTATTAAATGATAACTAACTGCAAGCAAATGTAATGACAAATTACCCTCTCTGTCCATCTGGAAGGGGTGTGTGTGTGTGTGTGTGCGCGCGCACATGCGTGTGTGTGCGTGCATGCGTGTGTGCATGTTTGTGTCTGTGTCTGAGTGTGTTGTGTATGCCTGTGTCTGTCTGTGTTGTGTGTTTGTGTTTTTGCATAACTGTGTGTGTGTGTGTGTGTTTGTGCGTGCATGCATGCGTGTGTGTGTGTGCATGCGTGTGTGCATGTTTGTGTCTGTGTCTGAGTGTGTTGTGTATGCCTGTGTCTGTCTGTGTTGTGTGTTTGTGTTTTTTGCATAACTGTGTGTGTGTGTGTGTGTGTGTGTGTCACAGCCCAGCTCCAGGTGGTCTTCTCCCAGCTCCACAGCAGCAGATGGCGGGTGGCTTTCCAGCCCCACCACATGTTTGGGAATCATGCCGAAAGGGGTGTTATCGGATGTGGTGGTGGTGGTGGTGTTGGCGAGGTAAGAAGAAGGTGGTGGGGGCGGGTGGGGAGATTGTGTGTGGCTTTCCAGACCCAGCGCAGGTTGGGAATCAGGCCGAACGGGGTGTTATCAGAAGAGGTTGTTTTTGTGTTGACAGATGGGGTGGTGGGGGTGTTGACGAGGTAAGAAAGAACAACATGGCATCATACCAGAACATCAAGCTAATGTGCGGACTTGAACCGTCTACCGCGTTTGTGCAACACAAATTTGCATGTTAAAGGAGAAATCCAGTGTAAAATGGCTTACATGGTGATAAACATGATGCTGTGGGATAAGTTTGGGCACTTACCTTAACTCCATTCGTGCCTTGCATGATGAAATCATGGCAGGGCAGTCAGGGCAGTCATGGGTGAGCGGTTAGGGCGTCAGACTTGCATCCCAGAGGTTGCCGGTTCGACTCCCGACCCGCCAGGTTGGTGGGGGGAGTAATCAACCAGTGCTCTCCCCCATCCTCCTCCATGACTGAGGTACCCTGAGCATGGTACCGTCCCACCGCACTGCTCCCCATGCGGCGCCACTGAGGGCTGCCCCCTTGCACGGGTGAGGCATAAAATGCAATTTCGTTGTGTGCAGTGTGCAGTGTTCACTTGTGTGCCGTGGAGTGCTGTGTCACAATGACAATGGGAGTTGGAGTTTCCCAATGGGCTTTCACTTTCACTTTCAAATCCAGCGCTAGTTAGCCGATGCTAACATAGGGCAGTTGCTGTGGTTTGCCAGGGCATCAAGTAGACATCATTATAAATCTCTACTTTCCACCCATTTACAACGCTCAAAGTTGCCCTAAGCTTCATCCTGTAGAGTTGCGGGGTTGTAGACATGTTAAACATAGAGAACTTTGGTAGTCCACCATTTGTTTAGAAACAGCGCCATTCTTACAGGGTGTTGCAACCGCTGATATAGCCAAGTCCAGAGATAGTTTAGCAAAAGAGATATGTCCAGTGTGTCTGCTCACTACTTTTCCGGGTGGTACTGCACTGAGTGAGTGCAGACTCCATTCGAATGAATGGGCTGCGCTCTCTCAACAGCGCCCTCTAGGTGAACTGCAGGCATGGATTGATACCCAAGATATACGCGTTCGCTGAACGTGTCTGTGAGCATCGCGAGTCCGAGAGGTTCGCGGGCTGCCTTGCACACTGCACAGTCAGCGTCCACGTTCTGTCCGCGACCAGCAGCCATTAATTTTCAATGGGGCCCGGTCATTGAACGTCCGCGAAGGAAAATAGACTCGAGTTCTATACATGGGTCATAGAGGTAGAAAATAACACTAGAGTGGACATGGCAATTCACGACAGCACTGGGAAGTGGCACATGGCGCCTCCCATTGTCTGTAGGTAGTGTAGGCACCTTCAGTCAATTCAAGTCAATGGAGAACACGCCCACCTCTGTTAAAAAATGAACTAAAACTGTGTGAATATGCAATAACCCATTAATCAAAGACCAGATTTGAAATGTCAG
Source organism: Engraulis encrasicolus (assembly GCF_034702125.1). NCBI lineage: Eukaryota > Metazoa > Chordata > Actinopteri > Clupeiformes > Engraulidae > Engraulis > Engraulis encrasicolus. The sequence continues at coordinate 19,641,562 of NC_085863.1, read as the reverse complement.
GATAAATACCTACTTAAATCATATGAGTCGATAAAATACATCTAAAAATCGAATGATATTAATTCTTCACATATTTAGTAACACACTTCCAACTATTGTCCTTGTAGAGTGTGTTGATGGACATTTTCACATTATTAAGTCATTTTTTGACAGAGATGAGCCTCCTTGTCCATTCATTTCCATTTATCAGACCTACCTACAGATAATGGCCGCCACAGATTGCCGTCAGAAGGGGGGCGGGGTCACCTCTAGTGTTATTTTCTACCTCTATGACATGGGTTATACATTTTTGTTTTCCCCTGACTGCGCGAACCTAGCTGCGCACAACTCAACCTCTGATTGTTGGAAACTGCTGTCGGTCAAAAAAAAATAGCTCACGTGGTTGGCTACCAGTGTCTTGCCCCTCCTCACAATATCTTGTTTACAAAAAATTTGAACCTATATATTTTCAAGGAGCATCGCAGACCGGTCGGGCCGGACATGCGCCGCGCTTACACCGCGTTCCTGTGTGCAAGGCATGATCTGTTTTCATGTATTCTAACCGTTTCGGACTGATTCCAGAGACTTGAAGTGGACGTTAATTGGACGTCCGCGCTTGCGGTGTATATACGCCGTTAGGCTTAAGCATGGTTTTGGCACAATTTTGCCACAATTTCATAATTTCCCTGGCTTGCTTGGCTGTAGATGCCGAAAGTAAAATGTCAAAAATGTTGCTTTACTGACGGGTTAGGGTTAAGCATGGTTTTGGTCAGGGCACAGCAGAGAATTTTCACTTTTAGCAACAGAAATTCGCTGTGGCTACAGAAATTCGCAGACATGGCGGGAAAACTGTACAAACCTGGTCACGTGACATAAGTGCTTTCCCACGGACCACGACTTTACTTGCAAAGGCATCACACCTCACCACGGAATGCACTGGCATGAAATAACTACGCCTTTGCATGATGCCAGCCTGGAAAGAGGGTTTTGGTGATGGGGAGTTGGTGTGTGCGGCTTTCCAGCCCGCCACATGTTTGGGCATCAGGCCTACCGGGGTGCAGCAGCAGTGTTATAAGATAAGGCAGAAAAGGAGGTGAAGAAATGGCGAATGGGTTTCCAGATCCCCCATGTGTCTGGGAATGAGGCCGAGGTCGAGGCAGCAGTGGTGGGGTGGGGCGAGTGTCAGGATGCTGAGATGAAGGGGTGGGTTACGAGAAGGTTTGTTGTGGAGAGGTTCTATATTATACATACTGGTAGGTTCTAAATTTTGTTTATAACCTGGCTGTGCGAACCTTAATGCGCACAACTCAACCTCTGATTGTTGGAAACTGCTGTCGGCCAAAAAATTAGCTCACGTGATTGGTTGCCAGTGTCTTGCCCCTCATAACATTGTGTTGATAAACACTGAGAACCCATGTATAGGCAGAGGCGCATCTTGTCACCTGGCTAGGCAGGCAGACGCTTGGGGACCCCAATATGAATAACAGCTAAGATTTTAAATTACAGTAGTAGTGATTTGTTGCGAATGTTCTTTGTTTTGAATTTGCGCTTGGGTCCCCAACTAGCCCTACAATCACCTCAGAGTATAGGATGGCTTTGCAGACCCAACACATGCCCTGGGTGGCAGGACAATCTGGAAGCAACAGCTGAGGTGGGGTGGGGCTCAGGGGTTATTGATTTATGTGTCTTATTTCTCCTTTATTTTAGGTGTCACATTGAGGCTGTTGCCTCTTTTCCAAGTGAGTCCTACTGATGAGGTGTGTGTGGAGGAATGGGGCTCAGGGGTGTTATTATAAGGTGGGGTGGTGGTGGGGCCGTTGTTGTGAAGAGGAGATGGGGGCGAATGGCTTTCCAGACCCACCACATGTTTGGGAATGAGGTAGCAGCAAAGAGGTTGGATATATAATAAGAGGAATCGATGCAAGAGACTCAATGCAAGAGCTTGTGCTCAAAATTTGGTCTCCTAAGGGGGCGTTGTCCCTCCTTCTTCTTCTCTTTTCGTGGTGTTTGCACAAGACGTGCGCTACCGCCATCTGCAGCGCTAAGGGGACTCCATTTATTCTCAACCTCAAGACTCCGAAGGTCTCCTAATCGAAGGTCTCCTAAAGGGGCGTTCACCTGACGTAAAGTTGATATCGGAAAAGAACCCGCCTGCTTTATCTCACTCTCATATACGATTCTCTGGTAGCAGCATCTGCAGTGCTAGTGTTTTAAATAAGCTCGGAAAGGGTGCAGTGAGATGGCTTTCCACACCCACCACATGCCCAGAAATCAGGCCGAATGAGAGGCAGAGGGGTGGGCTGGTAGAGATGGTGGTAATGGTGGTGGGTGTTATAGAATGATGTGGTGTGTGTCTTTCCAGACCCACGGCATGTTTGGGAATCAGATCTACTAAGGGTCAGAGGGGTGTGCTGTGCTACAGTGGAGTATGAGTGTTTTGAAAGTGGGAGAGGGGTTTATTTGTGTGTGTGTGTGTGTGTGTGTGTGTGTGTGTGTGTGTGTGTGTGTGTGTGTGTGTGTGTGTGTGTGTGTGTAAACCGTCCTGTGGAGTGCTGCTGTGCTGGGGGTCTGAAATGGAACACACACACAAATCCCAAACATAAAATCCACCCCTGAATGTTTCCTGACATCTCAGATTTGACAGAGAGACAGGTGGGTAAGACACATCTCTGTGTGTGGGAGTGTGTGTGTCTGTGTCTGTGTGTGTGTTTGCTGACCAGCTGTGGAAAGGCCAAGCTGTCCAAACTTTCTTCAAACTGGGTCAGAGATATTTGGCATTAGAGGCCATAATGAGCCATGAGACAAGGTGTGTAGGTGTGTGTGTGTGTGTGTGTGTGTGTGTGTGTGTGTATTCTACTTTAGACCCCCAGCGCAGCAGCACTCCACACTACACATCCTCCAACTGAAGCACTGAATTTATTCGTTTCTTAAGACGGGTGTTTGGCCCTGAGTAGTACAGCTTGCCATTGATAATGAATTTGCTGTAGTAACACGCATGTGTTATTCTGACACCTGTCAATCTCTTAATGGCCAGCACGTGTAACACTGGAATTTGTCGTTTTTAGAGCTGTCTTTGCTTTGCCCTGATGAAGACCTAGTTGGTCGAAACATGTTGCTATTTTAATTTCAATTTTGAGTAGCCACAGATAATAAAGGCTTTTTAATATACCTCCTTCTTCGGACTGATTAACCTCTGAGTGCCTGGGACCTTCTGCTTTCCTGATTCTGGTTTTCCCAACCCCAAGAGCACCATTTTGGACATTTTGTTCCACACACCTGAGCGCCGGGTTGATTTCTCTCTTTTTACTATGTTACATTTTGCTGAACACATATTGAAATTATGGGCTTTGCTGGCATCGAACATAGTATTTCATTTCGGCTCATAGTGGCACTTTACGCACATCAAGGGGCTGTTGTAAGGTTAAGAGAAATGTGCATATAAGTGGACGGGAGAATGCGCTTAAGATTCATTTACATGCGAAACTCCCTGATTTTGTCCTGGCCCCATCCAAAATGCGCAACTGGTGAAATCCTGCATAAAGCCGGGCATACACTGTGCGATATTTTCGCTCGTGGGTATTAAGCTCCTGCTCACACTGCACGATGGAATTTCACTATTTAAAAGTTCACATCTCACGACTCACGTCCTCACACTATACGAGCCGACAGTCGGATGCGAGCCAAATGCTTCCACTGCGCGACGTAACAGACATGTTTACCCGGTCTGCAGAGGAGGGAACATGCGCACCTGAGGTGGAGATGAGGTTCAACAGCAAATCGCACGGCCCTATTAATTTGTGCATGTGAAGTGTCAAATCGGGTCGTAGCACTGCTTAAACTGTGCGATTTACGCACGAGCCACGACCAGGATTTCAAACAGTTTTGATTTTCTTGCGACCCTGCGATTGCACAATCGTGAGGCGAAATCGCTTGCCGTTACCCCATGTACACTGGACGATGCGAGACTCACGATTGACCTGCGATTGAGGAAGAAATCGGCCCGACTCCCAAAAAGTCGCACGAGTTCCAAATCGGGGTAAAATCGGGGCAAAAGTCGCACAGTGTAAGCCCAGCTTAAGTCATACACACGAGTAAAAGCGGAGGCGCTCTTGCACGCTTTTATTCACTTACGCATCCTTACGCGGGTGGGAGAATGCAGCCCTTAATGTCCCATTTAACTCCCTTTCCTAACCTCATACCCCTTCATTGTTTTATTTAGCTCATCGAGTCCCTTCACGATTACCCCTGGCAGTCGAGGATAGCGCGAGTGAGCACCCAGCCCGTGGCTCTGGCTGCAGGTGCATACAGTGAGGAGTGGCTGGACGACATTCCCGATGCACCCGGCTGGGGGTCCTCTTCCTCCTCTAGTGGCATCGCTCCCGAGGCACCTGTGGCTCCTTGACTGTTTGTTTGGTTTAATCACATTTGCTTATTATTAAAATAAAGTCCGGGAGTGTGCGTGTGCGTGTCCAGTAGCAGAGAAGTGTCGCAGAAGCTGGTGGTGCATGGTCCTGGGGGAATCACACACACAACAGGGCAAAAGCACAGCTCCAGGCAATATCAAAATCGTTGTCAAATGGTAGAAGGCAGGTCAGATTTACCAGGATAGAATATTGAAAGCAGTCTGCCAGTGCACAGGAACTAGGAGATAGTTTGCAGACGGTCAAAGTGGAACTGAAAAACAGGGCTTTAAAAACACATGTTAACCCATTGGCGCCTGAGCCAGTTTTTAGAAAAGGTCCCCAATGCCTGAGGGTTTTTTTGAGATAAGAAAAATTGGTTGAAAACTCCCATGAAAAAATCAATATCTCAGCCTCTGGAACACATAGGGAAATCGGACAAATTGCATTTAAAAGGTAAAATCCTCTGCTTTCACGGGATTATGCTCATTCAGTATTAAATGCTTAATGCTGCTATTTATTATAGGCTATTACTACTGGGCTACTGTTACAATAGCCGACTATAACTAGCCTAAATCATAATAATCATTATTATTATAATTATTAGGCAGTCATTTCTGCCATAAATCAGGGGCCATTTGTCTGATACAGCCACTTGCTCTCCCACCGGCGAGTATGGCCGTTTTATTCCTCCAAACGTTATGCAGAGACCAATGAGAAATTTCATATCCTATTTTGAGACGGGGCTCCACTTTGAGCTGGATGTGTGGCCGCACGTCTATAATCCGCATGTCTACCGTTGTCTGCCTCACCAATAGGCTATCACCATATCCAAAAGTTCTTCAGTGAAAATATTCTGAAATATAGGCCTATCTAAAGGACGTGCTTCCTCAGATATTGGCACCTTCGCCAATTGCCCCGAGTGTCGGAGTGAACTTTTGGTAATGTCGGGGTCGAAATCTAGCTGACTGTCTATTTGGAAGCCACTCGCCCACCTCTTCATGCGGCTGCGGCAAATCACACTCCTGCTCTCTATCTCTAAAGGGTCTTCAATCATATTTCCTTTCCTCGATTAAAATCTATTCATTAGCCTACCTTTCAACTGAACATCACGTTTGCTGTAACAGCGTGTCTCGCGAACCACAGCCTTTTTTTTTTTTTTAACCTGAAATGGCTAAACAACCCACGTCTGCCGAAGCGAACATGGTTTATTTCGTTTGACATTTTTGTCGAAGAATCAAACTTTTTTTTTGCCACTTGATCTTTAAAAAAATCGAGAACACCCACCTCTTGTGTATTTGAACAAAACATTGTGCATCGCATCTCCCATGCGTCTAATATTTACAAATCAATAATGTTGCGTAACGCAACAACCGGCATCAGGGCCAATGTTGCGTAACGCAACAACCGGCGTCAATGGGTTAATGGCGAATGGTGAATGCAGTGCAGCTGACTAGCCAATGACGAGGCAGAGTGAAAACAGGTGTTGCAATTAAGCAGAGCAAGGTGAGAGATAATTGAAAACACTTGCTTGTTAACAGGAGACATGAGAGAGGCCATGACAAATACTGGTTCTTTGAGCTGTTGAGGTAACAATTAATGAGATGACTAAAACAATTGTAGTTAAAATATTTTACCCAAGTTAACTTTCCATGGGCTGCTGGGCCAGGTCGGAGGCCTCTTCACTGGGTGACATCACACCGAGGACGCCGGAACCATCTGTTCATACACCGACAGGTCCCCCACGCCGATTCTGCCACCCGTCTGGCCCAAAATCCTGCTGTGGAAAGCCATGTTTCTTTTTACATCGACGTTAATGTCCCCCCACTTTTTATTTATGTCAGCAGTGGTGCGACTTCCAGCCCCCACCGTGTTCACCGCTTTGGTAACGTGTTCCCAATGTAATTTTGTTTTTTGTGCTGATCCCGGAAGAGACGCTTCCAAACAGAATTTTAAGTCAAGCCTCAGGTGCTGTTGCAGGTGCTGTTTCGACGTAGCAGGATATTTTTTTAGCAGGGTATTTTTTTCTCCTGTTGAGGTGTAAACGCAACATGTGGATAAAAATAAATCCTCCATTGTAACAAATGCGTTTCAGCCCCCTAAATATATTTATACCTGGATTTTAAATATCTGCTACGTGGAAACGGAAGGCCAAAACCAATGCAACCAGGAGAAAAAAATATCCACATATAAAAATATCCAGCTACGTGGAAACAGCACCTCAATCTCCAAGATCGGCACCTCTAGTACCCATGAACGGCGTGACATTTTCCATGAGCGTTACACGCATTTGTGGGGGAAAACAGCCATTGCTAGTCAATTGGTGGTGTTGGGGTTTAATAAACTAAGATAAGGACCTGTAGACTAGCGTTGTTCACGCACAACATGCTGAAGACGTGTTGCGTTGCCGGCTGTTCAAATAATATAGCGTAACAGCCGTGGCTGAAGCTTGTACTGTGTTCATTTAAGCTGGGCTTACACTGCGCGACTTTTGCCCCGATTTGGAACTCGCACGACTTTTTGAGAGTCGGGCCGATTTCTTGCTCAATCGCATTTCAATCGTGAGTCTCACATCGTGCAGTGTACATGGGGTAACGACAAGCGATTTCGCCTCACGATCGTGCAATTGTAGGGTCGCAAGAAAATCAAAACGGTTTGAAATTCTGGTCGTGGTTCGTCCGTAAATCGCACAGTTAAAGCAGTGCTACGACCCGATTTGACACTTCAAATGCACAAATTAATAGGGCCGTGCGATTCGCTGTTGAGCGCCACCTCATCTCCACCTCAGGTGCGCATGTTCCCTCCTCTGCAGACCAGGGAAACATGCCTGTCGCGTCGTACAGTGGAAGCATTTCGCTCGCATCCGACTGTCGGCTCGTGTAGTGTGAGGACGTGAGTCGAGAGCTGTGAACTTTTCAAAAGTGAAATTCCATCGTGCAGTGTGAGCAGAAGCTTAAGACCCACAAGTGAAAATATCGCACAGTGTATGCCCGGCTTTAGGGTAGCCGATGTAGCATGTAAAGCCGGGCATACACTGCGATATTCGTGATATTCGCACGATGCGAGACTCACGATTGACCTGCGATTGAGCAAGAAATCGACCCGACTCTCAAAAAGTCGTGCAAGTTCTAAATCGGGGCAAAATCGGGGCAAAAGTCGCGCAGTGTAAGCCCAGCTTTAGTTTAGGGAGGGATTTGCACATTTCATTACACCTACATCCTCAGTCACTCTGAAAAAGGAGTCATCAGTAGATGTACCACTCACCAAACGTTGTATCAGAGACGGTTGAGGTGACGATAGAGAATCCTTCCTTTGTAGACATTTTTACATGTATATTGGATAGCCATGCATGTGTATAATATATTCAATTTATTTGCTTTACTTTAGTCAGAGTCAGGAGTGTGTTTATATCAGCTGTGTTTTAAAACGAGAGGCAACCGCTTCTCCTGCAGACGCTTGAGCCCAGAGTACAGACAGAGAGAGCCCGTGCAGAAAGACGCTTTCTGGTTGCAAAGTTGTGAGAGCCCTCGCTCGTCGTAAATGCATTTGGCGGACAAATTTACTTGCACTATGCGGTGCCAGTGCAGGGAAAAAAATAGGAGACAGACTGTATTAGGATATCATAGCTATGTTATTTAACTTCCATATAGTCAGTTAATGTGCTTCACGTCTGCATGCAACACAAACAAAAATTGCATGTTTATTTCCCTGACATGGCTACAGCAGCCTAGGCTACAGCGATACAGTTTGCTGCGCGAAGTCTGGTGTAAAACCTGGAGTAAAATGGCGATCGGGAGGAAACACAAAAATAGGGACACACAGATGTCGTAAAACAGTCCGTAAAATTGGATATTGTCATCCTAAGCACCTCCACTTTGCACTCAGAAAAGTCTTTTTTTCTACTTGCCTTCTCCGTTTTCGTAGCTGACGTAGGCACAACTACAGGCCTATGTGATGCTTTCTGCCTGAGACTTCTTTCTCTCAGAATCTCTTCATAGTCTGTGCAGGGACATGTGTGGTCCCATTGAAGTATGATTTCAGTTTGCCATTGAATGACTCAAAGGTGAATGTTGATGTGGCCCAAGTTCCCCAATTTATCACGCTTGCAGCTAAGTGGGTCATGAGATGAGCATTGAAAGACATGTTGTTTGCACCATAGACTACAACATCTGGAATTTTCACACAAACTTCTTCAGTGCTTCCTCAGCTGTGACTATGTCATGCTTGGCCTGTGATCCTTTCATGCAGGAGATGGTACACTGCAAAAAGTAAATGGAATAGGTGATTGAGGTATTTCTTTGGGAGAATCCAATTCAGTATGGGCAAACAATGAAACAATAGAAATGATCTCCACTCAGATGCCTTGCAAAACTTCCTGTCTGTCATAGTCAGTGTTACTCAAGTGAGTTCTGTTGGTGGCAAAATGTGTACAAGTTGACCATAACATTCCCCAGCTTGGTTTCCTATGTACCATGGCTGTTGATGATTGGTTGAAGCAAGTTGCTTAGTAACTCTAAGCCACACACTGTGCTGGTAGTCGGGAAAGGAGCCATCCAATATCATCATTTGGCTTGGACCCTTCACTCCAAACACAGGTGCCAAAGGAGTACCCTTCATGACATTCTGAAAATGTTCCCCTTCACTGCGAAGGCGTGGTTCTGGATTAACAGCTGTATAAGAACCCCCCCTGTATGGTAGCAAAAGTCACATCCATAATAGCCATTAAATTGTTTGGTGTTGCAGAGAATTAGCCTTGCTACAGAATTTGCTGTACACACAAGGACATGCACTTTGGACCTGACACCATAACCCCAGTTGATACCACTGCTCTGAAGCTTCTGTAGCTCATTCACCAATGGAATAAGTAGAGTCTGGATGTTAGGCTCACCGAACCACAGACATGGCACATGCACTCCATCAACTGTACGCACTGGCCCTCATTTATCAAACTTGCGTAGAAACCATCGCAGAAATGAGCGCAGATCTCGTCGTACGACGAAGCTCACGTGAGATTTACTAAACATGTGTACCTCTCCAATCCCATCATAAGAGCGAGCGGTTGTTGATAAATCCAGCGTTTGAAAACCATCGTAATTAGAATAATCACACCTTCTCTAAAACGGCGGGAAGGAGACCACACCCCTGAGTTTGCGACATGTAGAGACGCAAACCGTCTAAAACATCCACGTTTCTGGTTGATTGACAGTTTGAAATTAGGCATTACAGTGAGGTAGACAACAAAATAACACGTGGAAATAATCAACAGCAGTAGTCAACAGTGTTTCTCAATATGTAAGGGGTAGAGATTGATTTCCAAATAGTTACAATGAAATGTTTGATTGACTACAGTAGACATAATGAAGATATTTTTATATCAATATTATTATGTTATAGGCCTATCATGATTTTTTTTTTATTTTTTTTTAAATATGATGATAAACATTTTTGTAAACGAGGTCAATAACCGGTTGGAGTTTCACTCTGCGTTGTGTTTGAAATAAGGATGACTCCGAGACAAGATTGCAGATCCAAAGCTTTAGTAAGGGTTCTGGAATATCACAGACATAGCACAGAATCACCATGGGGCTTGGGCTGCACACTCCCACTCCTCTTCCCACAGCATACAGAGACAGGGCTAGTTTGTTACAATAAACATTTAACAGTATCCCTAAATATGGTGAAAACATATGAGAAAAACAATTGAAATCGCTAGGTTAAGAGAAGTGCTACAAAAATCCTAGCCTGCTCCTCATAATAAACTCAGTGTGCCCTGGCTAGCTAGCTTAGCAAAACTCCGCTAGCATAAAGGGCGAGTTAGCTAAGTTGCCAGGGTCACATTTCCATTTCTACACACATTATACACAAACAACGTGAAACTGGCCAACAAACAGTGCCCAAACCATTTGTTGGGGAAGGAGAGTTTTACATGTCCAGTGCGCTGTCCTTCTCGCGCTCATGTGCGCCCTGCTTCTCTCCTGCGCTCCAGTCCTTCGAGGGTGCCACCTAAATGGACGACTATAAAGTGTTATCGGACACACACGTGTCAGGTGTGTATTCGGATAGTCGTGCGTAATGGCGAAACTCAACCGGGAGATTATTACTGTATGTATTGATTGCGCCTGAACTCCCAGCTGTTAAAAAGAAGGGACGTCGGTCCATTGATTCCACGACTGAAGGCACATTCCAATACGCGGCTGTATATTGCACAATTATTCACACATCACGTCAAATCACAAATTAGAAGTCTCTTGCAGTTGTTGACCTATGCCAAATTAACGCAGCGCTCCCAGGAAGGGTGCACCAATTCAAACAAGTAGGCCTAGAATTTGGCTTATAGCCAAAATATACAATGTAAAAACATTTTGTAATTATGTAGGTCACATATTTATGATAATGAGTTGTTGCGCTACAACTGCTGCTCAAGTTGGTGATCATAGTCATCTCAAGCCCAACTTGAAAACGGCGTACACCGTCTGAGAGCAGTCGTAGGATTTCATCTTTTCTGCGCTTACGATGAGATTTAATAAATGCCAACTGGTCGTAGAAAAAGAATGTATGCAGGACGTACATACGATTCTCATTGTACGCTGCTTTGATAAATGAGGGCCACTGTGTGCACTGAAGCCTAGTTCATACGCTGTCTGTCTGCTGCAGCTGAGGTATACAAACCAGCAACAGCAGCCCCTTCTGCTGCGCTGAAACGACCCCTTGCAGCGTTGAACGTATGCTTCTGCCAGGCTGAATTGTCCGTGACCTGCCGGTATGCTCTTGGACAGTAAAAGACTGTGATTGGTCAATGCGCTAGCGGCAGTGCGGAGAGTACTAGGTCCTGATTGGTCAGCGGTGTTCAATTATTCTACCCTACTGCAGAGATTTGAAAAAGGAAAGATAAACATCATGATGGCTGGTCGATTGTTTTATTTTGCTTGCCACAAAATCACTGGAGTTGAGACATGGAGATGAGAAATTGTGTTGTACTAGGCTATTTCAATATTGCACCTCCCACACAATTCATTTAAAAAATATATCTAAAGGCCTAAAGGCATCCATTTCGATGTTGTTTTTCTAGCTTTTCAGCTAAATGAATAGTCATCAATTCTGTCTTGTGTTTTAAAACGGCTTTTGAAGTGAAGTGAAAGTCTAACTGGGAAACTCCAACTCCTATTGTCATTGTGACACAGCACTCCACAGCACACACTCCAGATAGCCCCTAATACAGTGCGGCGGGACGGTACCATGCTCAGGTTACCTCAGTCATGGAGGAGGATGGGGGAGAGCATCACGAACTGGCAACCTTTGCGTTACAAGTCCAACACCATTATGGCAGTCTATTGTCTTTTGAAACAGCATTTGTTTGTCATTTAATCACATGGACTGTAATACTTGACTAAAAAGAAACTGATGTTGTACCCTCTAATTATGCCCCAACGTTTAGAAGGAGACCTAGTAGTAGCATATTACGTTTTTAGATAGGCAACTAGCTTCATAGTGACTCCTACAAGGGACTGAACTGAACAGAACTGAGGGAGTTCACCCCCTGTTGTCCTAGCGGTGAATGGGGTAGCCTACCTAAGTCTCTGCCCCTTCCCGGGCAGCTCATGGGGCTGTGAAAGCCACAACTGGGCTGTAATGGACTGATCAAACCTATTTTCCGATCCACCCTGCATTCCCCCCTCGATCACATATATGCTCTACCTCAAAATAAATGATAACCACTGGTGTGTTTGTCAACTTCACTTGGCAAGCAATTTTTGAATTGTTTGCTAGCAAAAATACGTAATCAGTTGGACTACACAGCAGGAGCCGGATGTCTGATGTGCAGCCGCGGTGCAGCGGCAGGGCTGGCTGTGCACCTTCAGCCTCGGTTCACGTCAAATACGTGAGGCGCACGTTGTGGTCTCTTACCCGGTATTGCAGAAAAGCTAAAATAACCTTTCTTGCCTGCCGAAAAAGAGTGGTCTGACGACGCAAATCCAAACCTTTAAAATTCACTGCTATCTTACGTGAAATCCAGAGCACATGCGAAACGGAATGAGGATTTAGCTCGACTCGCTCCATTCACTCCCATTCACAATTTTGTGAGCTAGAGCCCCATAGATCGGAAGTAGAAGGGCGGGACTTAGGTGCCCCAACGTCCTTGAATTCTCTGCAGGGAGAAAGTGTCATGCCCTGCCCAGGGCTGACCACTTTGAACTATGAGAGCCGAAAATTGGGCCAATATTCGCGTAGCTTGAGCCTGGCTTACAGTAAGGGCAGGAGGTCTCCTGGATTCTATAACAATAGGGCATTATTACTGTGGCAGCAAATATGATCAAGTTTTGTTGAGAGAATTATTGTGGAAATACAAACAACTCTCTCTCTCAGTTTGTGCTGGGGTTTTGTAGAAGGCAATTGGCAAAACTCCCACACGGGACACTTTCTGACACATTTGGCACACCAAAGTACCGCCAGAACAGATAAACAGATTAAACATGGTCAGCACCAATAAAGATGTCATTGCTTCATAGAGACAGATAGTTGAGGATAATTGCCTCTGTGAACAGAGTTAAATTTTTATGTCTGTTGTTTTATTTCTCTCTCAAATTAATGTTGATGGAGGTGTCATGTTCACTATCGTAAATATTTGTCATGAAAGCAGGATAATGTGGTTGACTATATGAAACTTGTGTTGTGATAGCAAAATTACAGCTGTCATAATTCAAGATGCAGATTTTGCCTTCATTAATTTGTTTAAAACATCTGGCCATCTCCAGGGGGGGGAAAAAAGCTTTTTAAATTCACACATCAGACACATTGCCAGGTTAGAAAATGGAGCAATTCAAATTAATTTCTACCAGCTGAAATTAATGGAAAATATTCTCCATGAATTGTAGATTAATTGGCTCCCCTAATGGGTCGTTCTTTGAAGTCCTCATTTACATATTTGACTAATTAACATACATACCTGATGAAATCTGTATTGAGGAGGACGGTGTGCTTCTTAGGTAGTCGGCTATTCATCAAAGTCTCTGCTTCTGATTTCTCTATTCCCTCAAATAAATTATTACTGTTGTTGATGTTGTGCAGCTTTGAAGGAAGTTAATTTCTAGTACTTTCATAGACAGAGGTTTTGTTTCTGTTGAATGTGTGTAAATAAGACCTTCAAATACGATCAGTTAGAGAGGCCGGCTCACAATTTAATGGCAATTTATTAGTTTCAGACTAAATGTGTATTCCATATGCGTACTAGCGCTGATGCTGCTGTCAGTTAAATGTGAGTAATTAAATGCCACAGATCTCTGAAATTGAAAATCAATGTTGCCTTTTGAGAAACCTTTCAATTCATTTCCTCCTTCTCATCTAACTGTTCGTGTTTCACTTTTAATCAACATACATATCAATCATTCACGCTTACAGGTCAATATTGATTGTTTTAATATTGAAAGCTTTGAAATTGATCTCTCTGACAACAATGAACTACTATTTATGACGGTCAAATATGAAATAATTTAAAAAGATGTAGACCTATTATGAGACGCTTCAATTCTACTGGAGGCCACTATTGGGCTATTGTACAGTGAATGTCATATGACAGGACAGCTCAGACATGAAAGGCTTGCAATGTTACACATACTGTATAAATGTAAAAAAATATATTTTTTTCCAGGACTGCATGTATAAATGTCCCCATGCGCAATGTCCATTGCCCCAGGCCCATTCTATAAACTGGGGACATGTAACAAAATGCTTAGTACTGTACGTGGTGTGGGAAGGAGAAGAGGTGGAGAATACGCCAGGCATTGTAGTGTGACTGCCCCCTTTACATAAAGTATTCAGTATTCAGAAAGTATTCTGTATTAAGTATTCAGTCAAAAAATAATCATATATTGACAGAAGCCTTACAGCAACTATAACAAATACAGGCCTGACCTGTTAACAAATCTCTTTGTCAATTTGCATTCTTGAAGCTAAATAAACCGGAGAAGAGAGCATAATGTTAAGGAAAGCAGAGGAGAGGAGACTTTCTGAGAAAATAGAGCAGGCGTGGAGAGTGGAGGGGAAATAGAGAAGGCACAAAAGGATAAGAGAAGCCAAGAGAGGAGGAGAGGAGAGGAGAAGGGGCTGAACAATAGACAAGACGAAAAGACGAGAGAAGTCTGACAGTAAAAGAGGAAAGAGATAGATTCGACATCAAAAGCCCCTTCGCATCTCTGACATGCCGCTGAGGAAAAATGAAAAGAACAAAAGAGTCACACCGCACTATGCTGGTAGGCTGTTCATTAGACTCTGGGAGGGAAGTGTGTGTTCATGTGTGTGTGTTTATATGCGAGTACTTCCACTTTGTTACTCATCTCACAAAGTCATGTGTTCTCCATAGAAACTTCATGAAAAAAGAAACTTTGAACAGGAGAGGGGAGGCGAGAGAAAGAGAGAGAGAGGAGGAGAATGATGGAGGAGAGGGTGAAGGAATAGGAGAGTTGAAACACAAGAGAGGAGAGGAGAGGAGAATGCAACGCCTGATCAGAAAAAGGAGAGTGAAAGATGGCGAGAGTGAAAAGTGGAACAGCGGATGAAGAGTGAAAGGCGGGCGTTACAAGTTTGACAAATCTCCTTAATGAAGCGGCTTCAAGGCCGCAGTTTCATGACAGTGTGCTTTGTTTTGTGTGCAGTCATACATATTGCATGTGTCTCAGTCACACAGCGGGCTCAGCAGTGTGTGATGGAAAATACTAACGGCACTGGGGAATTCTAAATGCGCTGCTGGAAAAAGACCATCAGCATGAGTTCCTTGCTGATCATCACTGTAGCTGCATGTTTCAGTCTTACACCCTACTTGTCATATGTAAAAAAATAAATAATTAAAAAACTTACTATATGTTGACACTTTGACCAATTTAAATATACAGTTTATATAGAGTATATACAGTATATACAGCCGTTGCAAACATTGAGTCCAATTTTTACTTTTTTCTGAGTTTTCTATGAAAACAAATATTTGCCTTTTCATTTCATTCACAATTGTGAAATGGATACATGATGTTTTCAAAGTGGAATTACATTTTAATTTGAATTAATTGAGTTAAATCTAAATTCAATGTCTGACCTTTGACCTTTAATTGATGATCAGTGGCGGTACCTGTCTCAGCCTGCTGTTCAGTGGAAGAGCCTTGAATCGTTCCTCATTTTCTTAAAGGAACATTTCGGTCTTTTACAACATCCAGCTTTATTGACTTTCAGATCTCGTACCTAGTGTAGCTGAGCCAAAGGTGTTGCGTTGTGCGAGATCAACGTGGGAGCAGTGTTCACACTAGAATTCTTACTGGCCGCTGCATTGCGGAATACCGGACATTTAGAATATCTAACGGACCTTCCCTCATATAGCCAAACACACACTCCCTAATGGGTCAAAGTGGCTAGTAAATTGGTCTTTTCTACCAGCAAAACTTAAATTTCACTAGCATTGGGCCAGTTGGCTGGTGTTAAAGAGCCAGCTGCTTGTATGCACGGGGAGCAAACGCGCGCTCTCTTTCACATACCCGAGACCTCGAACGAACTGAAAGAAAAAAAGCAGCCAGCCAACGTGCTGCGCGCATAGGCATATCTAGCCAAGTTATCGACTGATAACATTGTGTTTTATCAGCAAACCCGAAGAGGATTTCCCTACTCAAATTGGGTAACGATGTGATTACTGTAATGGTTGTGCAGTAACGGTAACCACGCTACTGAAATTTGAACTGTATTGCGTTGTGTTCCAGCGCTCTCAAGGGAATTGTCACGTTCCGTACGACGCTCTATGTGGCCGTGTGAGATACATCCACTAGCCATTTTGGCCGGTGATGAAAAAAGTGATAGGCTAAGGCCCTGCATGCACTTATACTGGGACTTCTCACGAGCATATCGTTCTCTGAAATGTTTAATTTGACCCTCGTCTGTAGCCTAGCCTACTTGGAAATCCATCACTATTTTTCAGCAGAGGTAAACGTGAAAGTGATTCGATGCTGCGCATGCCATCGCATTGGGCCAGGCTTGACAACGCAACTGGGCATGAATTGGTTTTGCAAGCGCAATGCCCTTTGTGTTTACTGTTAAAATAGAAAAACTGAATTGTTCCTTGACATCAGCCAGCGTGAGTCAAGTGATAGGGAAGCAACTTGATTGGGGAGAAGCACTGGAGAACGCCGTGGGGGACGAGAGCGCGAGCAACACTATTGCGTGCTGTTTAGACTATTACACGTTCATTTACATAGGCTATTCATAACTATTTTCGGCTTTGTTCAGTTTCATATCACTGGTGTTTTGTGTAACATTCAGTGTTTAAAATTAGTTAATATTATTTACTGATAAATTTTAGTCATTTTTTGTCTGACATTTTGGCCGGTTGCATTTTATTTTGCCGGTCATTCATGATGCAAAACGGCCAATGTCCGGCCACAGCCGGCTAACGTGAACCCTGCGTGGGAGTTCGATTAACTGGGGATGATATGTTTACATCCAGCGCAACTACATTTACCTAACGCAGTTGTGGTCCGATTCAAGCCTATAGTTGTGTCATGTTAGGGATGAGATGCACCGTGAGGCTCGAATCTGACCGCAACCTCATTAGGTAAATGTAGTTGCGCTGGTTGTAAGCAGATGTTGGTGACATCCCAACTTAACCGAGCCCCACGTTGATCTTGCACAGCGTTACTGCGAGGGCGGAGCATGGGTAAAGCTACCCATGACTCTTAGGGCCAAAACATACCAAGGCGGAACGGAACGGTCCCGGGACGAACGCGGTCTTTCTGCTTAGTTTTGGCCGGCGTGTTTTTCTCTGCCTTTCACACTGACAGCGTCGGCGTGCGCGGCCAGTCCTATTCAAAACCCTCCCCACAGCCAAAGCTAGCATGCTACTTTGCCATTCATTTGAATGAGACACCGCCGGTCGCCGGCGTGAAAAATACGCTCGAGTTCTATTTTCCAAATGCAGCGCGTCCCGGAGCCGGCTCCCGCGCCGCTGACGCTCGACTACCGCCGGTTGGTGTGTAAGGACAGAGGTTTCAATGTATTTTCACCAACGCCAGTAAAAAACGCGGCCGTTCCGCGACGCTTTATCGCCCTGGTGTGTAAGACCCCTTAGCAATGCATACATACCTTCGAGCTGGTTGTACACAGTGGAATGCGCGCACAGCCAGGGATTCCAAAATGCTAGGCAGCTAGGTGTTTATCATTGGAAGTCCCATTGGACCAGTTTAGTGCGTGGTTAGAACCTGTTTCCTAGTTGGCTGGATGTAGTAGCGGTTTCTGTACTCCTACCAACTCCATTCTGGGATAACATGTCTTCACGTGAGTACATCAGAATCGATTGCTATGCTTTGTAAATGAAGTTATATTGTATCACACCAATTACAAGTGAGGACAGCGTTTGAGTGACGGCAGCTTCCAAACAATCAGAGGCTGGCTCTGATCGTGAAAACCCGCCTTGTTAGCAGTAGCTAACAGTTGGCAACACAATATAGCATTGTTTAGGGAGCATACAAAAGCATTACCAGCGACATGATAGTATTTTCTTCTAAACAGTGTCAATGACTGTACAGCGTGCAAGCAAGTGGATAAAACCACCAGCAGACAAGATAACAGGCTCTTGTCATACACTGTGCAGGGCTCCAATGGGACTTCCAATGATTAACACCTAGCCACCTAGCATTTTGGAATCCCTGGAGGCGTGCACATTCCACTGTGTACAACCAGCTCGAAGGTATGTATGGGTTCAGAGTTGAGAGTGAGTTGTGCACACCTAGTGTCGTGCAGGTAGGATAAAACAAAAATGTAGAACCCATAGCAAAGACGCGAACATTTTTCAGTGTTGCTTGCACGGAGTGTTCACATTGATAGCTTATCCATATGAACAGAACTTCACATTGTGTTTTAAATGTCTTGAAATGCTATACTGTAGTGTGTATGACAGTTGTTTAAAACAATGTGTTAGTGCAAGCAGCTGCATACCGGTTTATTTATATCCCTGTCTAAGTAAATTAGCCTAGGTGCAACCCAAACCACCCCCATTCGGGACAAGATACACAATTATTCAAATGACCACGTTTACAAGACGTTTTTAATTCTGAATTAAATACTTGTGTCGAATTTACATTGCGTTTTCATTTAATTCCAAATTGTGAAATGTTAACAGATTTTTTTATACTTAGAATTAAGTTGAGGTAAATCTGAATTAAATATCTTGATGTAAACAAGGCCATTATCCCACCTGAGTTTAGGATATTAAAGGTCCTCCTTTGTGTCGCTGTGCCTTGTGTATCTTGATTGGATGATTGTTTATCATGGTTTTTGACCGTTCAGTGGCAGCACCTGTCTCAGCCCCTTGAAAAGGCCATAGCCTCCTCCATTCTAACCAAAAAACGGTAGAAATATAATAAGTGCGATGTGACATCCACCCCTGTGAGTCACTTTCTTCTTCTATTGTCAGTAGTGGCAGCATGATAAAATGCAATGTCACTACTGCCAGGGCTGGAGTGTGGAACAGATCACAGGACACCGTAAATTTTCTGTCAGCTATCAGTAATTATTCCCCGCAATTAATGCTGACTGACAGCTGTGGCAAATTTTCTCACCAACGAAGCTTTTGAACGGAGCTGGAACTCTGGATTTGACAAGGGAGTCACAGGCCACAGTCAAAACGACAAATTTCGCTGTCCTTTTAGTTTAAAAAAGTTAGTCACTTTTTTGCACACACACACACACACACAGGTCATCTCAGGACACGTCTTTCACATTCAGCAGCTCATTGAATCATTTAAAATATCATTAAATATTAAAATTATTAGTCTATGACTTGCCTGCATGGCCAAACATTAGCTTTTATGAAAGGGCTGGATAAATGTCTGCATGCTCAAGACTATGAATGAATGAGGGCACCTTCCCTGAGGCCTGAGGAGGCTCCATGAATCATAAGATGTTGCTGCAAAGCCTTAGATGTCCCTCCACTCTGGATCAAGACGCCAGACACTATTGGGCAGAGCCTTGGTGTTCGGTTGGATATTTTAGATACTGCAAATTTGACATAGCTCTATCAATGGGACACATTTAGATAAAGCTTTGTCACCAGATGAAGAAGGTGTACTGAAGACTATTTTCGGTCTAAACTCAATTTTGACCAAATATGCCGTTCCTGCACTTTGCCTTTGTAGTATCAACCTGATCTCCTACGGAACTTTTGATATTCAAAATCCGTGGCAGCATCTGTGATCTTCACACAAAGTTCTGGCTTTTGCCTGACCTGTAGTCCCACACAGCTTCGTGAGCCTCACTACTCGGTCTTGGAGAGCATGCGTTGGCTCCTCCTTCAGAACGAATGGCTCTATCCATCATTCTTCCTGTCCTCACCACCAACAAATGCCTTCAAAAACGTTGATCTCTAAAGCATTTCTTTCGCCATTTGCCAGAACATTTTGTCCTAGCCCTGGCCGTATAGCGTGTTTTATCGCCAGATTCAAAAATTTGGTTAGCCTACATTTAAACATTGTGAGAATACAGTAATGTAAAATACAACAAGTGGCTTTGTGGCCTGAATAGTTAGTAATATTTAGTCACATTAACCCTACTTTATAAAGGCTACATAGCCTAGCCGCCAGCATTACTTTTTACCCCTTTAACCGCCTCCCAATCATTCCGTTGTGGGTGGACTCAGTTCTGTGAGGGCGTGAGAATTCCTTACACCAACTGCGTCCTTGATGTATGGACAAAATATTTTAGACATATTTTGAAGCCCAGATATCCTTGATGCTTTGCTGTCAGCTGTTCTTGTTTGTTGACCTGGTGCCCCACACTTCACTCTTCAATATACCCTGTAGATTTCCATGCCACGTTTTGGTGTTAACTCACCAGTTTAATTCTAACTCAACAGAAATAAAACCCCATTCATTTTCAATGGGGTTTCATTTCTGGTTATTTAGAATTAAACTGGTGAGTTAGCGACAAAACGTGGCATGGAAATCTACAGGGTATATTGAAGAGTGAAGTGTGGGGCACCAGGTCAACAAACAAGAACAACTGACAGCAAAGCATCAAGGATATCTGGGCTTCCATAACTCCCATGCACTGTTTTTGCCATTGACTTCAATGTTAAACGCATCATGGCCATTATGAAGACAGAGAATGTCCTAACCAAGTATTGACCATTGCATGTTATGTAGAAAGTACAAAATTTCAACTGATTTAATGTGACCCGAATTTTGATGAAGAAAAATGTGATTTTATAACAATATTCTAATAATGTGAATTCCCCAATTCATGTTTTTTTTTAGCTGGAAGGCCAACGTATATAAAAAGAAAAAAATGAATGATTGGAATAGTTAAAAAAAACTGGGCCATGAATCTACAATCCATGACAGTTTAACATTATTGATGGAATTATGGAAATAAATCAACTTTTTCATGGTATTCTAATAAAAAGGCCTGGAGCTGTATGTGTGAGCAGAGGCCGAAACTGATGTGTTCTCAAACATATCTATACGTGTAAACAGCTGACGTGTCTTCATTTTCTGTGCAATGCTAAGTAAATTTAAATGAATGTGACTATAAACTGTAGCTTCACACCTGTTGTACTATTCTGGGTAATTTAAATGTGCAGCACTATTTGGCACCATAAACCCTACAGCTTATTTGCTGGGGATAAAAGAAAAGAAAAAGAAAACTGACTCTGGGTCTGTGAATAAAGGCATGAGCACTGTTGTGTTCAAATCCTGTAGTCCTTGAAGGGGACAAAAAATACAGCTTGGTCAACAAAACAAAATACCCTCATTGGAGGAAAAAACATTGTGATTGATGCTGCTAGTCCTATGTTTGATTGTGCCATTCAATGACAATCATAAAGGGCTCGAATGCTCTTGAATAGCCTGTCTGGTACAGTAGACTCCAGGGCCCTGCCAGTCTGGCCCTCTGGTCCTCTTGTTGTTATGACAACATAGACTGAAGAATTTCAATTTAATGGAAAAGCAGATTTAATTTAACTTTGAAAAATATTTTTTTAAAGAAGATTCAATTTAACTTTGAAAATGCCTTCTTTGAAAAATGTTATTGCAGAACTTGCAAACCAAAAATTAGTATATCAATGAATGAATGACCGAAATAGTGTACTTCAAAAATGAATTATGAATTGTTTGTACTTAAAGCGATTAAGCGAAGTATGATATAAGAGTTCGCGCAGCATGCTATCTCAGTCTCGGAGCCCACTCCATGTCCAATGCAGTAATTTAAGTGTGCCACTGTTGCTTACGTAACATGTCCTGTCTTCATTAAAAAACACACCGTCTTGCTGCCATTATCACTGTATTACCATAATGCAGACGCTATAATTATTTAAGGCGCAGCAGCATCACACAGCAAATGGCCACAGCTGAGATGAAAAACAAGCCTTTTGTACCCCCACGCAGCTGGTCAGACAGAAATACTCTCTCTCTCTCTCTCTCTCTCTCTCTCTCTCTCTCTCTCTCTCTCTCTCTCTCTCTCTCTCTCTCTCTAGCCTGTTTATTATTCAATAGATATTATGCAATAAATAAAACAACAGTGAATCACTGTGCGGTGTAACACCATTCTACCCTCCCCCAGATAGCTCAGAGTATTGCGCACGTCACACTGCTGTTATGCTCCTTGCTACACTGAGCCAAGCTGCGCCAGCTCTGCCCCACTTGCATAGACAATCAAAGTGGTTTGTGTGTGTAGGTCTGTGTGTGTGTGTGTGTGTGTGAGAGAGAGAGAGAGAGAGAGAGAGAGAGAGAGTGTGTGTGTGTGTGTCATAAATTCAGAGCAGAGTGTTAGCGTGCTGATTTGAGGAAGGGCTTGTCTCGTCGGAAAATGCTCGGGGGACGTGTGTGTGTGTTTGTGTGTGTGTGTGTGTGTGTGTGTGTTTGTGTGTGTGTGTGTGTGTGTAAATCCTCAGGGGAAGAGTGTGTCTGTGGTCAACAACAAGCAGGCGTCTGACTATCTAATGAGTGAGAAAATGAGCAATCTCCAGGAAAGTGCAAAATATCCTCAAGTTAAAAGCAAAAAAATAACAAATTAGTGGCGTTTGTGTTCAGCTAGCTCTACAAATATGTGTGCGTGCGTGCGTGTGTGTTGCTCAGTGATTATTGATGTGATGAGCTGTAAAGCAGTGTTGCAAGCGTGACTATGGAAATCACTCTTACAGCGGCACTTTGTGCATGTCAGTGTGTGTGTGTGTGTGTGTGTGTGTGTGTGTGTGTGTGTGTGTGTGTGTGTGTCTGTGGCAGCTTTTTCTTTAGTCAATCTGAGAGGAGCAGAGAAGAAGAGAGCTTGTGTGTGTGTGTGTGTGTGTGTGTGTGTGTGTGTGTGTGTGTGTGTGTGTGTGTGTGTGTGTGTGTGTGCATGTGAGTGTGTGTGCGTGCATGCATGTGTGTGTATGCGGACCCAAATAAAAATGTGAAATTCTGAATTGCCCTGGCCCGTGATGGAAAAGATGCATGCATTGTTCCCTGTCAGCAGTCGCACTTTCTGCATGTCTGTGTGTGTGTGTGTGTGTGTGTGTCTAGGTGGCAGCTTTTTCTTTAGTCAATCTGAGAGGAGCAGAGACGAAGAGAGAGAGTGTGTGTGTGTGTGTGTGTGTGTGTGTGTGTGTGTGTGTGTGTGTGTGTGTGTGTGTGTGTGTGTGTGTGTGTGTGTGTGTGTGTGTGTGTGTGTGTTGTTTCAAGAGCGCATATGTGCGGGGAATAAAGCGTGTTTGCGGCATCGGTTCAATTGCACTTCACTTCTCCATCTCTCTCTCTCTCTCTTTCTCTTTGTGGCCCAGTGTTAAACTAAGACCAGATATTGGACACACATTAGAGCCTGTGAAATCCCCAGAGGCTCCCTGTGTTAAACCCCTCATCTCCACAACAAGCAGAGCAGCAGAGGAAAGCCCACTTTAAAGCAGAGATGTGCCCTGTTGTGGGCATTAAAATGCTGCCTCCTCACTTGCGCCAGCCAAAAAAGGAGGGAGCCGAATAGGGAGAGGAAAAAAGAATGAAACATGGACAGAATATATAAGTAGATCCTTAAAGTATAATTGTCTGCCTTTCCCCCCCCCATTTCTTCTGTGTTGTCAAAAGCATCCATTAACATCCATGGGAAATTAGCTTTTTTCTGTTCTGAAGTTGCTTGAAAGAAAACACCAACACTTGAAGTGAAAAGTTTGAAAATGTAAGATTTGTAATAATTTCAATAAAAATGCCCATAATTTCCACTAATTCGCTATCAATATTTGAAGCTTGGATATGGATGGATATATTGTGACTTTATCACGTAATGGGATATTCAGAGATGTCCATTATCTTACATTCAAGTCCTTTGAAGTCCTTTACAGTTTATCTTCTTAATATAAAAAAGCAGAATAGAATGAAAGATATAACAGAATGAGAAGCCTGGTGTCTGCCCTCCAAAATTCAAAATAACCAGAAGACCTTCTGCGATAAAGTTTATGGCCCACACAAAGACAAATAACCGCTAGTGAAGTTATGACTTAGCTAAATATCACTCTATTCCTCAGAGTGGAGGGAAACTCTTCTGGCATTAAGAAACGGCTCTGCTTGGGAAAGCAAGCCACAGCTGCTAAATATCAAAGTGTCATAAAAGTTTGGGAGGCATTTTTTATGAATGTTGTGAAATTGTCGGAGTGTGTAATAGTTTGTGGGCCTTGTGAGATTGAGAATAATCAACAGACGTTGCCTCAAACAGGCCAAAACAGAGATAGAGAGAGAGAGAGAGAGGGAGAGAGCACTTAACAGAGTTACGTGACTTTATTAACTTTGTTTATGTATAGAACCCGATGGAGCCCAAAGCAATGTGTTGTTTGTTCCGAAAATAAAAAGTTAACAGTCAATCAGTGGGTGGTGATTTCTAATTACTCTTGGTGTTTATTACTTACCTTCTCCTCACAGCCATCTGGAGGGCGTACAGACACCACTTCCATTGCATGTGGTTGCTATGACCTACCTGTCAAAGGTGGCAGACGCTATCATCCAAAGCGACATAAGGACATAAAATCAAAGCAGCCATCACTTGCAGACACAAAGGAAATATACGGAACAATAAGTGCTGATGCCAAGTATAGGGTTGGCTTTTTTAAGTGTGTTAGCACAGGGTTAAGTTGAGTACAGAAAAGAAAATAAAGGTCCGCAACACTGTTAAATGCTCCCAAATATTTAATGGCACGACTTATTGGCAATTGCACTGTGATGAAGGACGGTTAGTCCGAAACGTCGTGCCATTACAGTTTTTCTCGATTGCCTACACACAATTTTCGGAATCGGTCTTCGAATTCTCAAAACTCTACACACAAATCTCCAAACCTCACACACAACGGGCCAAACTCTTCACTACCTCTGAAAAATGCACGTCTTGTCTCAAAACAATGTACTCTCTTCTAAAAAGCTCATTTTGTCGTCAAATGACACACACAGACAGTCACTACAATACACATTTGCAGACCCATTAAAACACTGTTGGGCACAGGGTAAAACTAATTTCTCCCAGTAACTTGGGCTTTTTTTGTTCTGGATTGCATGGATACTGTGACATAAGTTGGAAAAACTTAATTCCCACAACACACAAACAGAAACAGAAAGATTTGTATGTCTTTTTCACAAAAATAACACAAAGATAAACCCCACTGCCTATTTGGCAGTACAAAAACCCCATTACATTACTGTATAGCCTATTGCTATGAAAAAAAAACTCTATACTCAACTTGAAACACAGTAGAAACTTATTTTCTTCAGTGTTCTACTTACTAAAGAGGGTATTTTTCTGTAGTAAAATCTTGAAATATTGTTTTTAGACTCGGAGTACACAGATGTGTATATATTTTACATATTTTAAAAAATATTTAAAAATTGCACTAATGTATTGTAAAATATTGGGTAACCACATGAAAGTTATGTCTTGTATAACATATTTTTGAGTTCAAAAACGAAACAAATGGGTTTTCTCCTTGCATCCAGTCATTTTTCATCAATATGACATGCAATGTGTGTCCTTATGGGGTGATGATTTCAGATTGTAAACCGGTATGAAGAGAGTTTGCCCATGTGATGAGGAAGTGAACATAGTTGCAGTTGATTGTAGTGTTGTGAATGACAGTGTGTTCCATGAGAAACCCAGTGTTTTTCTTTATGAAAATTGAGTGTAATCCAGAGAATTGTGTGTAATGGTGTGAAAAGAGTGTGTTTTAAAACTGGAATTTGAGTGTTAAGTAGGAATTGTGTTTAGTGTTCAGTGACATTGGTTAGGGGAGTTGGGAAATGGGTGAGATGTTCCGAGAATTGTGTGTGAAGTACCAGAACTTGTGTGGAGGCAATCGAGAAAAACTGTAAATATTTGGGAGCATTTGACAGTGTTGCGGACCTTTCTTTTCTTTTCAGTTATCTCACGTTTGGTCCAGCACCTGTGCCACTGATGTGCGCACATTCTTTGACTTTCTGGATTAACCCTCTAGCTACCATGACGGCCGTGAACGTCCGACTGGATCTGTACCATAACGGCCGCGGCCGGCCGGAATATTTTCATATGAAAATACGGCTGAACGGCCGTCATCATGCAGTTTTCCAGCTTTCAAACACTTTAGCTCAATATTACAGACCCTCCTCGATATACTTTCAGTATAAAAACTATATGTTTATATTATATTATTTTTCAGTATTTTAGATTTTATTACGAGATGCGCCGCTTTATGCGATTTGGCAATCTGCCGTCAATTCAAATGACGGCCGTCCGAGATTGGATGGCTACAAACACAACCATTCTGTTTCTACAACCAATATACACTAAATATGAAAACTTCCAACCCTCTTCTATCTATTTTCATGATAAACAGCACATGTTTATGACTATTTAGGCTATTTTTAGATCATGTTGTTTTATTAGGCTTGGTGTTCAACTGTGATAAGTTCTGCCATGGTCCTAAATAGCAAACACAACTGTCCAGCCGATGTCTACACGCTACATATTAAAAATGTAAACTGTCTTCGGTGTGTTTTCAGAGTCAAACCATATGTTGGTATCCAACTATCTTAGTTTCCTGGAACAACTTACAGCGACAGCTCTGCGTAACGGGCGCATCGAGAAGGAAGCGCAGCATGGAATAATTGGCTACTCATTTTGAGTGTCAGCTTTGGCAAAGCAGTCAAGGACTGTTACTACTCCACATTGTCCTTCATAAAAATGTGCGCGAAGACGTTGAGTTGAATGCTAACTTCCAATAATAGCCTACCAACGTGGTGTTTGTAGCACTTCAATTCCGGTCAAAGTCGGTGATGCCTGGCACGTCTTACCTGTGCCAAATTGGGAGGGGAAAGTTCCTTAGAGCTCCATTCATGTCCTGTCTGCTATCGCGGACACTTCAACAGTTATCCTTACACGTCTTAGGCATGGTTTAGTTCAAACATTATTAGCTAGTGTAGTCCATTACAGTTATACCGCTTGAAACCGCTTGAAAACAGGACTTTTGGGTGAACGACATTTGTTGTCGTCACATGATCATTGTTCAACTTTGACCCTGGATGGATGGATGGATAGACGGAAGGATAGATAGATAGATGGATAGAGAGATCGATAGATAGATAGATAGGCCTAAATATATAGATATATATATAGATAGGCCTAGATAATATCGGATTTTATCACATTTTTATCATTTAATCCACATCAAAGGCACTCTATGGGAATACTGAACAATTAATTATCCATAAATGATATACCATTTGAAAGTGTGTTTTCTCTACTTTAATATGAAAGTAACTTGTAATTGACACTTTTCATTTCTTTTCAAGTTATTTGACATTATTTAGAATATGACCAAAATGTCAATTTTTCCTTAGAATTCCTGGTAAGATTCCGGCCTATTAAAAAAAAATTCTGGTAGCTAGAGGGTTAAGTAGAGTACACACACACACACAACACTACCTTAGAAATAGCCCTAGTCTGGGCCAGCTCAGTGAATAGTCACGAAAAAGAAAAGTCTTAAATTGCTTCTGGAATGTTGAGAGAGATTACCCTAGTCTGCTCCTGGAGGTTTGTTCCACCACTGGGGGACGACGGAGAACACACCACTGGACGTCTCGTCTCCTATGCCCTCCTCCAACGCCTCTTCTATTGCACACCTTTGCAAGTTTCCACGACTGTAGCCTGCAATACACTTAGCCTCGTATGGACACAGTATGACCATGCTAAATAAAGAAATGAAATCGGTTAGAGCAAAGAAAGGTTAGAGCCAAGAATATATAATTTCTTATTTTGGGATTACTTTGACAGATTGTTTTACCGTTCCATGCTGGGAAAATGCCTGACTGATGTGTGTGTGTGTGTGTGTGTGTGTGTGTGTGTGTGTGTGTGCGTGTGTGTGTGCGCGTGCGTGTGATTGAAATTCCTTGCGGGCCTCATGCCAAGTGTGTGGCCTAGTGTGGTGTAGCGCGGTGAAGTGCAGTGAAGTGCAGTGATGTCTGGTCTCCATGCAGCTGACGTGTCAGTGGGAAGCTGACATGCAGGACCTCTGGTGCGAGGTGCGAGAGCATCCGTGTGTGCGTGTGTGCATAAATCGTGTGTGTGTGTGAGTGTGCGTGTGTTTGTGCTTGTGTGTGCTTGCGTGTGTGTGGGTGAGGGGGCGGCGGCGGCTTATCCATATTGTGTGGTTTTTTTGTGTAATGTTGGCGTGTGGTTGCCATGCTACGATGTAAAGGTTGCAGATATTTTTGGTTGAATATACAGTGTCGGCTTTTGGCTGTGATTGTGTGCCATATTGTGTGTTGGTGTCTAGTGTCGGTATGCGGCTGCCATGTCACAATGTCTGTTGTTACGCTTTGCTTGAACTGCGTCACAACATAAAAGTAACACACAAACAGTTTCAACTGTCCATACAAAGGCTTGTAACTGTCCAAATATTATCATACTGTATTGTTGCCCAAATGCATTGCTCAAAAAAATCGCCATTGCAGAGTATCATCATCTTCAGGTCTCGAGTGTGGCTGATGTGGTATGCCATATTGTTGATGTGCGCGGTTGCAAACGTATGTAGTTGTCCAAAGAGTTACTATAATATGTGTGTCATGGCATTTTGTTTCTGTCTGTGCATGGCTGATGTTTCCACTGGTAATGGGTGTGGCAGATGAAGCTGTGTATCAATGTTGATGGATAAACAGATTGTCAAATAGAACAGCCTGTACTTCACTGATTCTCTCTCACACACACACACACACACACACATACCGAAATGCTCACACGCACATCCACACTGACGGACAGACACATGCCCCTGCAACACTGCACACACACCCCTCCAGCTAAGCCAT
>NC_085863.1:19583957-19591457 GCF_034702125.1 Engraulis encrasicolus | reverse complement strand
TCAGGCTAGCCTCTTTCTGGGCCCATTAATCTGCCTATACACTCTCTGCTCAAAAACATTCAACTACATCATAACAATACTATGACAATGCAGAGAGTCTTACGTAAGTAACCAATTAAGTTTTGGTCAGAGGCTGAGCTCTAAGGGGTTAATAGTTAACAAAAGAAATTTGACACTTCAGGATTCCTGGTGGAACAAACGCAGGCTTACATATCTCTCCACACCCGGACTCCTTCAGTGCCTTGTGTATCCTCCAGTGACAATTGTAGGTCTCTCTGCTATGTGAGATTGAGTGGCATTGACTGCTGTGCTATGTGTTATATAAATCTTTTTTAGAAACCAGCAGAAGCTGGTGATGCGTCTACACTGACTAAATCAATCTCCCCTTTGAGTTTTTGCGGAAAGGGTAAATACGAAAAGAAAAGAGGCATTTTACAACAGTCCGAACATAAATAAATCCTTAGAGGCTGCCCTCTCTTATCAAAGGACAGTCTTTTTCGGGGTCACCGGCTAAAGGAGTGTCCTGTGTCCCCTCGACCCTCATAGATATCGACCGCTGGCTGCTTTGTTAGCAGGCCACTTTCAGAGGCTCACAAACACCCCGATGGTGATAAACATTTACAGGGAAGAAATTGGGGAAATGTGTTGAGCAGGGTGGCGTCAATAAAACAGATAACATCAACTCCACCCAGCATTTATACCACAATAAAACTCCTTTTTAAAAGAGCAGGTGTCCTCTGTGCAGTAAAAGGCATTCTGTATTCCAGCATGCTGTATGGCAGCATACTGTACTTTGGAGACTTACAGTATAAGATACATTAGCAGCGTAGAGTAATGCAATCTGTCCAACAAACAGCCAGGCGTTTCTGCCTGTTTACAGCGAGCGAAAGCCAATGTGCATAAGTGACCCTTCCCGTGCTAATGATGACAAATAATTGCTTAGCGTGGCAGCAGAGCACTTTCCTCACTGCCGGCAGCTAAAGTTTCCTCTGCGTGTTGTGTGGATCGCTAGCTCAGCAATGGGCATGCTACCCAGCTCAGCGCATCTCGGCTTCCTCTCCCAGAGGGCATATTTATACAGTAAGCCCTCACAAACATACTGTTAACTCTCCATACAGTAAGCTCTGTACGGCGAACCCCTACACAAATTAGAGTAGTCTAGGCAGGATTTCTGAAAAGGTGCTTATTTAAGGTCCTGAAGGCAAATCATGTTAATTTTCGGCATACAACTGATTTAGGGGTATTCAAGGGTGCTGAATCCAAATCTGCCGTATGCCGGACGCAAAAATGTACCGAAATGCCTCAAAACGGGCAAAATCCAATATGGCCGCCGCCACAGTGTTAAAATCCTGCAATCACTTTTCTTTTGGACTAAATAAGGTATGAATTTGAAAATAGCACTTATTGTTATGTTTTCAGACATGGGGAAAGCCATTATGTCATCAGATTTAAGCTCAGATTGGAGGAAAATGCTTATGTCATTGGCTGGCAGCCATTTTAAAAGCAGAGAGCCTCATATTGTCAACGATTTTTAACATTTTTACTAATCTTTCAAGATCCACAGAAAAAAATGCTCTTTGTCTCTGTGAACACAAATACTACAGAAAACTGCACTGAACTGTCTACTTTCACCTGAAAAAAGAAGTTTGTGTCTACCTTTTTCCATTCTTTAGTTATGGGCAGTAGAACATGGGATGACACCACAAAAAAGCACAGATTTTTGACCCCAAAATACTGCACTTCTCACTGCCCATATTTTTGCTTTAAGGACATATTGTCTTTGATAGTGTTCATGTTTGATATACAACATTTTCAGGGGGTTTGAAGGGTGCTTAATGCCTTTAATTCCCATAGTACATCAAAATGAAAGAATCCAATATGGTCTACAGTGTACATTTCTTTGATTACACAAGGTAAACTCTTAAGTACATTATGTAGCATCAGGTTTTCATACAAGGAGAATTCATTTCCATACTCAGATTTAAGATAGATATCAAAGGAAATTATTTCAGTGTAGACTGAATTCATGTTTGCAACAGGAGATTACCTTTTCCATAAATTGACCATTTGTATTTAAATCTCTCCCTATTTCAATTACACTTTTAATGCATTATACCATGAAAAATGTTTCCACCTCAATCCACCTCACAATGTTTCCACACCTCTTCACCCATGAAAAATAAATGCACACAAGAGTCTGAAAGTCCCTAAATCGAATATTTTTTAATATTATCCTTTGTACAATGGGAATTACTTCATGTTTGCCAGTTTAATTGCTGTGCTCAGATCACTGTATATCTAGGCCTATAAAGGGGATCAAGAGGCAGACTGATGTGAATAATATATAGAATAGAATAGAATAGAATAGAATAGAGTGTACAGATAAGGGAGTGGCATTGTGTGTGTGTGTGTGTGTGTGTGTGTGTGTGTGTGTGTGTGTGTGTGTGTGTGTGTGTGTGTGTGTGTTGTGTGTGTGTGTGTGTGTGTGTGTGTGTGTGTGTGTGTGTGTGTGTGTGTGTGTGTGTGTGTGTATGAATATATACATAAAGGACATACTCAGGCTGGTATTGCACATCAGTCATCCAAAGTTATTGCATAGATTGTCTTGCTTAATGTACATATTTCAGCTGAGATGGCCACTCTGTGACAATTATAACCATTAATTACTAGGCTGGCCTTTGTTCTGTAGTACGGCAAGAATTCAGCTCAACACATTGCACTGTATCAATTATTGCACAACAACCGGAGGATGGAAGGAGATCAGGGGAACAAGAGATTGTAATGAACAGTCAGACAGTCCATGTGTGTGAAATGTGGTTTTAGTCTTTGGTCCTTACTTTGATGATACATCTGTAGTGCCAATGATACATCTGTACAGACCCAAGAACTCAGAACCAGGATAATGTCCAAGACAATGTTTTAGCTCTGTGACAGTGGGAAGTTCAGAGAGGGCTAGGTCTATTCTCGCTATAGGTGTGCCTCCTGAAGGCAGCAATGATCTCTTTGGTTTTCTTTTTATTCAGAGTTAGAGAAATTTGTCTCGGTCTCTGTACACCAGGCTGCCACCTTCAGTCCCTTTTGCTGGTCATGCTGCAGTCATGGACAGATAGACTTTAGATGGGGGCTCAGCATGCAGCGATGTGGGGATCCAGCCCTGCTGAACAGGGGAGCAGGAGGAAAAGAGAGTCTGTCTGTTATCTTCTGTTGGTAGAATTGTGCAAGTATAGACTTTAAATTGGCCTAGTTAAAATATACTGGAATGTACATCTGCAGTGTATCAATAACGGTGCTCAGCTGGAGAGAGAGAGAGCCAATGGCAGGCAGAAGAGCAAGTGGTAGTTTTAAGGTGCCGAGGCACAGAAATGGGCACTTCCCTGTCTTTCTCACAGCACATGAACACAATATTCAAAAATGGACTGCTAATTGACCCATTTTGTCCTAAGCCCTTTTAGGGAAAGGGTGCCCTCTTCCTATTAAATCCGCAATGTCTCAGCCTCTGAAGCACATACAAACATGAAATGAGTTACATTTAAAAGCCAATACCCTCCCCTTGCATTGTAATGTGTTCATTCAGCTCTAACATACCCACATAGTTAATAACAGCTAAAATCTCAAGATCCTGAAAAACCTATATGTGTTTCCAGGACACAATGGGTTAAGTTATACGAGGAGGAGGTATCAAAAATCAGAATGTCCTTGCTGACTTGGAATGTCCTTTTTTGAATATTGTGTTCATGTGCTGTGAGAAAGACGAGGGTGCCCATTTCTATTAGCCTTGCGCACCATCCTACGTATTTCCGCCAAGAGACTTGACTCCACACTACTTCTGATACCAGTTTATATATATACCAAATATATATGCACATACAGTCACCCTCCTCTACTCTAACCAAAATTGTTTACTTGGTATACTAAGTTAACCTATTCCTAATCACCCCTCCTGGAGTTGCTGAATTGCAGCAACTGCTTGACTCCATGTACTCCATGCCACTTCTTGCAGATGCAGTGTTGGATGAGGCAAGCACAAGTTGTGATGTCTTTGTGTGCCTTGAGAATACATGGGTTCTAAATTTTGTTTATAACCTGACTGCGAACCTAGCTGCGCACAACTCAGCCTCTGATTGTTGGAAACCGCTGTCTGTCAAAAAAAATTAGCTCACGTGGTTGGCTGCCAGTGTCTTGCCCCTCTTCATAACATTGTGTTAATAAACAATGAGAACCCATGTATAAGTGGCAGATACAGGAGCAGTGGGACTAAAGCCCTGTTCAATACCACCCATCCCACTTGACTGGCAGGAGGATAGGAAGGGGTATGTGGGCCTGACTCAATATAGAGATTTGATAATGTGGGGCATTTTATGTAACCATGTGACATCTGAATTAGATAGGACTGATCATTGCAAAACGCCATACTTTGCTTTTGTTGCATTTGCAGCAAAAGTGCCATGCAGTGCATGATATTGTGTGTCCTGCCAAATCACTGGA
The DNA here is from genome assembly GCF_034702125.1 of Engraulis encrasicolus. NCBI lineage: Eukaryota > Metazoa > Chordata > Actinopteri > Clupeiformes > Engraulidae > Engraulis > Engraulis encrasicolus. The sequence continues at coordinate 19,586,972 of NC_085863.1, read as the reverse complement.
GAGGAGGAGGTTGATAGGCCTAATGGTTGGGAAGGAGTTAACATATATCAAGTAAATTCCTCACAATAACATGAACTGTTTTGATCCACGTTTCACCTTTCCACCATCCAAAGATATAATGTAAGCACCGCAATAAAATCGGCAAACAATGAATTCCTAATGCACAAAATGTAGATGTGCATATTATATTTAGGCACATTCAGACTTATGTGTGTAAATTTGTCTCATAATGGAAGAGGTGGATTGAGGTGGACATATTGCATCATGTTATAATAAGTATTAAAATAAAAGTGGAAGTAGAGAAAACATTTTCATTCAAAAGAACAGCTTATTGACATGAAAGTCAACTGTCACTTGTAAACATGAATTCAACCTATGAAATCATGTCCTTTGATTCTAATCTTAAATCTGAGTATGGAGATGAATTCTCCATGTATGACAACCTATAGCTACAATGTAATTAAGAGTCCACGTGATGGCGTCCATATTCGATTAATTCATTTTGAGGTAGGCCTATTAGAGAGGTTTTGAGCCTAATACACAGCATATTTGAATATTTGAATTAAGCACCCTTCAAAACCCCTGAAAATGCTGCATATCAAACATGAACACTATCAGACACTTGGGGAAATGTGGGAGATGAGAAGTGGGAGATGAGAAGTGCAGTATTTTGGGGTCAAAAAATATTGTTTTTTGTGGTGTCACCCTATGTTCCTGTTGCAATCATGCATTCAGACTACATTGAAATAATTTCCTTTGATATCTATCTTAAATCTGAGTATGGAAATTAATTCTCCCTGTATGAAAACCTAATGCTACATAATGTACTTAAGAGTTTAACTTGTGTAATCAAAGAAACGTACACTGTAGACTGGTGACGGCGGCCATATTGGATTCCTTCATTTTGATGTACTATGGGAATATACATTTATTTATACATCATATTGGCATTAAGCACCCTTCAAACCCCCTGAAAATGTTGCACATCAAACATGAACACTATCAAAGACAATATGTCCTTAAAGATATGGGCAGAGAGAAGTGCAGTATTTTGGGGTCAAAAATCAGTGTTTTTTTTGTGGTGTCATCCCATGTTCTACTGCCCATAACTAAAGAATGGAAAAAGGTAGACACAAACTTCTTTTTCCAGGTGAAAGTAGACAGTTCAGTGTAGTTTTCTGTAGTATTTGTGTTCACAGAGACAAAGAGCATTTTTTTCTGTGAATCTTGAAAGATTAGTAAACATTTTAAAAATCGCTGACAATATGAGGCTCTCTGCTTTTAAAATGGCTGCCAGCCAATGGCATAAGCATTTTCTTCCAAGCTGAGCTTAAATCTGATGACATAATGGCTTTCCCCATGTCTGAAAACATAAAAATAAGTGCTATTTTCAAATTCATACCTTATTTAGTCCAAAAGAAAAGTGATTGCAGGATTTTAACACGGTGGCGGCGGCCATATTGGATTTTGCCCGTTTGAGGCATTTCGGTACATTTTTGCGTCCGGCATACGGCAGATTTGGATTCAGCACCCTTGAATACCCCTAAATCAGTTATATGCCGAAAATTAACATGATTTGCCTTCAGGTGTCAACTTTTTGGAAAAATGACCCTGACTAGAGGGCATTCATAGTGTTTAAGCTTGCAGCTATAATTTATATGCTCTTAGCAGTCAGAAGCTCTTCCAACAGTACTTCCAACAAGGGGGGCGGGCATTCGCAATTGTGAAACAGCACTCCACAGCAGAATGCATGCTGCATACAACAAAATTGCATTTATGCCCCACCAAGGGCGCCGGAACAAGTTTTAAAGTGGCGGTGCATTTTTTCTTGAGTCTTTATTTCTCAACAATGTTACTGCTGCTGCACTCCACTCATTTGTCTGCGGTAAAAGTTGAGGAAGCTTCATTCAGTAAGCCCAAAAGTGGGGATGACAATGCACCACTGCATCCCCCTTTCTGGCACCTCTGTGCCTCACCCGTGCAAGAGGGCAGTCCCAAACGATGGCCCAAGGGAGTAGTGTGGGAGGACAGTGCCACAGTACGGGGATGGTACCATGTTCAGGTGGTACAGTAGATTACCATGCTCAGGGGGACAGTTAAATACCATGATCAGGATGCCTCAGTTATGGAGGAGGATGGAGGGCAGTACAGTACCATGCTCAGGGTACCTCAGTCCTGGAGGAAGGTGGGGGACAGAAGAGTACCATAGGGTATGTCAGTCCTGGAGGAAGGTGGGGGACAGAAGAGTACCATAGGGTATGTCAGTCCTGGAGGAAGGTGGGGGACAGAAGAGTACCACAGGGTATGTCAGTCATGGAGGAAGGTGGGGGACAGTAGAGTACCATACTCAGGGCAACTCAGTCATGGAGGAGGATGGGGATGAGCATTGGTTAATTACTCAAGCCACCAACCGAGCAGGGGTCCGTATCTCGAAAGTGTCTTTGCTAACGACGGTAGCAACGTCATTCGTAAGAGCGACTCAACTCCCTCTCAACAGCGACACTCACCACTAAATCCAAGGGAACGGTAAGACGGTCTTAAGACGGTCTTAAGACGGTCTTAAGACGGTTAGCAACGACAAGAATCGAGAAACGGACCCCAGGTCGGAACTCAAACCAGCAACCCAAGACTACAAGCCTGACACCCTAATCACTTATGCAAGACTGCCCTGTTGTACAATTTAATGTTACTGTAGGACAATATCACAGTGACCTCACATTCCTATAGTGACCGTTAACGTTAATACAGTCATACAGCTCCTCTCTGAGTGAGAACACTCATACAACATTTAGAGTTCAATTTGATACTACTTTCTATAGTGTTGAAATAACACTGCTAAATGCACCTTGTACATTGTCTTTAAAGTGTTATCAACATGGCCACAATTACAAAAACAAAAACGGCACCAAACAACACACAGTAAGAATGACAAACTACACATTTATTTTCTTGATAACTGGACCATGAGTCACAATTACCAATTGAAAATAAGTGTTTTTGAAATTGTGTTTGAAT
>NC_085863.1:19573957-19576457 GCF_034702125.1 Engraulis encrasicolus | reverse complement strand
GTTTACAGCTCACTGGGTAGGTCTTTAAAAAATCATGGGGTGCAAACATTTCAGGGGTCAGGAGGGAAACACTGCATCTCTCTCTCTCTCTCTCTCTCTCTCTCTCTCTCTCTCTCTCTCTCTCTCTCTCTCTCTCTCTCCCTCTCTGTGTGCAAGCGTGTTATTTCAGGGGTCAGGGAACATGAAGTGCATTTGTGTGTTTACATGCATGAGCTTTACGGCTTGTCTACAGTGTGATATGTTTATTTATGAAGCCTGTGTGCATGGTTTTATTTATAAAAGCTTTGGGCGGTGGTTTTATGGCCATTCAATTCCATAAAGACTTTGACTACAGGTGCTTGTGAATCTGTCATGTTCCGGATTGCTGTGCGTTGGCATACGCAATTCCTTTTAATTTCCTCATTTTGAGATGTGATATACGCTCCTGCTCCTAAACTTTCTCATTGAAATTCCTCTGACTGGCGAAACCTGAGACGATGCAATCTCGGCTTCCAAGGAGGCGAGGTGACCGAAGCACCATCAACATCGCAACACCATCCACATGCAGCATGCTTAATGTAGCAGCATATGGCAGTCCCGCACTCCCCTCTCTCTCCATACCGAAACACTCTCTTTGGAAACAAATGAGTGTTTTGGAGCATAATGTATCTGTGTGCGACCAAGGAGAAGAAAACACACTCTGATGCTTACAGTGGATTCACACTCCCTTAAAATAAAATGCAGAAGTAGAAAACAAAAAACAAAACACCTAAACAATGCGGGCTGGAAATAAAACGCCCCAGGAAGAAATAAATAAAAGATAAAGTGAGAAATAAAGTGTGACTTGTCAATATTTTTGAATGCTTACCCACAGTGGCATCATCATGCTGTGTTTGCAGACAGCCATTACTTTGACACAGAATGACAATATATTGTACAGTACTTGCTAACTCTGCTAACAAGACTGGGGGTGGCTGTCTCAGGCAAGTTGTTCTGTCAGTATAGGCTGAGGATTTTTTTTCTGTCTGTGTGTCGCTATGCTGTGGAGGATTTCGATCTGTCGCTATGCTATGGGAAAAGTCTGTCTCTCAGTTGGCTAAGGATTTGTGTCTGTCTATTGCTATGCTGTGGAGAAAGTCTGCCTTTGGCTATTTAATGGAGGATGTTCTACAGCAAAGTGATGGGGCTCTCTCACTCATGACAGCTCCCCTCATCACAGTAGCACAGGTGCGCTACCTGCGACTCCCTCAGTCTCCATAGCTCCTATATCTATTCATTTCTCCATTCATTCCTCCATCCATTTGTGCTTCTACATGCTTTCCAGTCTTCTAGTTCAGGCAAGGCGAGAGCTGGCCATTCTGATGAGGCTCCCCATATAGTCTCCACAGCTCACCAGATCATAATAGCACAGGTGTCAGGTGTCTACCTGGAACAACCTGTCTATAGATAGACAACCAGAATTGCCAGCTCATGTCAGACTGTGAGACAACATTAAGACCTTCAAAATGACCCTTAAAAAAACTGGCTGAAAGCAAACCAGACATGCTCCCATTAATGAATAGCATGAGCATTGTTTTACTTTTACTTTTTGTATTTTTCATGTACCTGATGTTTGTGATGTATGGGTAAATGTCTTCTGTCATGCTGTACTCTTTGTTTTATTGTTATTTATTTTATTGTCCACACCTGCCTTAGGACAGCGGATGAAATTTAGCAACTATGGTAACTCCGGCATATTTACATTGATGCTTTTTAGCTTTTTAGATGTATTGAATAATTGTCAAATGGCAGGGTCTGGAACAAGTTCATCTGAGAGGGCCCCACACTCAATATAGAGGATGTAATGAGGGCCCATTGGGCCCCCATCTCTCCATCCGTTTCTCCATCCATTTGTGCTTCCACATGCTTTCCGGTCTGCTAGTTCAGGCAAGGCGAGAGCTGGCCATTCTGATGAGGCTCCCCTATAGTCTCTAGTTCACCAGATCATAATAGCACAGGTGTCTTACCTGCAGGAACAACCTGTCTATAGACGGTTTCATGGAACCGTCTATAGATAGACACCCAGAACTGCCAGCTCATATCAGACTGTTTGCAACATTAACACTTAAAAAGTGTCTGAAAACAAATCAGATATGCTCCCATTAATGCATTGTTTTACTTTTACTTTAACTTTCTGTATTTTTCAAGTACTTGATGTTTGTAATGTGTGGGTAAATGTCTTCTGTCATCCTGTACTGTTTGTTTCATTGTTATTTGTTTTATTGTTCGTAACTGCCTTAGGACAGCGGATGAAATTCAGCAACTATGGTAACTCCGGCTTATTTACATTGATGCTTTTTAGCTTTTTAGATGTATTGATTTATCGTCCTAATCAAATAAACGAATGAATGAATGAAGTGTACCTCACAGCCCAAATCTGTCTCTGTCCGTCAGCCTCCACACCAGGGCCGCTGACAGCTTTGGCAGGGTCTGGAACAAGTTCATCTGAGAGGGCCCCGCACTCAATATAGTGAATGTTATG
>NC_085863.1:19558957-19561457 GCF_034702125.1 Engraulis encrasicolus | reverse complement strand
AATTTCTGAAGTCATACATAAGTGATGATGCTGTAACTGCCTATTGTCCTAAAACTACAGCAAAATTGGTGGGACTTTGGGCAGTTCACAAGGGCCCAGTGAGAGGGAAGTAAAGTAAAACAATTAAAAAGTAATATACTGTACCACAGAGAGCTGCATATAAATAGTGTGTGTGTGTGTGTGTGTGTGTGTGTGTGTGTGTGTGTGTGTGTGTGTGTGTGTGTGTGAGAGAGAGCGTGCGTGCGTGCGTGCGTGCGTGCGTGCGTGCGTGCGTGCGTGTGTGAGTGTGCGTGCGTGCGTGCGTGTACGTGCAACACAGACACGGACCATTGAGGCATAAAATCTGTGGCAATTTCATGGATTTTGCCAAATTTCTATGTTACGGTCACGGAAGTGTTTTCCGTGATGGACTCACTGAAGTGCTTTCTATGTTTCCTCAGCACTATGGTCTATCATGAGAAAACATGACAAACTGGTGGTCGAATAGCTTACCTTTTCCAGTGGATACCAAATTCTATATCTAAACAAAAGAATGCTATAGCGATTTAAGTTGTGCTCAGAGCCCCAGACCAAAATAATAACTCCCTAGCCTACCAGTAAATGTACTAATCTAATTCTTGTACTGAACAAAACAAAAGTGTGCTAGCAATATAAGATGTGCCCAGACCAAGACAATCCCTACACCTAACATGTCAGTAAGATGTTCTTAGAGAAAAAAAAAAATCATACACGGCCATGCAAATGCACCAAAGGATGCACAGACGAAAAAATACACAGGCACGCACGCACACACACGCACACGCACACGCACACGCACACGCACACACACACACACACAAAAACACACTTTCATACACACCAGCACACAAAACCCGCATTATTCTTGCTTCCTCAGGGCTGAGATATTGAGCTTCATGGGAGTGATTAACTGAGTAGGATATGCCATTTATAGTGTGTGTGTGTGTGTGTGTGTGTGTGTGTGTGTGTGTGTGTGTGTGTGTGTGTGTGTGTGTGTGTGTGTGTGTGTGTGTGTGTGTGTGTGTGTGTGTGTGTGTGTGTGTGTGTGTGTGTGTGTGTGTGTGTGTCTGTGTGTCTGTGTGTGTGTGCGTGTCAGTGTGTCTATGTGCGTTCGTGCATATCATTGTCAGAGAGAAATCAAAGCAGATTGGGCGTGAGATTGACCATGGTCTTCTCTCCTATGCCAGTGACCTCTGTTGACCTTTAGTAGGCCCAGTGGGGATATTTAAACCTACCTGTGTGTGTGTGCATGTGTGTGTGTGTGTGTGTGTGTGTGTGTGTGTGTGTGTGTGTGTGTGTGTGTGTGTGTGTGTGTGTGTGTGTGTGTGTGTGTGTGTGTGTGTGTGTTTGTATGTGTGTGTGTCCAGGGGGAATATCTAAAACCCTTTGCAGAGCACATTGTAGGTACAATTCCTGCCACTTCTCTACGCAGAGAAGCTCATGACAAAGTTATGAGAATCATGTGACTCAAACTGATGATGATTGAGACGAAGGTCATCAATAATCACTAGTAACAGAGTTACTTCCCCTCTGACCACCAAATGGCTACCCCAGGGTCCCTGCCATGTTGTTCTCAGTCCTCCTCCTTTAGGAGGCGCTGTGACCAAAGCCCCATTCACAATCACCTGGCCACACGTGAAGTGTTCCCCAGGGACCATTGTTCGTCACTCTAGTTTTGACCGCGGGACGGACGAGACGCATAGAGCAACTTGCGCAATTTTGGACAAAGTATTGTTTGATATTTGGCCGAATAACAAACATAGACTGCTGAGTTCATCTTACACACACTTTGCAAAGAATTCCTCACTTCAAGTCTAAGGTCTTGCCTGGTCATATCTTAAGACTTTCATCCGGACACTGTGAACTAAAGGCGAGTTCACTGCGAGAAATATCCACGCACGCCTCCGTGGAACAAACTTCTTGCATTTGGGATTCAACCGAAGAATCTCGAAGCCGCAACAACAAAGACTTTTGCAGCCCCAAACTCTCGAGGACGAGAGAAACGTGGACTGCAATCCCCATTTCCAGACGGACGTACCGAGCCTTTTGGAAACTGGATCTTCCTCTTCATCTCACACAGTAGGCACTGGGCATAGCTTATGTACTGAGATAGATGTGTTTTTGAACTATGACTTGAGTTATTTTTCATGTGCACATGTTTATTTGCATTTCTCCTGCTTCTCTGTCTATCCTTCTTCTTAGCTTAGGTTCCCCTCTGCTAACCCATTCTGTATTACTGGCTACTGAGCCTAGCGACCCCGCTTGTGGCGTGCGCACGGAATAGTTCAAGTATTGATTAACCAGCAATATTCGGAACTCTCTGAGAAGCGTCACAGCGCGACCGTTTCGTTCACTAGTCCAGAAATACATGCGCTGCGCTTTTGTTGTAACGGGCCATAGCAGGCCCTAGGTTAGCTCCACGCAACGCTGACCATTTGTTTACACAGACACGCATAACCACTAGAGTTCCATCTCTCTTTCC
>NC_085863.1:19543957-19553957 GCF_034702125.1 Engraulis encrasicolus | reverse complement strand
GTGGGATTCGAACCTGCAACCTTCTGACTCTAAGACTGACCCCCTAATCATTAGGCCACGGCTGCCCCAATGGCTGCCGTTATTCCCTCCCATCAGGGTAAAGCAGTGCACATTTTAGGCAAATACAGGGAAGCTAAGGGGTAAATAAGGACATTGGCCTTAAGGCTTGGGGGTAAAGCTGTGCATTGGAGTGAATTGGGACCGTTAAGATTACCTTTTTTGACCCATGGTTATATGGTCTGTAGGTGTATAATTAAATTATATTGCACTTTATAATAGGCCTACTATCTGTGTTGACTGTATTATATATTCTATTCAGCTGTATTATAGAATACCTGACTGTAGATGTATTTATAGCTTTATAATAGGAGGCTACCTGACTCTAGGCTACGGTATGTAGGTATATTTAGAACTTTATTGTAGAAGGCTACCTGACTGGTGTGTCGACTGCCTCTAATGTAAATGAGTCCTTTTGCGTGTTACACAGGCAGTGTGGGCAGTGAACTGTACATGGCTGAGCTGAAGTTGTTTACTTTCCTTAGAGGGAAAATGAAATTAAATCTGTTTGTGTTCTTGCTGAGGGCGTGAAGAAATGTTATTCAGGGAACACATCTGAATAAGAGGAGATGCAGTGATTGTGGATATTGTTTTTGGTGTTGTTTTTTCTTACCTTACTGCATACTATTATAAAGGCCCCAATTAAATTGAGAAATACAGATTTCTCTCATCTAAATTAGCAGGCATGAATCCATCTCACATCCCCACCTATTTCTTAGGTGCCATTGTCATCTTTGCTTGTCTGGAGTTGCGGTAATGACTTGTTTGTCTGTTTTGTGGGGAAATATTATATTTCAGAGGAGAATTTCTCAAAGATCCTTTGCTGGGGTAAAGAACAAGCCTGACTGTGTCTGTCAGAATGATGCAATCCTAACACCCCCCCTCCACACACACACACGCGCACGCACGCACGCACGCACGCACGCACGCACGCACACACACAGACACACTTTGATTGTATCACCTTAGAGAGCGTGACACTCGGAACCTAATTAGGGACACATTACTTATTTAAAGCGAAACTTGTTTACGAGCATACAGAGCTATGAATTATCCACTAGAGATGTCTTGAGAGAGAGAGAGAGAGAGAGAGAGAGAGAGAGAGAGAGAGAGAGAGAGAGAGAGGGCTTTATTAAGACCGACTCCTAAGGATCATTTCACACGCAGCCAATTATTTCCAGAACTGTGGTCAGGATCCGAGAATAGAGGGAGGGAAAGAGAGAGAGAGAAAGAGGGGTGTGTGTGTGTGTGGGGTGGCTGACAGCGGGATATGTGGAGAGTAGCTCACAGGGCGGCATGTTATGTGGACCAGGGGACAGTTTGAAGGCAGGTAATGGTAACGCACTCACGCACACACGCACGCACGCACACACAGCTGCTTTTTTGAAAGCCTTAGCTTACACACACAGTCAGTCACCACACATAGACACGGGCTCAAGGGACAGTTTGAAATGCATTAACACACAAACACACACACCAGCTCCAGATAATTTGCCCTGATAGGCACAAATCTCCATGACAACCATATCGTCAGAACAAGAAGCCACAAACCATGGTGTGTGTGTGTGTGTGTGTGTGTGTGTGTGTGTGTGTGTGTGTGTGTGTGTGTGTGTGTGTGTGTGTGTGTGTGTGTGTGTGTGTGTGTGTGTGTGTGTGTGTGTGTGTGTGTTCCACAGAGCTGAGTAGCACAGCTTCTCTGCACAGCAGAGTGCAAGACAGCACACAGGGTAACACTTTACTTCATGCCGGCAAGGCCGTAGCCAGGGTTTTGAATTTAGGGGGGTCCATGATGTACGCACACGGCACCAGAAAATTTTACTATTACAAGTAGATTATGTAATTTTTGTCATTTATTTCCAAAATGCATACCCCTTCACAAATGTGATGTTTTCATGTATATTTACTGGAATAAACTAACATCTACTGGTCTGACCCCAAGTAGAGAAAAGTATGAAAGCATGGAAATTGTAGATTTCCAAAACATTTTGAGTAGGCATACTCGAAATTTATGGTGATGATGAATGGAAAATAATACACTTTATAATAAAATATAACACAAAAAATATACTTTCCCTGAAAAGTTAGGGAGTTCCGGACCTCCCTGACCTCAATGCTGGCTACGGCCATGCATGCCGGTGTCATGCGTATGACGTGAGAGTGTCATAACAGTGTCATAACATAAGAGTGTCTCATGGACATGTTAGAAACATTGACGTGTTATGACTGTTTTGAGTGTTTATGAAACGAAAACAAAGTAAAAATGGCTACTTGACAGAAGGAATCTTTGCACAAGTTCCCTTCTGTGAAGAATGATGGAACTGTGGCCGACAAGGAGAAGGCTAAAACAAGCTAGGACTCTGTGGATCCAATGTGTGGTTTTGAAGCAAGCTTCACCACAAATGTGGAGATCGTGGGCATGGTTGGACTGAAGGGAATGCTATTGCCTCAAGCAGTTCCAACAATTGACATCGCTGGCGTGTCATCCGCGCATCAGCGTGGTGCTCTCGGTCGAGGACAGCCAACTCACAGACTGGGCTACTGCTTAGCGAATAAACGGAGATGCACATAGTGTAGGCCTACTTTGAAGCGTTGATTGTTTGTTTTTAGTATTGTGGTGCACGTGTGGCTGATGTTTGGACACACCTCGTCCTCAGAGTCAGGCTGAGGGACACGCGACGCCTGTGACTTTGAGCACAAAAAATAATAATAATGATAAACGCTAAAAATATGCTGAGGACTCAGGCTATCTAGGGTATTTTTCCAACAGCCTAATACCTCCGTTTTTTCTCTAGTTGATGATATTTTTGCATGTAGCCTATGCATTTCAATCACACTATATCGCGCAATTGAATCAAAATGCCCCCCATTTGTCAACAAACACACACGCCATGTCATCTTTGGGTCATGGCAAAGCGCCCTTAGCAACTGTAACCATAAACAAAACGAACTGTCAGGCTATGTCAACAATCGTCACTTCGCCTGTCAGACATGTCACTTTCTGCAGATGTATCAGTGCCTCTGAAATAGATTTGTGCTGCTGTTTTTTTTTTCTCATGAGGTTGGATGTGTGGTTTTTCGACACGCTGATGTTTGTATCAGAATTTTGGTTCCTTTATAAGATGTGGGTCCATCAAATGTGTGTTGTTTTCTCAGATCGCCATACTAGCAAACCAGGGACTCTCCTCTTTGATGTCACAGCCCAGCTCATTAGTCACACCAAATTCCACAGAATTCACACTTTGAGTTGCCATTTTCACAAGTTCCTCCGGGATGATTGGGTTCAAAGTCTCATCGATGCTATCAGAAAAAACAAGTCTTTAATGGGAATGACCGTTTGTTTTCGTTTCATAAACACTTTAAAGGCACATGCTGTAGGATGGTGACCAACATACAGTGAGTTGTCCTGCTAAAAATGTTAAAATACAAAATGGCAGACAATGGAGAAGTGCAATTTTCCCAGTCATATCGAATACTCACAATTTGATGGTGCTGGTAAGTATTCATGAAAAAAGGTAACATTTCGGCATCATGAATTCTGGGAATAAACTACTAAAAATATTACAGAAGTCACATTCGGTTTTGGTAAAGACAGCACAAACAGTGTCAACTTGACCATAAAACTTGTATGGCATTGACATAATGTTTCAGGACCATAAAAAGTGTATGGCATTGATAATGTTTAGGACTTATCCATTTGACATTTGACACTGTTATCAAGTCAAGTCAAGTCGCTTTATGGTCAATTTCTTTACATGCCCTGGTCATACAAAGAATTTGATATTACGTTTCTTACTCTCCCATGCAGACATAGACATAGACTTAAGGTGTAGACATAGACAATTAGACATAGACAGTAAGCATACATTACACCTAATGCATATGACGCCGGAGTCAAGTAAAGTGTAACCGCATTCATGTTGTAGCACTCTACACTGCAGCATGCCTACTGCACACAACACAGTACAGCGCAGCACAGTACCTACTGCACACAACACAGTACAGCGCAGCACAGTACCTACTGCATACAACACAGTACAGCGCAGCACAGTACCTACTGCACACAACACAGTACAGCGCAGCACAGTACCTACTACACACAACACAGTACAGCGCTGCACAGTACCTACTACACACAACACAGTACAGCGCTGCACAGTACCTACTACACACAACACAGTACAGCGCTGCACAGTACCTACTGCACACAACACAGTACAGCGCAGCACAGTACCTACTGCACACAACACAGTACAGCGCAGCACAGTACCTACTGCACACAACACAGTACAGCGCAGCACAGTACCTACTGCACACAACACAGTACAGCGCAGCACAGTACCTACTGCACACAACACAGTACAGCGCAGCACAGTACCTACTACACACAACACAGTACAGCTCAGCACTTGGCTGAGATTTGCTCACCAAACTTGCTAATAAGCTCTGCAGTAGACTCTGGCACACACACACACACATACGCACGCACGCACGCACACACACACACACACACACACACACACACACACACACACACACACACACACACACACACACACACACACACACACACACACACACACACACACACACATACACACACACACACACACACAGCATATCTTCCCACCACCCACCAGTGTGTATTTTTGGACATAACAGCCCCAGTTCCAATCCCAGTCCAGAAGCTCTGTCTACTGCTGAAGGCCTGTCTAGCTGTCTTATGCAATATCCATTATTGATGCCATATCATGCCATTATTATTAGGAAATTGCCACCCAGTTTGGGACTAGCAGCTCTCTCTCTCTCTCTCTCTCTCTCTCTCTCTCTCTCTCTCTCTCTCTCTCTCTCTCTCTCTCTCTCTCTCTCCCCCTATCATGTCATTAGTATTAGAAAATGACCACCAAGTTTCAGACTAGCAGCCCGATGCATCAATGCAGTCCCCCCTCTCTGCCTGTCTCTCTCCCGCCACATATGGTGTGTAATTATATGGCTTAAACTTGTAATCTGACCTGGTGAAAATGATACAATAAATGGGCGGTTAAAAAGTCTCTGTCTCTGTCTCTGTCTCTGTCTCTGTCTCTGTCTCTCTCTCTCTCTCTCTCTCTCTCTCTCTCTCTCTCTCGGAAAGTTGACATTCGAATTATAGTAATAGCGTGCTTGTTACTGAGAGGGGATTCATTAAGCCATGCATGAACTTTAAATGTCCCCATGACCGCCCCTTTAAGTGGACGTGTCTACTGGCTGCCCCTTTAAGTGGCCCTGATTGGTGAATTAGCATATATCAGCCATGACACAGCAGCCCAGGGGCAGCTGTGTCATAAATAATAAGCGGTGACCTTTGGGAAATTGCTGTTATGACATCGCACAGCTTTCCTTCAAGAAAGACGGAAAGAGGACGGAAACAGAAAGAAATGCAAACGTGTGGGCGGCAAATGTGGCTGCGCGAGATTGTCACACGCACACACTCAAGCACGCACATGCACGCACGCATGCTCACGCACCCACACACATACACACATGTATGCACGAACCCACAGGCACACACATATGCACACACATACATATGCATGCACACACACACACACACAGGCCCGCCGACAGGGGGGGGACAATCAGGCTTTTTGTCCTGGGCACTGGAATAGGGGGCCCCCATGACGTTGGGATTAATTATTATATGTTCACTTCAAAATGTGTTGATTTAGGGAAGAAAGGTGCTTTATTTGCATTCAAACAATGACTTATACTGTAGATATTTGCCTTCATTGCCCTTGAAAAAAACGACCAATAACACCCTATCACCCCTATTCCAAAATGGTTTGGTCTTTCTAGAAAAAAAGACGACATCATTCGATAAGTGGTCAGTGCGCGAGCCAATTAGTCAACATACACAATTGGCTCGCACTGAAAAGGAGCGCTGAAAAGGAAAGAAAGGCGAAAAAGAGATGAAGAAGCCAAAAGCCTGAGGGGTTCTCTACATCGGGGTCGGTGGAAGGGGGGCCCAATCAGAGATTTTCATCCCGGGCCCAGCCAAAGCTGTCAGCGGCCCTGCACACACACACACACACACACACACACACACACACACACACACACACACACACACGGATGCACACGGATGCACACGGATGCACATGCATGCATGCACAGACACACATTTACACATGCACGCATGCACACACACATACATACACACGCACACAAATATCACACACATATCACACACACACACACACACACATACACACACACACACACACACACACACAATCACACTCACACACACACTCACACATGCACGCACACACACACACACACACACACACACACACACACACACACACACACACACACATGCTTGAGCCCATGCATATATCACACACACACACACACACACACACACACACACACACACACACACACACACACACACACACACACACACACACACACACACACACACACACACACACACACACACACACACACACACACACACACACACACACACACACACACAGTCTAAGGCCGTCTACTCTCAATCTCACACAGACAGATATGAGTGAGGTGCACCCATATTATCTATAGCTCTGTGTCTTAAGTCCATTTTCTATCTGCTCTTTTCTTTCTTTTTTGGAATAGAGGAGTATGGAGGGGAGGATGAAAACACATGTATTAATTTGAGCATACAGGGCTTACAATACATTTTGACATGATGATAAGTAGAGATATTAACTAATTAGAGAGGAAGTATTGTTTCTGTTAAACACAGAAGTAGGCCTGTCTTTCTGACATAAACATGATCATAATTTGCCCCCAAGTTTTTGCTTTCTCACATACTTTTTTGTTCTAAATCAGTGGTTCTCAACCTTCTTTCAACAAAAGTCCCCTTGACCTCATCATAAGCTTCCTTGTGTCCGCCTGTCCTCATCATAAGCCTGCCAACGCCCCCTTTGGTATTACAGAAATAGACTATTGTCCCGCACGTGCAACTAAGTGCACCCACTCTGTCCCGCTGTCCAGAGGCGATTCTAGGGTCAGGTGGGGCCCCAAGCGAAAATGCAAAAGAATGAACATTTGAACCAAAATCACCACTACTGTAGTACAGTATGGGCTGTTATTCACTATCTAGGAGCTTGGGGGCCCCAAGCGCCTGCTTGCCTAGCCTGGTGGCAAGGTGCGCCTCTGCCACCGTCTCCTTCTCAACGCCCCCCAAGGGCTACCTAACCGTATGATATTATATTTTGTATTGTATATTATTTGAATTGCATATCTTGTCAATTTTGTCCATCTTGTCATTAACAGGTCAGGTGAGGGTTGAGATGGGAAAGTACGAAAAAGGGATGTTTACGTTAGTCCTGTGGTCAATGACCCCAAGGTGTGGAGGGACGGTACCATACTCACACACACAGACACACGCATGCACGTACGCGGTACGCACGCAGGCATGCACGCACACACACACGCACGCACGCACGCACGCACTCACGCACTCACGCACGCATGCACGCACGCACACACAAACCAAACGTGTGCGCCACACACACACACCAATGAGGGCAAAGACAAAACTGAGAGACAGACAGCAAATAGAAGAGGCTGCAGATTACTCATGGAAGGAGAAACTACCATCTCCACGAAACTTCTCCAGCTTTATAAAGCACTCTCAATTCTCACAGAGCCCATTTATCAGCAGCAATATCTCCTGGCACACAAATCTTGCTGCTTCTGATAGACAAAAGTGAGGCAGCCACTTCAAACAAAGATCTAGCTCTGCACCACTTGACCCATCTTGAGCCACTTTCATGTCTGTCTGTGTGTCTGTCTGTGTGTCTGTCTGTCTGTCTGTCTGTCTGTCTGTCTGTCTGTCTGTCTGTCTCCCTGTCTGCCTGTTTGACTGTGTTGTCTGTAATCAAGGCAGACACTTCAAACACAGATCTAAATGTGCAAGGATGACCCAGCTTGATCCTGTTTTAAGGTCTGTCTGTCTGTCTGTCTCTTCCTCTCTTTCAGTCTGTCAGACAGGAATTGAGAAAGGAAATCTAAGTAAAAATGTTGTTCCGCTTGACTGATCCAGGTTGATCCTCATTCCATGTGTGTCTGCTTGTCTGTCTGTCTGTCTGTCTGTCTGTCTGTCTGTCTGTCTGTCTGCCTGCCTGCCTGCCTACCTGCCTGTCAGCCTGCTTGCCAGTTTGTCTGTCTGTCTGTCTGTCTGTCTGTCTGTCTGTCTGTCTGTCTGTCTGCCCTGAACATATGTTCTGTCTGTTCCAATCTGTCTCATTCAGATCAAAATATATTTCTGCTCTGAAAGCATGAGTCACTCAACAGTGTGTCCCCTCACAGAGAGAGGAGACTGTGATATG
This sequence comes from Engraulis encrasicolus, assembly GCF_034702125.1. Lineage (NCBI taxonomy): Eukaryota > Metazoa > Chordata > Actinopteri > Clupeiformes > Engraulidae > Engraulis > Engraulis encrasicolus. Next base: position 19,545,540 of record NC_085863.1, on the reverse strand, counting down.
ATACTGTCTATTTCTATCCACACTAACCATCAGTGTGTCTAAATTCATCATCCATCATAAATTCACGAGTTGTTTTTCTTTTCAGACAGGATAGTGAGTGGGAATGACAAGAAACGAGTGGGAGAGAGGTGGGGAAAGGTCATGCAGTATTTTGGTCGCATATAGTTATGTTCTGAAGGTCCATCTCCAAATGATGGGATACCTTCAACTTCTTCGCAGATAGAATGTAAAATTTGTTCCTAACCAGTAGCTAGGCGAGATGACTAGACTTTCTGAAGCCTGGCTTATTCCTAACTGCAAGCATGGATACGTAATGGCAAATTGCATCACTGGCATGTTTTGACTCCCTGAAGAATGTATGACTGCTGGAACATAATGTCGTCTTTTAAATATCTAATATGACCAACCTATTACAATAAAGTCTTCTAAACTTCTAAAGGGCAGTCATGGGTGAGCGGTTAGGGCGTCAGACTTGCATCCCAGAGGTTGTCGGTTCGACTCCCGACCCGCCAGGTTGGTGGGGGGAGTAATCAACCAGTGCTCTCCCCCATCCTCCTCCATGACTGAGGTACCCTGAGCATGGTACCGTCCCGCCGCACTGCTCCCCATGGGGCGCCACTGAGGGCTGCCCCCTTGCACGGGTGAGGCATAAAATGCAATTTCGTTGTGTGCAGTGTGCAGTGTTCACTTGTGTGCTGTGGAGTGCTGTGTCACAATGACAATGGGAGTTGGAGTTTCCCAATGGGCTTTCACTTTTTTTCACTTTTTTAAACTTTTGGTGAAGAAGAGTGGCTTGGATTTCCTTGTTTTCTCTATCCAAAGAGCACCTCAACCAAAACTTTCTCTGATTCCAAGAAGCACTCATAAACAAACATTTTGCCATAACTTAAGAAGTACCACGTTTTTTCTGTATAACGTTTCTAAGGTTTAGATAAAAGCACTTTGCTTTATCTAAGCTCACTTTGGATAACAGCGTCTGTTAAATTATGTGAGGTATGGACACTCGTCATATTTGTACTGTTATGTATGGTATGGACACTTGTCACAGGTTGTCTAAACTATGGCAGTTCTTTTTTAATACCAAGAAGTCATTCACAAACAAACAGGACCCCCCCCCCCTCTCCCTAAAGAGGCGTTACAAAGAAGACAGACACACAAAGAAGAGAGAAAAGATGATCTATCAGACAACCCAGCTCTATTATTATAAAGCACAGTCCTTGGGTGCATTTCTCGAAAGCGTAGTTGTTAGCAGTTAGCAACTTTGGTAGTTGCCAATGGGAAATTGCATTGTATCCAACGAAGTAGCTAATGTAGTTAGCAACTACGCTTTTGAGAAATGGACCCCTGTCGTGTCCTGTCCACCAAAGAGGGTTAATGTGCTCATTAAGTAGTACTGTCTAATGAAACATGGCCATTAAGTGTAATGAAACATGGCAAGAACAAGTATTTGCTAAGTGACGAGCATTATTCTTGAAAAAAAAATCCCTCCCAAGTGAACCAACGCGTGCGCACACACACACACAGTTTTGACTATGTGTTGTCCTCAGTAAATTTCTATTCTTAATATGTTATCATATTATTTC
>NC_085863.1:19503575-19543861 GCF_034702125.1 Engraulis encrasicolus | reverse complement strand
TATTTTTGAATGCTTCCCCACGGGGCCCCTTTCATGCTGTTTTTGCAGACACCATCTTTGACCAGAATGACAATATATTGTACAGTACTTGCAAACTTGCTAAAAGATGGGGGTGGCTGTCTCAGGCAATTTGTTCTGCCCAATGGGCTGGGATTTTTTTTTTTCTGCTGTCGTTTTTGCTGTGGAGGTTTTCGTCTGTCGCTTGCTAGGGGAAAAAAAGCCCTGTCTCTCAGTTGGAAAGGATTTGTGTTGTCTTTGCATGCTGTGGAGAAGTCCCCTTTGGCTATTTAATGGAGGGTTTACAGCAAAGTGTGGGGTCTCTCATAGGGAAGCCCCCCCTCATACAGTAGCACAGGGCGCTCCCTGCGACTCCTCAGTCCCCAAGCTCCTTTATTATCATTTCCCCATTTTCTCCATCCTTTTGTGCTTTACATGCTTCCTTTTCTGTTCAGGCAAGGGAAAGCGGGCCATTCTGAGAGGCCCCCCTTATTTCCCCACAGTCCCCCGTATAATAGCACAGGTGTCAGGTGTCACCGGGAAAAACAACCTTTTTATAGTAGACAACCAAAATTTCCCGCCTTTCAGACTGTGGGGGAAATTAGCCCTTAAAAATGCCCTTTAAAAAAAAACTGGCAAAAGCAAACCAGACTGCTCCTTTTTAATAATAGATGACATTGTTTTCTTTTATTTTTATTTTTTCAGTCCCTGATTTTTGTGATGTATGGGTAAATGTTTTGTCATGCGGTACTTTTTGTTTTTTGTTATTATTTTATTGCCCACACCTGCCTTGGAAGCGGATGAATTTAGCAACTTGGTAACTCCGGATTTTTACTTTGAGGGCTTTTTAGTTTTTTGATGTTTTTAATAATTGTCAAATCATTAAAACCCGGGGGGGGAATAATAAAATGTAATCCAATTCCCCCCCTTCTATTTTTCTCCCCCTTTTGGTTTTCCACACCCTTTCGGCTGCAGTTTTGGAGGCGGACGGCCATTTTTGGAGGCCCCCCAATCTTATTTAAGATTTAATGAAAGGGCTTTGGGGCCCTCTTTAGACGGAGGAACCGTTTAAAATCCCCGGCCAGCTCATTCAAAGTTTCAACTACACCAAAAAGGGGTTTGAAAAAAAAGATTTTCCCCCAAATCGACATTTTAACCGATTTTTCAATTTTGGGTTTTTTAAGGGGGGTTGTCCCCCCCTTTACTTTTGTTTTTTGTTTTTGTTTTTTTTGTTGCCTTGGAAAAAGGATGAAATTCACCAAAAAGGGAACTCCTTTTCAGGGGTTTTTGTTTTTGATATTTTAACAATCCTTTGGAATTTCCCTAAGCCCCGGGGTTTCCAGAGAAAAACCCACATTTTGGCTTTTAAAAAGTTTTGGGGGCCCCCTCAAAAATGTTTGGGGGCCCATGGGGACCCCCCTCCCAATGGACAAATTTTTAGTGTCATTTGGCAAAACCCCCTCCCAAAAAACAATTCTTTTAAAAAATTTTTAAAAAAAATAAATAACCCCAAAAAAAAAGTTTGGCTCCGGCTTGCCCCTCCATTTCTTTTTTTTGGTGTTTTGGGGGGGCCCCTGTATAGCATTTCCTAAGGGACTCCATTGTTTCTCAACCGTAACCGTGCAGGTGTGTACTGCGGGAACATCGTCAATAGACAAAACCAGGTGCCTCACGCCCCGTTGGGAAAAGTCTATCACAACAAACTCTGGGGCAGAGCCATGTCATATCTAAGCCAGACACTGTGGGTGAAATTTTGGGACAGGTTTTTTTAAACTAAGTTAGAAAACTACTTGGTTGCAATGAAATTTCCCATTGGCCCTATATTTTTGTAGGTTAGCAACGTTTGCTTTCGAGAAAAAAGCCTGAATCCACACACCCCACACCCTTTCCCCCACACCTGTTTTTGGGTTTTTGTGTGTGTGTGGTGGCTGTGATCTTTTGGAAAGTCAGCAATGTGGAAACTTGCGCCCTTTTCAAAAGTCACACCAAACACACACAAAAGCCTCTCTCTTTTCTTTTCCTCTCTCTCTCTTTTCTCTCCCCCCCCCTTTTTTTCTCTCTCTCTCCTCTCTCTCTCTCTTCTCCCTCCCTTCCTCCCTCCCCCCCCCCCCTGTGGCCTAGCCTTTTTTTCCCCCTTTGGGGCCTTGCAGAGTCACCGCCTCACCTGCCCCCCTACAGCCGAATAAATGCCTGTATAGAAACACAAAAAACAAGCCATCTATCTTTTGGATTTGTTTAGTGGGGATGGAAAAAGAGAGAACGGGAAGAGGAAAAAGGAAGGGAAGTGAGAGTAAGGAGAAAAAGAAAGAGAAAAAAGACAGAAGGGGGGGATAAAGAACATTGTTTAGGGTGTTGGAAGAAAGGGGAAAAAGAAATCCCAGGTTTTTTGGGGAAAATGTTTTTTTTTTTTTATTAAAAAATGTTAAAAAACTTTTTTCACAAAAAAAAAAAAGGATTAAAAGCTTAAAAGGGTAGAAAAAAAAAATCAAGGGGAAAAAATGGAGATGAACCTTGTAATTCTCAGCTCCTTAGCTTGGGCACGGGGGGAGCATATAGATGCCTATTTCCCCGTGCTCTCGGGGTAACAAAAGAGGCCCAACCAAAAGAGGACCCGCCCAAAGCATGAGTATGGGCTTTTGCACGCAGTTCAAATTAAATTTTCCCCCTCCCTGTCCTGTTTAGCACGACTGTCTTCCAAAACGGCTGAGTGGCCATTTTTGGTTTAAACGCCGAAAACACACACACACACACCACACACACACACACACACAACCGCACACACACACACACACACCACACACACACACACACCAAACACCACACACACACAATCACACACACACCCCACCACACAACCAACTTATTGTATGTAAATTTGAAAACGCTGAGAAAAACTTTCCCCTGGCTAAAAAAAAAGGTGAAAGAAAAAAATAGGGTTTTTTTTTTTTCAAGGGGTCTTTTCATTTTCATGGTCCCGGGATTTGTCCTTGCCCCTTTGGGACAAGCACACCATGCAGCATGCGCAAAACCCAAAAACACCACACCACCAAATGCTATTGTGCAAACCCCATTTTTTAATTTTGCCCCCCAGGCAGGCAAAGCCACCACTTTATCACAAAATTGCCTTGGCCCCCTCTGTCAAAAAAACCCACCACAACACACACACACACACACACCACACACACACCCCACAACCACCACACACCCACAACACACACACACAAACACACACCCCAAACACCAACACACAACACCACACCAACACCACACACACACACACCACACACACAAAAACCCCACACACGAACACACCATACTTTTTTCACATTCGCTCACAATTGCCCTTGCTCACTTGTCTCATCACCGCTGTCCCCGGGAAAAAATCCTTGCAGGGTGTCAGTTAATGTTATTTAGATGCAGACACGCTGACAACCCCCACACACCCCAAAAATAAAACATGCTGCAGGCATACACACGGATGCACAACCACACGCACCCCCACAACACAATTCAACCCGCGCACACAAACACACTAAATGCAAAAAAATGTTGTAGGAAGGCACGCATGCACGCCCCCCCCCCCCCCACAAAAACACCCACACAAAAAACACACAAAAAACCCCCCCACCACACCAAACACCACACACAGTAAATTTTTTTGACCAGAGGGGATGGAGATGAGATGGCCTCAAACCCATTTTAAAACCCTCAGCGGCCACAAGGAGGAAAATAGATGAGAGGTGCACTGTGCTGTGCTGTGTGACTACCCCAAAAATCCTGCACGGATGAATTTAACAACAAAAGCTAACGCCGGAAATTTTTAAATACAGTGATGATCAAAATGATTTAATACCCACATGCAAATTTCCCCAGGCGAGCACCCAGTTGGTTTGAGCATCTGTAATGGGATTGTAAAGCATTTTACATATTATGAGTGCCCGAGTAATGTCAGTGAAAATGTAATGTGTCTTCCACTTTACCTAATTTTATGGGGCTTTTGGGAAAATTTTGGCGCCCTTTAGACAATTGGTGTCCATGGCAACCACCCTTTTCTGCCTATGCTAGCGTGGCCCCCGAAAGCAACAAAAAATTAATAAAATGTGTCTCCTCCACATTTTTATTTTATTAAAAGTGCTTTAAGGGGTTTCTTAGGTAGTTTTTTTTTGTGTGGAGTACTATGCCCTTTTAGACTAAGGGTCCATCCGCCAGGGGAGTCCCCAAAAAGACGCTACATACTGTATAGTTGCAGACGCAGACAGACACATAAAAACGGAAAATAAACTTCAAAAACAGAGTCTGTAAGAGTTTGGGAAAACCTCGACTCCTAAATTTCTCCCAATCTTTTACTGTAAAAAACTTAAAAAAACGTTTTTTTAAAAAAAAAAAGTTCGTTTGCGTAACCTGCTTTATTTTCCCTCAACTGCAATGTCTGAATTCAGCGCGAAAATAGGCACCCACCACCTCCCCTTTTGTCCCCCCTTCCCCCGCTGTTCGAGGTTTTTTTGCAATAAGCCACGTAATCTAGTCAGCTTCTCAAGTGCAGTGGTCCCTGGGACCCGGGGGGGGAAGCACTTTGAGTCAGAAGATGCCGGTTTTTTTGCCCTAGTTTCTTTCAGTTCATTGCTCCTTTTGCTTCCAAGATTTGCCGGGGGGGCGTCAGAGTTCCACATATCTGCGGGCGCAGATATGACCGAGTGTCAGTGGCCCCTAGTACTCCTGGTTTTGAGAATGTTTCCCTGCATAACTTTTCTGGCCTTGGGCAGTACTTCAGCCCCAGGGCCCCAGCGATCTTGTCAACATAACAGGCCAGTAATTTTTCTCATTCTTGGTTAAGTGGTCCCTGCGGACCTCGTGAAGCATTTTGTGATCAGCCAAACACTGGACAGCACTCTCCGAGACGGCCAAAACGCGAGAAGTCCGTTTCCGCGGGGAAAGTGATGAGGCAATGTGGAGGGGCAGGGGTACCGGGGTTAACCCAGGGGTCATGGCTGTTTTTAAAGAAGATTCAAAGGCTGGTACTACCGGACTCCAGCACACAGGGGGGGGGGGGGGGGGTACACTGCACGCCGCACGCACGCGCACCCCCCCACACACCCAACACACAAACAACCACCACACCACACACACACACCAACACACAAACACCACACCAACCAGGTCCCAGGTGGTCGCATTGACCCAGTGTGCCTGTGGATCTATAGTGATTCCCTTGTATGGTGATAACAACACACACACACAAAACACCACACAAAACCCCCACACACACAAAAAAAACACACACACACACACCGCACCCCCCCACACCACACACACACACACACACTCCCCCCCCCCCCCCCCCCCCCACACCACTGCACATAAAGAATTGAGTCTCGCATTTAAACTCACCATTTAACCCCTGTGGTGGGAAAGTCACAGCCGTTTGCGAGCAGGTTCATCATGACAGATCCAGACTGTGCTTTAAAAAGGGAAATTGGGGTATATCTTTTGGTGGGTGGGTGTGTGTGTGTGTGTGTGTGTGTGTGGTGGTGTGTGGGGGGGGGCGGGGCGCGTTTCATGGTTTTGTGGGGGTGTGTGTTGTGCATGAGGTGCTAAAAATTATCTGTTACACTTTGGAAGCCCTTGGGAGCCCTTGCGATCACTCTCCATTGTGTGAGAAGAATGCAAAGTCATCTGAAAAAAAAATTTAAGTCTTTTTTTCCCAACTTCAAAAAAGCGGAAAAATAAAATTGAAGGGTAAATTTTGCCAGCAGAAGGGGGAAAAAATGAGGGTGTAGCATCAATGAGCAAAACAAGATTATTTTTATTCCAGGCACGTGTAAAAGGGGATTTGTGCTCATAAAAATGATGGGCCATGCTTTTTTGTCATGTCCCGGGCCTCTATTGGTATGGAACAAAGATGGCGGTGATACAGTTATTTAGTTTTCTTTCTAGAGAATACACACAATATGCATGCAACGGGGCGCGCAACACACACATTATTTTTTTGGTTTTCCCCCGGTGATGGAAGTATAGGATGTCCCGTGATCACATCAATACTGCTTTTTTTATGGCCAAACCCTTTACACACAAAACACAATCACACACACCACACAACAAAACAAAACACACACAAACACACACACGCACAAACATACACACAACAAACATACACACAACAAACACACGCACACACACACCCAAACACACAACACACACACACACACACACAGGTGCATCGTGTGTTTCAGGCATGGTCTGTGTGTGTGTATGTTTTTTAAGCTTTGAATAGCTTGCCCCTTTTTCCCCATTCCTATTTCTCTCCCCCCTCCTCCTCACCCTCCACCCCCTATCCCTCTTCTTCCCCTCCCTCTTCCTTTTTCCTTCTTCCCCATCTTCCTTTTCTCCCTCCTCCTCTTTCCCCCTTCTTTTCCTACCCCCCCCTTCCTCATCCCTTTCCCCCTCCCCCCTCCCCCCCCCTTTTCCCCCCTCCCCTCCTCCCCCTCCCCCCTCCTTTCCCCCCCTTTCCCCTCCTTCCCCCTCCCTTCCTCCCCCTTCCCCTCCCCTCCTCCTCTTCCCCCTCCCCCTCCTCCCCTTTTCCTCCTCCCCCCTCCTTCCTCCTCCTCCTCCAATTCCTATTATTTCTACAAAGGGGGGGTGGGGACCCAATTTATGATGGAGGGTTAAAAAGGGGACATTTTTTTCCACCTACCGTATCCTAATATACACACACATCACACTCACTAAACCTCAATCTCTCTCTCTCTCTCAGACACAACCACACCCATATCACCCACACCCCACACCACACAAACCCACACACACCACACCACACACACCCACAACACACACACACACACACACCACACACACATCACACACACACACACACCCACACACACACACCCCACACAAACACCCACACACAACCAAACACTAACGACTGAGCAAGCTACGCGCACACAAAACACCCAAACCACACTACACAACACCCCCCACACGCCAAACACACCCCACACCAAACACACCACACACACACACACACACACGCGGAGGACACACACACACACACCAATCACACACACACACCACACACACCACACACAACACACACACACACAACACACACACACACCACACAGCGTTTGTCCCCAGTGTGATTTTTTGCTGAAGGTGGGTAGGGTGTGGCGTAAATAGGAGATGAAGATGAGGCCATAAAACACTAACATTCTATCTTTTTTCTGAGGCAAACACACCACACACACACACACACCCATACACACCCACACACCAACACATTGCACCCCATGCAAACACACAAACACACCACACACAGACACACACCCCTAGCAGGTAGAGAAATGAAGATTTATCGTTCAGGGACAATTTAAAGGGCCCTTCATCAATCAATGAAAGTGGTGTAAACCCTGTTATCTGTAATATCGGCTTGTCCACAAACCACACCACACACACACACACACAACACACCACACACACAACACAACACACCCACACAACCCAACACACACACACACCCCACACACACACACCACAACACACACACCACACACACACACACACACACACACACAAGGAACCATCACACACACACACAAACACCCACACACCTGCACTCCGAGGATTTATAGTTATCACCAATTATTATCTTGGAGGGTCATCACTCAGCATGGGCCCAATACCACCGGCCCAGCAGGCCTAAATGGCCCTTTGTGTAATACATGCACACAGATGGAAACACACACACACACAAACCCAACACACAACACACACACACAACACCCCAACACACCCACACACACACACAACCCCACACCCAATCACACACACACACACCACACCGAAACCCAACGCCCACACACCACACACACACACCACACAAAACACACACACACAATCACACCCACACACACACACACACGCACGCACACACACACACACCAAAACACGAAACACAAAAAAACCCCACACACAACACACACCCCCACCACAACACACACCACACACACACACAACACCAACACACACACCACAGAACCACACACATTAACCAAACCACACACACAACACACCACACACCACACACAACACACCACACACACACACACAACACACACACCAAAACCACACACCACACACTCCCACACACACACACACACATCTCACACACAAATACACACAAATACACACACACACACACACCTACACCCACAAACACAGACACACACATCACACACGCACATGGCGCGCACACACACACCACACAATGGTGTGGTAAGTTTCATAGGTGTCCTAGTCAAGCCACTCAGACTTCATAAAAAGTTGCCCATTTCCATTCAACATGCCATGAAACACCTTCCTCGGCGGCGTAGTGTCACGTCCCGTGAAGCGCGCGTGCACGTATACCCACACGCACGCACGCCACACCCACACTCTCTCACACACGCACACTCTCTCACACATGCACACACATAACGTAAACACCAAAAACAATCATAACTGGAAACTTGTTAGTAAAAAAAAACAAAATACTATCCTACACCAACATCTCAGAAACTCTCTCTCTCTCTCTCGACCATCTCAATACGCAACACGCATACACCCACACACACACACACACACACACACACACTTAGTGTGTGTCACACACACCAAACCACACACAACACACACACACACACAACACACACACAACACCAACACAACACACCCAAAACACGCGCATGGAGCTCCCATTCTCACGCCCCGCTGCCTGCAAATTTTCAAGGCGGCTTCCTTCGATGGTATACGATTGCTGTCACCGAGGTACCAAAACACCCTAAACCCACAAACACACACAGACACATGCAGCGATAGGCACACACACACAAACACCCACACACACACCCACAACACACACCCACACACACCCACACACACACAAACATGCGCGTAGGCAACACACACCACAACACACACCGCAACACACACAGCCACACACCACAACACACACCACAACACACACCCCAACACACACCGCAACACACACAGCCACACAGCACACACAAACCCACACACAAACACACAAAAACACCTTGTTCCTTTGTGCGCCCTTTAGCAGATTGTGACCCTCAACTCTTATTGGTTCACTAGTGGCAACTGCCACACTGCCTCCCCACCACGACAAAAATGCACACCAACGCACACAAACAGGCACACACAACAAAAGGCACACACACAATGCCCACACACACAACAAACAGTCGGACCACGGCAGCTGTTTGCATGGACTTTTCAAATGGCCACAGTAATTTGTCTGCATCGTTCACCGGCATGTGTGTGTGTGTGCGGTGTGAGGTGTGGTGTGGATGTGGTGTGTGGCGTGTGTGTTTTGTGTGGTGTGTGTGTGTGTGGTTGAGTTTTTTTGTGAGAGTGTGTGTGTGTTTGTGTGCGTGTGTGACGGGTGTGCGTGTGCATGTGGGTGCTGTGTTTGTGTTTTGTGCACAAAAACCCAGATGAAGTACTCTATTACCCCAGCCTGAGAGGGAAGGGGACACACACACACAAACACACACCACGTATCACACACCCACACCCACACACACACACACACACAACACAACACACACACAAAACCACACACACAAACACCCCACACACACCACAAACCCACCACACAAACATACACATATACACACAATCCCGCACACCCACACAGGCACGCACGCACACACACGCACACCACACACACACACACACATCGACACCCATCACACACCAACTCAGGGCCCTGCACTGGGATGTCAACCAATTTGACTGTGAGCTCGGCCTCCTCTGTAACAATGCGGGCGGGGTTTAATCACAGGGGGACAGACGGCCTTGATCGTTTTGCTGTGCGTGCATGTTGTGACGTGCATGTGTGTGTGTCGTTTTTATGTGGCCTGCGATGTGGCCGTTTGTGTGTGTGTTGTTGTTTGCTTTGCTGTGTTCGTGCATGTATGTGCGCATGTGACGTGCGGTGTGCGTGATTGTTTGCTGTGCGTGCGTGTCCGTGGTGTGTGTGTGTGTGGGTGGTGTGCGTCGAGACGTGCTGTGTGTGTGTGTGTGTGTGCGTGCGGTGCGACTGTGTGCCTGCATGTTACATGTGCATGNGTGTGTTGATGTCTGTGTGGGGTGTGTGTGATGTGTCGGTCTGTGTGTGTTGTGTGTGTGTGTGTGTGTGTGTGGCTGTGTGTGTGTGTGTGTTGTGTGTGTGTCGTGTGTGTGTGCTCTTGTGTGTGTGTGGTGTGTTGTGTGATGCGTGTGTTGTGCTGTTTGTGTGTGTGTGTGTGGTGTGTGTTCTGTGTGTGTTTGTGGGTGGTGTGTGTCGTGTGGGGTGTGTGTGTGTGTGATGTGTGTTGTGTGTGTGTGTGATGTGCCAATTTCCCTGCCTACCGCTGTGAGTGCGAATGTCCTCTGTGAAAGTACGATCAGGACTAACACGGTTGGCAGGGCGGCTGAGAAGGCTCTCTTATTGTATCTGTCGCTGTTCGCTGGATGCATTCCACTCCAGCCAAATAACACACGCACGCGTACACACAGCACGCAACCGTGCACACGCCGCAACACACACAACCACACCACACACACACAAACACCACACACACACAACAACACAAACACACACATCCACACACAAAACCACAAACACACACAACCACCACACACACACACACACACACACCACCACACCCCCACACACACACCCACCCACACCACACACACCAACCAAACAAACAAACAAACACACACATCCATGCTCACAACATGCACGCACACACACATGACACGCACACACACACACCCTCTCAACACACACCCAGCACACAACATGCCCGCACCCACGCACGCACAGCAAACACGCACACATCTCCGCTTATTGTATATATCCTGCTGATATGGTGAACCACTCCACCCATGACAGCACCAGGACAACTAATTGCCACAATACATTACACTTGCAGTCGACATTGCTGGATACTTGTGAGTGTATTGTAATGGACTATGCACTGAGGCGAAATGTATTCATGCTTTGAATTTTTTATTATTCATTTATATATTTCAACAATAAATGAACAGGGATGCATTCCTTATTTCGTCCCATCAATTAGCGTGATGCCTCGTTAGCACCACTAACCGACCTGATGACCTTTGCTGTTAACTCGCGTACATTTTTTGCCTCCACTGCAAGTGCATTCACTATTTGGCAATGAATAACCATGTTGCATGATGTCTCGCCCGGGCACTGGCCGACTACAAACACAATACACTGCTGCGAATCGTTGTCATTTGGCATTTCTGTTTGCCAATGACAACTCCGCCGACCACAATGCATCGCTACAAATAAGGCCCTACTACGTACAAAGAGGGTCCTTTTTCGCTAATTGGATGTACATTTCCTCCCGACACTGAATTACCTACCTCTAAAACAAAATAGTTTTCACGAGCATATTTAGTGTCGTGTGATTTGGGGTGTGTGCATGTGTGCGGGCTGGGTGTGCTGCTTGCGTGCGTGCATGCGTTTGTGTCTGTTTGTTGGGTTGTGTTACCCACATTGTATTATATATTAAAGGCTCCTATCACTATTGCTTGTTCCTGGGCTCTGTTTATTGTGTCATTACACCAGAACAAATAACTGTATGCAAAACAGTACATGCAGTAGGCCCCACACTAGGGGACATTGCTGCTTGCTTCTTCCACACATCGACTGGCTGACTTCTCTTTTACACAGTACGTACAAACCAAGAATGTTGTTGTTGTGCAAATTACTGTAGGCCCATGTCACAGGAGATCTACCGTACATTACACTAGACTGACAACGTTGAAAACTTGCCCTACACAGCACAATACAATGGTGTGACATTTTGGTTTATTTGGTGTAATATTACTATAACTTAGTAGTCTGCAAAATGGGAAATTGAGTTTTTAACTCACGGGAAAACGCACCCCAGACGTATGTTGCCCAATGATACCACCAACACAACTATGCATTTTTTTTCGCAGTAAATAATGCAGCAAATAATGTACCATTTCGAAACTGCATTCGGTTTGGTGATGATGAATATCTTGAGGGAACTTTATGAATAAGTGAAGAGCAGCAAAATAATAAAGCCCAAATAAAATATAAAATATCTCCACTATCAGATGAAGTACCTTACTGTCGAACTCAACAACAACACACAACATGCACGCACACGCAATTAAGCCGATCTGTCACACACCCACCACGCACTACACGCCACGCACGCACGCACGCACAACCACCCACCCAACCCACACACACACTCACAACACACACAACACACACACACCCACACACACACACCACCCCACACACACACACCCAACACACACCACACACACACACAACACACACAACACACACACAACACACATCACACACACACACAGAGAGACCCTGAAGAGCAAAGGCCCAAATGTAATGGCGCCCTTGAAATGATTTGCATTAATGCACTTAATCTAACAAAAAGTTGATTTAATTTCTGAAGTCATACATACGTGATGATGCTGTAACTGCCCATCGTCCTAAAACTACAAGCAAAAATTGGGGGACCTTTGGGCAGTTCCCAAGGGCCCAGTGAGGCGGGAAGTAAAGTAAAACAATTAAAAAAGTAACATACTGATACCACAGCGATCTGAACATAAATCGATGAGTGTGTGTGTGTGTGTGTGTGTGTGTGGGTTTGTGATGTGTGCGTGATGTGTTGTGTGTGTGTGTTGTGTGTGTGGTTGTGTGTGTTGTGTGTTGAGTGTTGGTGTGTGTTGTGTGGATGTGTGTGTGTGCGAACGATCGTGCGTCGGCGTGGTGCGTGCCGGCTTGCGTGCTTTGGCGTGCGTGCGTGCGTGCGCTTGCTGTGTGGCGTGTGTGTACGTGCAACACCAGACACGGAACCACTGAAGAGGCATTGAAATCTGTGGCAATTTCATGGATTTTGCCAAATTTCTATGTTACGGTCACGGAAGTGTTTTCCTTGATGAGACTCACTGAAGTGCCTTCTCTGTTTCCTCAGCACTCTGGTCCTATCATGAGAAAAACATGACAAAACGGCTGGCGAATTCGCTTACCTTTTCCATTGGATACCAAATTCTATATCTAAACAAAAGAATGCTACAGCGATTTAAGTTCCGTGCTCAGAGCCCCAGACCAAACTAATAACTCATAAACCCTACCAGTTCCTGTACTCATCTAATCTTGTACTGAACAAAACAAACTTGTGCTTAGCCTATACAGATGTGCCCCGGGACCACGTGAAAATCCATAAACCTAACATTGTCCGTAAGAAATGTTCTTAGAGAAAACAAACTCTTACACGGCCATGCAAAAGCACCAAAGGATGCACAGACGAACAAATACACAGGCCCGCACGCACCGCAACACACACACACCACACACACGCCACACTCACACACACAACACCAAACGCACACGGTGCACAAAAACCCCACTTTCATCCACACCAGCACACAAAAACCCGCATTATTCTTGCTTTCCTCAGGGCTGAAGGATAATGAGCTTCATGGAGACGGATTAACTGAGTAGGCTAGCCATCTAGTGCGTGTGTGTGTGTGGTGTGTGTGCTGTGTGTGTGTGTGTGGTGTGTGTTGTTGACGTGTGTGTGTGCGTGTGTGTTTTGTGTGGGGTTGTGTGTGTGTGTGTGTTGTGTGTGTGTGTTGCGCGTTTTCTGTGTGTGTGTGCGTTGTCAGATGTTTTCCTATGTGCGTGCGGCATATCATTGTCATGCGAGAACTCAAAGCCTATTGGCGTGAGATTGCCAATGGCGCTTCTCTCCTTATGCCAGTCGACCTCCTGTTGACCTTTTAGTAGGGCCCTGTGGGGATCTTTAAACTACCCCTAGGTGTGGTGTGTGCATGTGTTGTGCGTGTGTTAGCTGTTGTGTGTGTGTGTGTGTGTCTGTGTGTGTGTGTGTGTGGTGTGGTGTGTGTGTGTGTGTGTGTGTGTGGTGTGGGTGTGTTTGTATTGTGCGTCTGTGGCTCCAGGGGGAAAATATCCTCAAACCCCTTGCAGAAGACATTGTAGGTTTACAATTTCCCTTGCCACTTTCTCTCCGCAGAGAAGCGTCATGGGACAAAGTTATGAAGAGCATCCTGTGACTCAAACTGCTGGATGATTGACGACGAAGGTCATAAATTAAATCACTAGTAACAGAGTTATTTCCCCCTTTCCCCTGCACCACCAACTGGCTACCCCCAGTGTCCCTGCCAGTTTGTTTCAGTCATTCCCTTTTTTTTTTCCTTAGAGGGGTGTGCTGTGACCAAAAGGGCCCCAAATTCAACCATATTCACCTGGCCCACAGTGAAGTTTTCCCCAAGGGACCAATGTTCGTCACTCTAGTTTGAAACGCGCTACGGACGAGGGAAGCATAGAGAAACTTGGCCCAAGTTTTGGACAAAAAGTATTGTTTTAATAATTGGCCGAAAAATAATAACAACATAGGACCTGCTGCGTTAATCTTACACCCACTTTGCAACAGCACTTCCTCACTTCAAGTCTAGGGTCTTGCTGGGTCCTCTTTTTAAGACCTTTCACCCGGGGGACACCTCTGTGAACTACAAGGCGAGAGTTCACTTCTAGGAAATATCCAACGACGCCTCCGTGGCAACAAACTTCGATGCATTTGGGAATTCAACCCCCGAAGAATCTCGAAGCCGCAACAACAAAGACTTTTGCAGCCCCAACACTCTCGAGGACGGAGGAGCAACGTAGGACTGCAAATCCCCATTTCCAGCGGAAACGGCCGTACCCGAAGCTTTTGGAAAACCGGATCTTCCTCTTCCTCTCAACACAGTAAGGCACTGGGACATAGCTTATGTACTGAGGTTTACAAGGGATGTGTTTGAAACTATGACTTGAGTTATTTTTCATGTCGCACATGTCTTATTTGCACTCTTTCCTGCTTTCTCTGTCTATACTTCTCTTACTTAGGTTTCCCTGTTCTGCCTAACCCATTCTCCTATACTTGCTAACTGAGATAGCGACCCCCGCTTTGTGGCTTTGCGGGGGAACTGAAGTCACGTATTAATTAACCAGCAATAGCAACTATTTCTGACCTCTCGGGGAAGAAGCGTTCACAGAGCCGGACCGTCTCGTTTCACTGTCCACAGAAATACATGCGCTGCCGCTTTTTGTTGTCACGGCGCCATACGCCCGGGCCCCAAAGGTTTAAAGCCCCACGAACGCTGAACATTTGCTTTACACCAGACACGCATAACCCACTAGAGTCTCCACCTCCTCTCTTACCTTCCTCTCTCTCATCTCCCTCCCTTCTCTCTCGTTCTCTCACTCTCTCCTTCTCGAACTACTGATATCTCTAAAGAACCCTCGAGCACTTTTCGTGTCCTCTTTTCTAAACTGTGAGTTTGTCTAACCTGTCGGTAAAACTATTCTCACTGATAGACCAACTTTCTGCTCGGAAACGCCTCTCTGCCAAGTTAGCTATTAGCCAAGTTGGGCTTTGCAGCGCCTACACAAAGCACGCCTGAAACCCCCCCTTCCCTGCGTTTTACAACTCGTATGGCCCTGCCGTAGACGGCAACGTTCTCCCACTTTGTTATTTCTTTTATTTTTCGTTTTCTTTCTCTCTCCTGTTCTACTCGGACTTGGGTTATCGTTAATCCCCGAACCCTATCGATACATTCGCGCTTCCACCACGAGGACTTGAAGCGCTCCCCTTTTAAAAACCCAACACGGTTCCTTTTGCTACCTAGCTGACTAGCTATAACTATTGTTCAGGGGTTCTTAAATGTGCTAACGGTAAACCAAGCCGACAGAGGACGCCATTCTTGCCCGCCAGGACCCGCCCATAATGTTCAGAAATACCAGTGCTGAGTTCCTCCCCACTGAATACTACTCTCTCAAAATCCCCTTCAATTTCCTATCTCCATTCCATTCGGAATTGTGTACGCATTTATTACAGACAACCCAGACATTGTCTGTGGTACCTTGGGGCCCTCCTAGTCGACATTCTGCCTTGCTAAGCAGCTATCATTTTCCCAGATAGATCTCCCCCAATTCGGGTCTTATGCTTCTGTATCCAATGCTAGCATCCAACATCACACAACACGTGGAAGCCCATAGCAACCAGACCCCCGCTACACACCACACACCACACACCCCACACACACACACACACACACACCACACACACAGGACTGAACGCCTTTGCCCCCCTCTTCTTTCTTTTCCCCTCCTTTTATTTTCTTCTTGTTTTATATTATTGTGCCTTATTTTTGGTTATTGTTCCATTTTATCAGACTTCGAATGATAATGACATTTTATTAGTTAGATCCCCTAGTAGTTACTAAAGAAAATTTTTTTTTTTTTTTTTTTTTTAAAAACCCCCCCCCAAAAAAAACCCCCCCCCCAAAATTTTTTGCCCCCCCCCCCGGGGGGGGTTTTTTTCCCCCTTAAAGGAAAAGGTTAAATTTCCCCAAAAACCCCCCCCCCCCCCCCCCCCCCCCCCCCCCCCCCCCCCCCCCCCCCCCCCCCCCCCCAAAACCCCCCCCCAAACCCCCCCCCCCCCCCCCCCCCCACCCCAAAAATTTTTAAAAGGCCCCCCCTTTTTAAAAACCCCTTGGGGCCCCCCCCCCCCAAAAAAAACCCCTTTTTTTTTCCCGGGGGGGCCCCCCCCCTTTTTTTTCCCCCCCCCCCCCGGGGGAAAAAAAGGGGAAAAAAGGGGGGGAAATTTAAAAAGGCCTTTTTCCTTTTTTTTTTAAAAAATTTTTAAAAAAAAATTTTAAAATTTAAAAAAAAAAAAACCCCCGCCCCCCCTCAATTTTTTAAAAAAAAAAAAAAACCCCAAAAACCCCCCCCCCTTTTTTTTTTCCCCCCCCCCCCCCCCCCCCCCTTTTCCCCCCCCCCCCCCCCCCCCTTTTTGGGGCCCAAAAGGGGTTTTTTTTTTAAAAAAAAGGGGGGGGGAAAGGGGGGGTTTTTCCCCTTTTTGGGGGGTTTTTTGGGGGGGGGGGGAAGGGTTTTTCCCCCCCCCCTTTTTCCCCCCTTTTTTTTTTTGGTTCTTTTTGGAAAAAAAAACCCCTTTTTTTTTTTTTTAAAAAAAAAAAAGGGGGGGGGGGAAAAAAAAAAAAAAAGGGGGGGGGGGGGGGTTTTTTTTTTTTTTTTTTTTTTTTCCCCCCCCCCCCCCCCCTTTTTTTCTTTCCCCCCCTCTCCCCTTTTTTAAAACCCCCCCCTTTTCCCCCGGGGGGGGAAAAAAACCCCCCGGGGGGGGATTTAAAAAACCCCCCCCCCCAATTTTTTGGGGGGGGGGGGTTGGGGAGAGGGGGGGCCCCGGGGGTTTAAAAATTTTGGTTTTTTTTTCCCTTTTGGAAGGGGGGGCCGGGGGGGGGGGCAAGGGGTTTTTGGGGGGGGGGGGGCCCCGGGGGGGGGGGGGGTTTTTTCCCCCTTTTTTTGGGGTTTTTGGGGGGTTTCCCTTTTTCCCACTTTTTTTTCCTTCTTTCTCACCCCCCCCCCCTTCCCCCCCCTTTTTTTTTCCCCCTTTGGGCCCCTTTCCCCCCTTTTTCCCCCCC
This sequence comes from Engraulis encrasicolus, assembly GCF_034702125.1. NCBI lineage: Eukaryota > Metazoa > Chordata > Actinopteri > Clupeiformes > Engraulidae > Engraulis > Engraulis encrasicolus. Next base: position 19,526,290 of record NC_085863.1, on the reverse strand, counting down.
CCCAAAAAACCCCCCCCTTTTTTTTTTTTTTCGGGGTTTTTTTTTTGGGAAAAAAAAAGGGGAATTTTTTTTCCCCTTTTTTTAAACCCCCCCCCTTTTTTTCCCCCCCCCTTTTTTAAAAAAAAAACCCCCCTTTTTTTTTTTTTCCCCCCCCCCCCCCCTTTTTTTTTTTTCCCCTTTTTTGGGGGGGGGGGTTTTTTTTAATTTTTTTTTTTTTTGTTTTTTGGGGTTTTTGGGTTTTTTTTTTTGGTTTTTTTTTTGGGGGGAAACAAATTTTTCCCCCCCCCCTTTTTTAGGGAAATTTTTTTTTTTCCCCCCCCCCAAAAAAAAAATTTTTTTCCCCCCCCCCCTTTCCCTTTCCCCCTTTTTTTTTTTTTAAAAGCCCTACCAATACACCCCCCTCCTCCCTCTCATTGTATTGGATTTCTCAGTGGCCTTGTCTAGTTTATTGGGTACAATAAAGCGATAACAGGGGGAATATTGAGGTAATTTGGCATATAATGTTGCACAGACTGGCATGGAGGTGTTTGCTGCCTCTGTAATGAGAAGGAAGGGAGGAACTGACATTGGCCTTCTTGCCCTGCCTGTCTGCCTGTCTGTCTCTCTACCTGCGTGTCGTCTGTCTGTCTGCCTGCCTGCCTGCCTGTCTGTCCTACTCTCTGTCTGTCTGTCTGTCTGTCTGTCTCTCTGCCTACCTGTCTGCCTGCCTGCCTGTCTGCTTGCCTATCTGTCTTCCTGCCTGTCTGTCTCTCTGTCTGCCTGTCGAATGCTGTATGTCTTCCTCGTCTGTCTGTCTTTCTTTAACCTCGAGGAGATTCTCATATTGTCAGCCAGTTCCACACCTCTAATAGCCCAGTATTCTCTCTCTCTCTCTCTCTCTCTCTCTCTCTCTCTCTCTCTCTCTCTCTCTCCCTCTCTCTCTCTCTCTCTCCCACCCCCCCCCCCCCCCCCCGCCGGTCCTTTATTAGCATTACGTACAAATAACAAGACAAAACAATACAATTGTAGTTACATTTACAACTAAGTGTGTGTGTGTGTGTGTGTGTGTGTGTGTGTGTGTGTGTGTGTGTGTGTGTGTGTGTGTGTGTGTGTGTGTGTGTGTGTGTGTGTGTGTGTGTGTGTGTGTGTGCCATACGTGTAGGAGAGAGAGAGACGAGATACACACACACACACACACACACATATGGCGTAGGGCTAATATGCTCTCCAAATGAAACACTGAAGAGGAACCAGCCAATGGGGATATTTTACCAGCATATAAATACCGTGCCCTGTCCTTGCCCGCCTTGCCTTTAATTATTTACCTAGCTATTTATTTTAATTCAGCGCACAACACCTGCTGAAGGTTGAGCCCCCAGTTCCATGCTAATGATTGATATATATATATATCCCCTTGCCTGGCTAAGCAGATGTTTGACTTTGCCGTATAAAGTGAAGTCTGGCCGAGCGGAGGAGTAGCCCAGCCAGCTGGGTTGCCAGATGAGGCTGATGATTTCCAGCCCAAAAAATGCTCAAAACCCGCCTAGAAGCACAAAATCCCGCACAATTCTATTGATTTCTATGGCAAAAATTGGGCGGGTTTTTCTGCTAAGTGCAATTTTTTCCCGCACACGGTCATCCTAAGCAGCCCAATTGGGCGGGAAACAGCACAATCAGGCAACACTGCCAGCCAGCATGAACTTGGGCCAAGGACTGACTGATGGCTTTCGCTAATTGGACACCGAGCACCGAGCGCGGAGCATCGCCTGACATGCTAATCCACTAAACTAGCGAGTGCCTTCACCTTCAGCTAGCCACAGCCAGCAGGAGTCCACTCACGCATGTAAAGCACTCCAGGAAATATAAACAAATATTTTGTGCACCTGACTTGACAGATGTTGTAGTTCACTACTGCACTTACAGCACTCCAGGAAAAATGTAAGAATTTGGTAAACAGGGTAGGTGTTGTTTTGGTTAGTTAATTGCAAACATTTGGATAATTGGAGTCGTTTTGTGTATGTGTTGAGTTAGCACTTAACATTTAGCACATACTTTTTTGTTGTCATAGTTGCTTCCATTTACTTGCGTGGCTTGCTTTTTCAAAGACATCAAATTATTATTTTTTTGTGTCGCAGAATCTAAAGTACATGTACGTGCGTGTGTGTGTGGCTGTTTGTGTGTTTGTGTGTGTTTGTGTGTTTGTGTGTGTGTGTGTGTGTGTGTGTGTGTGTGTGTGTGTGTGTGTGTGTGTGTGTGTGTGTGTGTGTGTGTGTGTGTGTGTGTGTGTGTGTGTGTGTGTATTTGTTGAGTTGAGGCTAACACGTTTAAGATGGCTGACTTCTAAAGAGGCCGTAAGGGCTGCAGACACTTTTCTGTCGACTTCTCCAACTCATGGCAGCCCATCACTTCAAATCACAGACAGGAATTGGCAGTTAAACTGAGCTGTGCATTGAACTGCTGCTCCACAGAGAATAAACCCCAACTGAAGAGCTCAAGTCAAATCATTAAATCCATTTTTTATCAGTGTTCATAAATCATGATGTGAAAAAGTGTACTGCAGGTAATGTCAAAACAGCCTCCAGATGGGTTGTTTTGATTGCGTAAAAAATAAATAATTAAAGCCGAAAGTACTGTCGAGCTGCAGTTTGACTGATATTAAACAGAAAAGAAAGATTAAAATGATTTATGAAAATCCATTAAAATAGACTTAAATGGCTTTTGCATCTGAACTTCTCACTGCAGGGATAACACACATACGGCAAATAAAGGCATTGGACGAAATATACTCTAATATCATCATTATTCATAGTTTTCACTACCAAACTTAACTTTTATTTGTATTTTAAAGGCACAGGGAAAATGGCATAGGTAAATAAGAGCTTAGGGCAAATAAAGCCATGGGCACATAAACAAATAAAGGTATTAGGCAGGCAAATCGAAAGTATGGTATAAATAAGAAGGGGGAAATGGCGATAGGTAAATACAGGAGGTACCTAACTACCTTGCTATGATGCTTTTATCCAAAGCAACTTACAGTTAGCAGCAGGTTAATTGATTTCAGTCTCTGGAGCAAGGTGGGGTTTGGTGCCTTGCTCAAGGGCACCTCAAACGTAGATTGTGTGGGATTCGAACCTGCAACCTTCTGACTCTAAGACTGACCCCCTAATCATTAGGCCACGGCTGCCCCAATGGCTGCCGTTATTCCCTCCCATCAGGGTAAAGCAGTGCACATTTTAGGCAAATACAGGGAAGCTAAGGGGTAAATAAGGACATTGGCCTTAAGGCTTGGGGGTAAAGCTGTGCATTGGAGTGAATGAGGACCGTTAAGATTACCTTTTTTGACTTCATTCCCCCCATGGTAAAGCTACTTATGCATTTATATGGTCTGTAGGTGTATAATTAAATTATATTGCACTTTATAATAGGCCTACTATCTGTGTTGACTGTATATATATATTATATTCAGCTGTATTATAGAATACCAGACTGTAGATGTATTTATAGCTTTATAATAAGAGGCTACCTGACTCTAGGCTACGGTATATACGTATATTTATAACTTTATTGTTGAAGGCTACCTGACTGGTGTGTTGACTGCCTCTAATGTAAATGAGTCCTTTTGCATGTTACACAGGCAGTGTGGGCAGTGAACTGTACATGGCTGAGCTGAAGTTGTTTACTTTCCTGAGAGGGAAAATGAAATTAAATCTGTTTGTGTTCTTGCTGAGGGCGTGAAGAAATGTTATTCAGGGAACACATCTGAATAAGAGAAGATGTAGTGATTGTGGATATTGTTTTTGGTGTTGTTTTTTCTTACCTTACTGCATACTATTATAAAGGCCCCAATTAAATTGAGAAATACAGATCTCTCTCATCTAAATTAGCAGGCATGAATCCATCTCACATCCCCACCTATTTCTTAGGTGCCATTGTCATCTTTGCTTGTCTGGAGTTGCGGTAATGACTTGTTTGTCTGTTTTGTGGGGAAATATTATATTTCAGAGGAGAATTTCTCAAAGATCCTTTTCTGGGGTAAAGAACAAGCCTGACTGTGTCTGTCAGAATGATGCAATCCTAACACCCCCCCTCCACACACACACGCGTGCACGCACGCGCGCACGCACGCACGCACGCACGCATGCACGCACGCACGCACGCACACACACAGACACACTTTGATTGTATCACCTTAGAGAGCGTGACACTCGGAACCTAATTAGGGACACATTACTTATTTAAAGCGAAACTTGTTTACGAGCATACAGAGCTATGAATTATCCACTAGAGATGTCTTGAGAGAGAGAGAGAGAGAGAGAGAGAGAGAGAGAGAGAGAGAGAGAGGGCTTTATTAAGACCGACTCCTAAGGATCATTTCACACGCAGCCAATTATTTCCAGAACTGTGGTCAGGATCCGAGAATAGAGGGAGGGAAAGAGAGAGAGAGAAAGAGGGGTGTGTGTGTGTGTGGGGTGGCTGACAGCGGGATATGTGGAGAGTAGCTCACAGGGCGGCATGTTATGTGGACCAGGGGACAGTTTGAAGGCAGGTAATGGTAACGCACTCACGCACACACGCACGCACGCACACACAGCTGCTTTTTTGAAAGCCTTAGCTTACACACACAGTCAGTCACCACACATAGACACAGGCTCAAGGGACAGTTTGAAATGCATTAACACACAAACACACACACCAGCACCAGATAATTTGCCCCGATAGGCACAAATCTCCATGACAACCATATCGTCAGAACAAGAAGCCACAAACCATGGTGTGTGTGTGTGTGTGTGTGTGTGTGTGTGTGTGTGTGTGTGTGTGTGTGTGTGTGTGTGTGTGTGTGTGTGTGTGTGTGTGTGTGTGTGTGTGTGTGTGTGTGTGTTCCACAGAGCTGAGTAGCACAGCTTCTCTGCACAGCAGAGTGCAAGACAGCACACAGGGTAACACTTTACTTCATGCCGGCAAGGCCGTAGCCAGGTTTTTGAATTTAGGGGGGTCCATGATGTACGCGCACGGCACCAGAAAATTTTACTATTACAAGTAGATTATGTCCTTTTTGTCATTTATTTCCAAAATGCATACCCCTTCACAAATGTGATGTTTTCATGTATATTTACTGGAATAAACTAACATCTACTGGTCTGACCCCAAGTAGAGAAAAGTATGAAAGCATGGAAATTGTAGATTTCCAAAACATTTTGAGTAGGCATACTCGAAATTGATGGTGATGATGAATGGAAAATAATACACTTTATAATAAAATATAACACAAAAAATAAATATACTTTCCCTGAAAAGTTAGGGAGTTCCGGACCTCCCTGACCTCAATGCTGGCTACGGCCATGCATGCCGGTGTCATGCGTATGACGTGAGAGTGTCATAACAGTGTCATAACATAAGAGTGTCTCATGGACATGTTAGAAACATTGGTAACACTTTAGAATAATGGATGCAAAAAAGCATTATAAAGACTTAATAAATAATTAACTATTGATGAACAAAACATTAACAAACGTTTGTAAATGATTAGGAAATGTAAACAAATGCTTGTAAATGACTAGGAAATGTTATGTTAATATTTCATATTTATCAAACATTTACAAGTTGCTTGTAAATGAATAAAATAGTCTGTTATAAGGTGTGTAAAATCTTGAATATATCATTTGTAGATATTTTATAAAGCATTAATAAAGCTTAGTTAATAATAAAAACATTTGTTAATGTTTTATTCATCATTAGTTGATTATTTACTGAGTATTTACTAAGGAACATTATTATAAAGTGTTACCGAAACATTGACGTGTTATGACTGTTATCCTTAAAGGCACATGCTGTAGGATGGTGACCAACATACAGTGAGTTGTCCTGCTAAAAATGTTAAAATACAAAATGGCAGACAATGGAGAAGTGCAATTTTCCCAGTCATATCGAATACTCACAATTTGATGGTGCTGGTAAGTATTCATGAAAAAGGTAACATTTCGGCATCATGAATTCTGGGAATAAACTACTAAAAATAATACAGAAGTCACATTCGGTTTTGGTAAAGACAGCACAAACAGTGTCAACTTGACCATATTTTATTTGGCATTATTTATTTTATGGCATTGACATAATGTTTCAGGACCATAAAAAGTGTATGGCATTGATAATGTTTAGGACTCATCCATTTGACATTTGACACTGTTATCAAGTCAAGTCAAGTCGCTTTATGGTCAATTTCTTTACATGCACTGGTCATACAAAGAATTTGAAATTACGTTTCTTACTCTGCCATGCAAACATAGACATAGACTTTAGGTGTGGACATAGACAATTAGACATAGACAGTAAGCATACATTACACCTAATGCATATGACGCCGGAGTCAAGTAAAGTGTAACCGCATTCATGTTGTAGCACTCTACACTGCAGCATGCCTACTACACACAACACAGTACAGCGCAGCACAGTACCTACTACACACAACACAGTACAGCTCAGCACTTGGCTGAGATTTGCTCACCAAACTTGCTAATAAGCTCTGCAGTAGACTCTGGCACACACACGCACGCACGCACCCACGCACCCACGCACGCACGCACGCACGCACGCACGCACGCACGCACGCACGCACACACACACACACACACACACACACACACACACACACACACACACACACACACACACAGTATATCTTCCCACCGCCCACCAGTGTGTATTTTTGGACAGCCCCAGTTCCAGTCCCAGTCCAGAAGCCCTGTCTACTGCTGAAGCCTGTCTAGCTGTCTTATGCAATATCCATTATTGATGCCATATCATGTCATTATTATTAGGAAATTGCCACCCAGTTTGGGACTAGCAGCTCTCTCTCTCTCTCTCTCTCTCTCTCTCTCTCTCTCTCTCTCTCTCTCTCTCTCTCTCTCTCTCTCTCTCTCTCTCTCTCTCTCTCTCTCTCTTCCCCTATCATGTCATTAGTATCAGAAAATGACCACCAAGTTTCAGACTAGCAGCCCAATGCATCAATGCAGTCCCCCCTCTCTGTCTGTCCCTCTCCCTCCACATATGGTGTGTAATTATATGGCTTAAAGCTGTAATCTGACCTGGTGGAAAATGATACAAAAGATGGGTGTAAATCTCAAGTCTCAAATCTCTCTCTGTCTCTCTGTCTCTCTCTCTCTCTCTCTCTCTCTCTCTCTCTCTCTCTCGGAAAGTTGACATTCGAATTATAGTAATAGCGTGCTTGTTACTGAGAGGGGATTCATTAAGCCATGCATGAACTTTAAATGTCCCCATGACCGCCCCTTTAAGTGGACGTGTCTACTGGCTGCCCCTTTAAGTGGCCCTGATTGGTGAATTAGCATATATCAGCCATGACACAGCAGCCCAGGGGCAGCTGTGTCATAAATAATAAGCGGTGACCTTTGGGAAATTGCTGTTATGACATCGCCCAGCTTTCCTTCAAGAAAGACGGAAAGAGGAAGGAAACAGAAAGAAATGCAAATGTGTGGGCGGCAAATGTGGCTGCGCGAGATTGTCACACGCACACACTCGAGCACGCACATGCACGCATGCTCACGCACCCACACACACACACACATGCATGCACGAACCCACAGGCACACACATATGCACACACATACATATGCATGCACACACACACACACACACACACACACACACACACACACACACACACACACACACACACACACACACACACACACACACACACACACACACACACACGGATGCACATGCAGGCACTCACACACACACATTTACACATGCACGCACAAACACGCGCACACACACATGGACGCACATGCATGCATGCACACAAATATCATGCACATATCGCGCGCACACACACAAACACACACACACATGCTTTTGCCCATGCATATATCACACACGTCACTGATTCTTGAAAGTTTGGCAAAAACATGTCCCTGCAGTAAAATATTAATTCTGTTGGAAATCAACTACATTTTCACAAACAAAATGAACCCAGGTAATGGCCAAGGGGTCTGTCACACGAATACACAGTTGTTTGAAATATTTAAGTGTAATTTTATTACTTTTCATGGCTATAAACCTGTCCACACCCTGTAAAAACGCCTGTCCCAAGGACTGGCATCTTCATTTCAATTGACTTAAAATACAAAAATCACTAACAGAATTGAACAATATCACCATGATGTGGAAGACCATATTAAAGTGGTTCTACAGATGTGCACATAGTGGATGTAAAACAATATTTACTATTATTTACTGATTGCTCAAAATGTGTCCAGCATATTGGTCACCACCGTCAGATATTTTCTAAAAGACAATAAAATCAGGTATGCACAAGGTAATTTTCATTACTGAGGACCCCTTTTCAAACCTTTAGCTCTACTGCCTACTTCACCATCACTGAAGCTCCTGTAAGTTTATTATTTTGTCCTCAATTTGTTAATTGGTTTGGACACTGGTACTGTCCCAACCATAAACTGTCAACACCGTCGGGGGTTTTAATAGTATTGTATTACATTAATGTTAATAAATATATTTTTTTTTCAGAAAAGGTATGAAGCACCCAAGAAACAGAGCGAAAATGAAATGGCTAATGTGAACAAACAATGCATAATATTTAAAAGAGTGTTTTTTTGTCTCACACCGTCAGATGTCACCACCGTCAGATTTTGTTCTGCTCATCATGTTGTTCCATATTTTACTAAATTGTGCTGGTTAATGAAACATTACTAGGCATGTTAGTAATAATTGTGATCCAAAATGATACTCTAGCCACCACTGAGGTGCATTTGGAGGTTTTTTTGTCAGAAAACCTGACGTTGGTGACATCTGATGGAGTTCACCAAAAAACACTTGTTTTAAGTGTTTTTGACATGTTTTAAGAATATGCGTACAATAAGTATCTACAGTTATGTTGAATTCACTTTAATACAGTAAACATGTGTTTTTTACTTCTAATTCTGTCTGCCGCTGTTGACAAAACAAGAAAGAGCCCATTTTATGAAAAATGTTAAACATGGGGAGCTTGGCCAATGCATTCACTGCACAGCCAAGACCTACATGTATGATAATACACCTCTATATTTTGGATTTGAACAACTTAAAAGCTGTTTTTACCACATTTTCAACAACCAGTGGCTTACTTCCTAGATAATCTAACTAATGAAGTAAAAACACATGCTCATACTGTGCACACACAAAAATAAAGTGTTTATGCAAGATTTTATTCTATTCTATTTATTTTGCTAAATGCAGGTACTAATTAGGCCACTTTCACCACTCTCAGATTACTGTCACCACCGTCAGTTCTTAAGTCACCACCGTAAGAAGGAGTTTTGGACATTTTAAATGAATGTGCTTACAACATTTTCCTTAGGAGTTGTTGAAATATCAAAGTAATAGCCAATTTAAGCCTACACGAATATTTGTGAAATTACAAAAAATTGTTTGTTCTATTTAGGCGTTAAGTAAGCATCGTATGACGGTACATATTTTAAAATTAGAACACATGAAACAGTATTAAAATAGAACAAAAGTGAATTTTCAACATTTAAAGGCATATGTGTGAACCAAAAAATACACATAATCACTTAAAAACTCCAGATACATATGCAACCAAATCAATACAATTTTAATAACTTTTAATTGTGTCTGACGGTGTTGACAAAAAACAAGGTATGATCGGAGAAAAGCCTGATTTCTGAAAAAAATACATAATGGGGAGATTGGCCTTGTGCATTTCTGAAAAGCCAAGACCTTAGTCTATGAGGATATACCATATAATTTTGTAATTCACTTTGTTTTTTTCTGTCAACATTACAACCTGTTTTAGCCACTTTCTCAAGAATCAGTGACATACAGTCTAAGGCCGTCTACTCTCAATCTCACTCAAACAGATATGAGTGAGTTGCATCCATATTATCTATAGCTCTCTGTGTATTAAGTCCACTTTCTATCTGCTCTTTTCTTTCTTTTTTGGAATAGAGGAGTATGGAGGGGAGGATGAAAACACATGTATTACTTTGAGCATACAGGGATTTCAGTACATTTTGACATGATGATAATTAGAGATATTAACTAATTAGAGAGGAAGTGTTGTGTCTGTTAAACACAGAAGTAGGCCTGTCTTTCTGACATAAACATGATCATAATTTGCCCCCAAGTTTTTGCTTTCTCACATACTTTTTTGTTCTAAATCAGTGGTTCTCAACCTTCTTTCAACAAAAGTCCCCTTGACCTCATCATAAGCTTCCTTGTGCCCGCCTGTCCTCATCATAAGCCTGCCAACGCCCCCTTTGGTATTACTGAAATAGACTACTGTCCCGCACGTGCAACTAAGTGCACCCACTCTGTCCCGCTGTCCAGAGGCGATTCTAGGGTCAGGTGGGGCCCCAAGCGAAAATGCAAAAGAATGAACATTTGAACCAAAATCACCACTACTGTAGTACAGTATGGGCTGTTATTCACTATCTAGGAGCTTGGGGGCCCCAAGCGCCTGCTTGCCTAGCCTGGTGGCAAGGTGCGCCTCTGCCACTGTCTCCTTCTCAACGCCCCCCAAGGGCTCCCTAACCGTATGATATTATATATATATTTATTTATTTTATTAGAAATTTTCATCAAAATACAAAATGTCAAAGTCGCAGTTATTGGGTGATATATAGTATAAGTATAAGTAAATGTAAGTCAGTATACATATAGTATAGGCAAAAGTATAGGTAAAAGTATAAGTAACACAAATATAGACAGTATCACCAACCAACCCCCCTCCCCCAAACCCCCCATGCAACCCCCGTTGATACAACCCCCACCCACCTCCCATTACTCACCCACCCCTTCATACCTACAAGCATTCATACCTACATACATACACACACGCATACATACATACAGACATACATACATACATGGCAAAACAGGGCATAGGAAAAAAGAAAATGAAAGGAAGAAGAAAGAGGAGAAAGGGGGAAAAAGAAAAAAGAAACTAGAAACAAGAAAAGAAAAATAAGGTTCTGCAGAAAGGATAATGTAAATTCAATTAAATAAATAAATAAACAGATGAGGGGGGGAAAGGGGGGGAGTACTACTGCAATATCAGGTGCTTTCAGGCTGTACAGTTACACTTTCAATGTGAGTGAGGATAGGTTTCCATGTTTTGTGGAATGTGCGAAGGGAACCTTTCAGGGAGTAACGCATTTTTTCAAGTGTCATGCACTGAAGAATTTCTTTAATCCAGCTATCATGTGTAGGTGGAGAGGAGTGTTTCCATCTCAAAAGTATCAGTCGCCTAGCTAAAAGGGTAGTGAAAGCTACAACCTGTTCCACATGCATTTCAGGCCTTGAGGGAATTCCAAAGAGGGCAGTAAGGGGATGTGGCTCTATCTTGGATTTGAGGGCTGTGCTAAGGGTATCAAATATGCTTGACCAAAATGCTGACAACTTAGGACAGGACCAAAACATGTGAACATGGTCGGCCGGAGAATTCCCGCATCTGCTGCAGGCATCACTTCTGCCTGGGTATATCTTTGCTAATCTAGCATTTGTAAAATGTACTCTGTGGAGGATTTTACATTGAAGTAGGCCATGTCTTGCACATATTGAGGTGTCATGGGTAAGATTTAATATGACTCCCCAATCGGCATCAGATATAGTCAACCCTAGGTCCTGTTCCCATGTCTGTTTAAGTGATATAGTAGGGTCTGGGCATGAAGAGTGGACTAAGTTGTAAAGGGTAGAAGTAAGACCACGCCGGCTCGTACTCAGAGAAAGTATTTTGTCTAATTCAGATTCAGGGGGATGGTTAGGGAACTCACAAAACTGATGCTGTACATAGTGCCTTATTTGAAAATAGCGAAAGAGGTGGGAGTTTGGTAGATCATATTTGGTTGACAGCTCAGCAAAAGAGGAGAAGGTTTGGTCCTTGTATAGTTGTGTTATCTTTGTGAGACCTTTTGTTGCCCACATGCGAAATACTGGATCAGAGCAGGATGGAGGAAATAGATGATTGTTTAATATGGGAGCAATAGCTGACGATCTGATAAGACCAAAGTGTTTGCGAAATTGGGACCATATTTTCAGGGTATTAGAAACAATTGGATTCTTGTATATTTTGGTGACAATGGGAATCTGCGATGACACTACTGAATGTAGAGCATAACCAGAGGAGGACAACTCAATTTGAAGCCATGAACAGTTAGTTATTTCGGTGCCATCATCAACCCAGTACAAAAGTTTGTTTATATTACATGCCCAGTAATACCAGCAGAAGTTAGGCAGTGAAAGACCACCCTTGGCCTTCTCAAGGTACATCACTGATTTTTTTATACGCGCTGGCTTATTTCCCCACAAAAAAGACCCAATATGCTGATCAAGGGTACGAAAGAAAGACTTGTTAATGACAACTGGAATGTGTTCAAAGAGATATAGAAATTTGGGTAGGATAATCATTTTGACCAGATTCACTCTACCCATTAAGGATATTGGGAGGGTGGACCATCTAGAAAAATCATGTTTGCATTTATCTAATAGCTTGAGGAAGTTTTTTGCAAAGATATCAGTTAAAGTGCTAGTCACAAATATCCCAAGATAGACAAACCCCTCGGGTACAACTTTGAATGGAAAATGGGAGGTGGGAATCCTCTTTGCCAAAGCATTAATTGGAAATAATTCACTTTTCTGTAGGTTGAGTTTATAACCGGATAGTTTCCCAAACTCACTTAGGATATTGAGGATGTTAGGGAGAGAAGAAACAGGATTTGAAACATATAGTAATAGATCATCAGCAAAAAGGGAGAGCTTGTGAACAAGGCCAAATCGGGTGATTCCTTCGAAATGTTCCTCCTTGCGGAGCCAGATAGCAAGGGGCTCGATGGCTAGAGCAAACAGTAACGGGGAAAGAGGGCAGCCTTGCCGTGTGCCTCTATGGAGAGAGAACAGGGGAGAGTGTTGATCATTGGTGCGGACTGATGCTTTAGGGGAGGCATAGAGAAGTTTAATCCATGAAATAAGATCTGAATTAAATCCAAATTTATCTAATACAAAGAACAGATATTTCCATTCCAAAACGTCAAATGCAGTTTGTGCATCTAAAGAAACAACCACTTCAGCGTTGTCTGAGCCAGGGCAAAGTAAGATGTTAAGTAGCCTTCTGGTATTGAAGAAAGACTGTCTTCCTGTGATGAAGCCTGTTTGGTCAGGAGAAACTAAAAGGGACATTACTTGTTGGAGACGAGCACATAGGACTTTGGCAAGAATTTTCACATCCACGTTTAAAAGAGAAATTGGCCTGTAACTACCACAGAGAAGTGGATCTTTATCTTTTTTTAGTAATAAGGAGATGGAGGCATCACACATAGAGGGAGGTAGGCGGCCTTCCTTAAAGGCTTCATTGAATACTGCCACTAAAACTGGTGCTAGAGTAGCAGAAAAGAGTTTATAAAACTCTACCGTAAAACCATCTGGTCCAGGAGATTTACCGCTCTGTAATGACTTAATGGCTTCCTGCACCTCCGAAACAGTAATTGGTTTACCTAAATCAGTGTTTCTCAACAGGGGTGCCGGGGCACCCTGGGGTGCCGCACGCCCACCTCAGGGGTACCGCGGAAACTTGGCTGATGGTATGTGAAATTGACCTAAATGAATAAATAAATGATGTAGCCTAATATAATACATAGCTGTCTAAATTAATAAATGAATGCTTAGTAAGTGGAACCTTTCATCTACCATGGCCTGGCCATCTTCTGTGGCCTACACATGGCCTGTCTGAGACAAAGCAGCAACTTCAAATCTCCAAATGTGTTACTTTCCTAAACTTGTGTGGCGTATCGGATGCGATGTCATGTTACGGCTTGTTGGTTTGGGGTGCCTTGAGGTTTTTCATGAATTTAAAGGGTGCCTCGCCTAAAAAAAGGTTGAGAAACACTGACCTAAATCATCGGCCAGGTCATTTGGAATTGTTGGGAATGACAATTGATTGAGGGGAGTTGTAGTCAGATCCATATCCAAGGAGGATTCAGAGGTGTAAAGTGTGCTATAGTGTTTAGAGAATGTTTGGTTAATTTCATCTGGGTCTGAGACAGTGTCCCCGGAATGTGTTTTAATGCTGTGGATTAGTCTAGAGGTGGTAGCTGCTCGTGCCTGGTGTGCAAGAAGTTTGCCTGCTTTATCTCCCTGCTCAAAGAAGCGCTGTTTGGTAACCAGCATCTGTTTTAAAGTTCTATTAGTCAAGAGCATGTCATATTCAGATTGAAGCTTTACCCTATCTGAGTATAGGCTAGGAGTTGGGTTTTTAGAGTACTTACTATCAATATTTCGAAGTTCCATTTCTATCTCTGATAACCGTGATTTTTCTCTTTTTCTAACTTGTGACATAAAAGATATAATTTGTCCACGTAAATATGCTTTGCAGGTGTCCCATAAGGTGCTACGAGAGATATCCGGGGTGTCATTTGTTTGGAAGAAAAAAGATATTTCTTTTGACAGAAACTCTTTAAAATCATCATCAGACAGTAAACAGTGATTTAGTTGCCACCGTTTAACAGTGGGTTTACCTTGAGGGAGCGTAATGTCGACTGATGTAGGGGCATGGTCCGAGATAACTATACTGTGATATTCACATGTGTTGACCAGATGCATTAATCTATTATCTAGTAGAAAAAAGTCAATTCGGGAGTATGTATGGTGAACATGGGAGAAAAAGGAGAACGCCTGGCTTGAGGGGAATTTGCATCGCCAGGGATCAGATAGGCCTAGTTGGGTTGCATGGTATTGCAAAGTTTTAGCAGAGTTAGACAATGGGTAACACTTTATTTTAGGGACACATCTATTAGCACTAATACATACAATATTAATGCCTGTATAAGTAACTTGTAAGGCATGTACTAAGCAAAATAAGACAGTTGTTAAGCATGTATTCACAAATGTCTTGTTCATGGCCAATTAGGGTTTTATTACTAATATAACCTTAGTAAGGACCAGTAAGCCTATATTTCTATTTATTAGTAAGTAGTAAGTGGCAGAATACAATGTGTATAAGCTCCCGACACACTGTGTGAACAAACCCTGAACAGTGTGAAAACAGATGCAGAATAAGGGTCCCTATTCTAAAGTGATGCATTGGTCAGCCCAGATGGCTCAGGGCCTCTGCACTACCAAAGTCCTAAGGCCCCCACACCACCCAGGCCTGCACTACCTAGCCCCCCCGATCTACAAAGTGTAAGGGTATATCAAATAATTATTAATTACTTAGCTGAGTCATCTAGTTTTCTCTTGTTCATATCAATGTGAGGGAGGTAACAAGAGCCTATATATAGCAAGGATTGAACGTACACTTGTCAATGGCGGTGGGTTGGTGAGATGTAATTTTTTTCATGTACCACTGAGTTTTAATTGTAAAAAACCCCCAAAATAAATGCAGAACATTAGAATAATAGTTTTGAAGCAAAACTAAACTACTCTTTTGTGATAATTAAGTGAATGTTTGAGAACATTAGCTTCAAGAAGTGCAGTGCATGATGGGTACGCAATCTAGGCCAACAGACAACCTACCCAGCTCTGAGCCTATGTCCTTAGCTCCTCCCCTCACTTGTGAAATTTAGTTGCTATCCAAACAATTTGCCATGTACGTAACAACAGAAATATTATCATTGCTGCATTGGCCATGCATTGCATTTCTGACTAAGGGCGTACCCATCATGCACTGCACTTCTTGTAGCTAAGTTTCTCAAACATTAACTTATTTATCAGAAAGGAATAGCTTAGTTTCGCTTCCAAACTATTACTCATCGTTATATTCTGCATTTATTGTAGGGTTTTTACAATTAAAACTAATTGGTGTATGAAAAAATGACATCTCACCACCCACCGTCATTGATAACTTTACGTCCAATCCTTGCTATATATTGCTTCCAATTACTCATTAACATAATGAGTAGAATAAGTGAGATTCTTCATACCTACTGAGACTAATGTAGAATCTGAAATGTTCTTACACTTTGCTTCCCGGGGGGGGGGGGAAGGGGGGGGGGGGGGGGGGGGGGCTGGGGGGGGGGGGGGAGTGCGGGGGCCCTAGCCATCTGGGCTGAGCAATGCATCACTTTAGAATAGGGACCCTTATTCCACATCTGTTTTCACTTTTCACACTGTTCAGGGTTTGTTCACACAGTCAGGAGCTTATACACATTGTATTCTGCCACTTACTGCTTACACATAAATAGAAATCTAGGTCTACTAGGTCCTTACTAAGGTTATAATGGTAATAAATCCCTTATTGTGCATGAACAAGACATTTGTGAATACATGCTTAACAACTGTCTTATTTTGCTTAGTACATGCCTTACAAGTTACTTACACATGCATTAATATTTTATGTATTAGTGCTAATAGATGTGTCCCTAAAATAAAGTGTTACCAGACAAGGACAGCGTTTTAGAAGACGACCTGTCCAGGGCTGGGTCCTGCACTAAATTAAAATCTGCTCCAATGATAAGGTGACGGTCAGTGATATCTGGGAGAGTGGAAAATAGGTGAGAAATGAACTTTTCATCATCCCAAGTCGGAGCATACACACAGGCCAGAACTACTGGAATATTTTGCAATTGACCCGCAACAATAACATAGCGGCCGTTGGGGTCCGCCAGTGTGGTGCCTGGGAGGAAGGGAACATCTTTGTGAATAAGAATAGCAGCCCCTCTGGACCTGTCGGAAAACCGTGAATGAAAGAGATGCCCTACCCATTGCCTCTTAAGGCGAGATACTTCTGATGAGCAGAGATGCGTTTCTTGAAGGAATACAATTTCTCCCTTCAGGCTTTGAACATGTTGTAATACCTTGTGTGCTTTGGCGAGGTTGTTTAATCCCTTGACATTCCACGAGATCAGCCTCAGATTCCTAGCCATTGACAACTGGATCTAAGAAGCAAATGTGACTGTACTCCTGTGGCGATATGCATGACCTTATGCTGTTGCACCTGAGCAGTGTAAGGGAAAATAGAAAGAAACAAAACATAAAGCAGGGGAAAGAGTGAAAAGAAGATGAAGAAGAGGAACATGACACAAAAACATTTAAAATCCCACCCAGTCCCCCCCTCAACGACCAACCCCCATTCCCCACCTGTACCCCACCCCACCAATCACGACACACACACTCACACACACGCATATAAACCCTATCCCACAAATACCAACACACACTCTCAGTTACACACACACACTCAGACTGTGCACACACATACTCTTCATATCTTTCCAGATAATCCACGTCTCTGTGGAATACAATACTCATATTTCACACCAGTAATCCCTATTAAAAAAGTATTAAAACACCCTCAAAATATGGCGAGGCACAGCTAGGTAAACAAGCAGAACATTATCAACTTCATCTGGAACGAAATCGCCAACGGCGATATATATAGTCTATCCCCTTCCCGTCCACTAGAGGGACAGACGAGCGCTGCAGCTACAGGTTGCAGTGCGGTGGTGTGTAGAAGAACACCACAACAACCCTCTCTGCTAGCTGTCAAAGGAAGTCCGAATGGAGCAGCAAACAGGGAAGGTCAAACGAACAGTTCGAACATACTAAATACTTAGTCCAACGTCAGTAAAGTAGTTAAATAAAAAACAATCAGAAACTGAAAATAGTTGTCGAGTTTTTCTTACGGCACTCTTGTCTCCCTTGCAACAAAAGTCACGATTGAATGGAAGATGGCACTGAGCAAGATTAGCGGAACATGTCAAAAGGCTTTAGCATATTATAACAACGCTAGCC
This sequence comes from Engraulis encrasicolus, assembly GCF_034702125.1. Classification (NCBI taxonomy): domain Eukaryota; kingdom Metazoa; phylum Chordata; class Actinopteri; order Clupeiformes; family Engraulidae; genus Engraulis; species Engraulis encrasicolus. Next base: position 19,508,554 of record NC_085863.1, on the reverse strand, counting down.
TGATGCCGCATCAGTCTGTTGAACCGGACGAAACTTCGCCAAATACGACTCGGCATCCTTCACTGATTTCAGCTTTATCTTCTTCCCATGCACGGAAGTAATCCTGAGCTTGGCTGGGAAAGCTAGACTAGGTTTGAGACCTAGCTCGTAGAGCTCCGCCATCACATCCTTGTAGGCATTACGCTGCTCCATCACTGCAGGGGTGTAGTCCTCGTAGATCATGATCGGGCTGCCATTGAACAGCAGGGTCCCCCTCCTCTTACGGGCCTCCACGATCACCGTCTCCTTCACTCGGTATTTGTGGAAGCGGATGATGACAGCCCTTGGTTTCTCTCCTGCTTTCGGTTTCTCAGCAAGTGATCGATGCGCACGGTCAAGCTCTGGTAGGGATGGTAGGACCTCCTTGCCAAGGACGGTTTGTAGTAGCTGTGCGAAAAAAGCAGTAGGACGTCCTTCCTCAACAGATTCAGGTAGGCCTATTATTCGGATGTTACTCCTACGGCTGCGCGCCTCAAGGTCAGCGGCCTTAGCTGTCAGTTTGGCGTTGCTATCAGCAAGCATAGCGCAAGTGGCTTCAAGTGTTTGTATGCGATCATTCATCTCATTCAAAGCAGAGTCAATATCCGAGAGGTGATGGTCATGATCAGCCACTTTTGTTTGCACTGTATCTAATTTTACCTCCAGGGAAGAGATGGCAGATCTGAATTCTGTTGATAGCGCGGCCCGGTGTTTTTCAAGGAGAGTCGTCAGGGAGGTCATACTGACCTCGTTGGGAGTCACCGCTCCATCCTTGGTGCTGTCTTTCTTGGGTTGCTTTGTCGATTTAGTCGCCATTGTACCGTTTTATGCGTCCTGGTATGTTTAGCCGTCGCTGTGCTCGTTTTAGAAAGCTATCGTTAGCTATGGGGTAAAATAAACGTAATTAAAAAGCAAGTAGTGCGGGATCAATACGGATTCGCGTCTACTCCATGCGCCGTCCGGCCACGCCCGATATTATATTTTGTATTGTAAATTATTATATCCCCGAAACGCGGAGCGTCGGGGATGTAATGGTTTTGCGTGCGCCGCCGCCGCGTCCGCCGCGTCCGCCGCCGCCGCGTCCGCCGCGTCCGCCGCCGCCGCGTAAGGTCTTTCGTGTTAACGCGATAACTTTTGAACGGATGTTTGGATTTGTCCCAGATTTTTTGGGTGAATGCTCTAGGGCAGGTTCATGAACTGATTCGAGTTTGGAGGTCAACACTTTCAAGATGGCTGAATTCAAGATGGCTGAATTTTTGTTTGGTCCATAACTTCTGACCGGGTGGATGGATTTGTCCCAGATTTGGTGTGTGAATGCTCTAGGGTAGGTTCATGAACTGCTTCGAGTTGGGAGGTCAACACTTTCAAGATGGCTGAATTCAAGATGGCCGAATTTTTGTTTGGTCCATAACTTCTGACCGGGTGGATGGATTTGTCCCAGATTTGGTGTGTGAATGCTCTAGGGTAGGTTCATGAACTGATTCGAGTTTGGAGGTCAACACTTTCAAGATGGCTGAATTCAAGATGGCCGAATTATTCTTTGGCCCATAACTAATGACCGGGTGGATGGATTTGTCCCAGATTTTGTGTGTGAATGCTCTAGGGTAGGTTCATGAACTGATTCGAGTTTGGAAGACAACACTTTCAAAATGGCGGAATTTTCATTTGGCCCATAACTTCTGACTGGGTGGATTGATTTGCCCGGTAACACCTTATTTTAATGGTTCACCATTTCGGTGAATCTACCATATTAGGTACAGTGTAATAACCAATGTAACAACCCATGTAATACTAGTGTAATACCAGTGTAACAATATGCAATATCAGGTACAGTGTAATAACGAGTGTAACAGTATGCAATACCATGTAATATAGTGTAATATCAGTGTAACAATATGCAATACCATGTAATACCACTTACGCACAAACACATGATGTAAGTAAATTTTTTTACATTGTATTAAATATTGTTACACTGGTTATTACACTGTACCTAATGTGGTATATCCACTGAACCATTAAAACAGTATTACCATTTGCCCCATTTTTTGCTTCATTTTCACAATAGTCGTTTGGTTTTAAGCCTATGCACGTCATGTCACGTCTGTGTGTATCATATACGTTTACGAAATGGTGGACGGGAGTGGTAGGAATGATGGGGGACTGGAAGCGTCGCGTTTCGGGGATATACCTTAAGCAGTCGAAGGCGACTGCACAGGCAGTCTAGTTTGTATTGCATATCTTGTCAATTTTGTCTATCTTGTCATGAACAGGTCAGGTGAGGGTTGAGATGTGAAAGTATGAAAAAGGGATGTTTACGTTAGTCCTGTGGTCAATGACCCCAAGGTGTGGTGCCACACACACGCACACACACACACACACACACACACACACACACACACACACACACACACACACACACACACACACACACACACACACACACACTTGTGCACCGCACACACACACCAGTGAGGGCAAAGACAAAACTGAGAGACAGACAGCAAATAGAAGAGGCTGCAGATTACTTATGGAAGGAGAAATGACCATCTCCACGAAACTTCTCAAGATTTATAAAGCACTCTCAATTCTCACAGAGCCCATTTATCAGCAGCAATATCTCCTGGCACACAAATCTTGCTGCTTCTGATAGACAAAAGTGAGGCAGCCACTTCAAACAAAGATCTAGCTCTGCACCACCTGACCATCTTGAGCCACTTTCATGTCTGTCTGTCTGCCTGTGTTGTCTGTGACCAAGGCAGACACTTCAAACGCAGATCTAAATGTGCAAGGATGACTCAGCTTGATCCTGTTTTAAGGTCTCTCTGCCTGTCTGTCTGTCTCTTCCTCTCTATTAGTCTGTCAGGCAGGAATTGAGAAAGGAAATCTAAGTAAAAAATATCGTTCTGCTTGACTGATCCAGGTTGATCCTCATTCCATGTGTGTCTGCTTGTCTGTCTGTCTATCTGCCTGCCTGCCAGCCTGCTTGCCAGTTTGTCTGTCTGTCTGTCTGCCTGTCTGTCTGTCTGCCCTGAACATATGTTCTGTCTGCTCCAATCTGTCTCATTCAGATCAAAATTTATTTCTGCTCTGAAAGCATGAGTCAGTCAACAGTGTGTCCCCTCACAGAGAGAGGATACTGTGATATGTTACTATCTATTTCCATCCACACTACCCATCAGTGTGTCTAAATTCATCATTCATCATACATTCATGAGTTGTTTTTCTTTTCAGACAGGATAGTGAGTGGGAATGACAGGAAACGAGTGGGAGAGAGGTGGGGAAAGGTCATGAAGGTTTTTGGTAGCATATAGTTATGTTCAGAAGGTCTATCTCCAAATTATGGGATACCTTCAACTTCTTCGCAGATAGAATGTAAAATTTGTTCCAACCAGTAGCTAGCCGAGATGTCTAGACTTTCTGAAGCCTGGATTATTCCCAACTGTAAGCATGGATACGTAATGGCAAAATGGCATCACTGGCATGTTTTGACTCCCTGAAGAATGTATGGCTGCTGGGACATAATGTCGTCTTTTAAATATCTAATATGACCAACCTATTACAAATGTATTTATTTATTTATTTATTTATTATTTATTTATTACAAATGGATTTCCTTGTTTTCTCTATCCAAAGAGCACCTCAACCAAAACTTTCTCTAATTCCAAGAAGCACTCATAAACAAACATTTTGCCATAACTTAAGAAGTACCACGTTTTACTGTATAACGTTTCTAAGGTTTAGATAAAAGCACTTTGCTTTATCTAAGCTCACTTTGGATAACAGCGTCTGTTAAATTATGTAAGGTATGGACACTCGTCATATTTGTACTGTTATGTAAGGTATGGACACTCGTCATAGGTTGTCTAAACTATGGCACTTCTTTTTTAATACCAAAGAAGTCATTCATAAACAAACAGGACACCCCCCCCCTCCCTAAAGAAGCGTTACAAAGAAGGCAGATACACAAAGAAGAGAGCAAAGATGATCTATCAGATGATCCAGCTCCGTTATTATAAAGCACAGTCCTGGGGTGCATTTCTCGAAAGTGTAGTTGTTAGCAGTTAGCGACTTCGGTAGTTGCCAATGGGAAATTGCATTGCAACCAACAAAGTAGCTAATGTAGTTAGCAACTACGCTTTTGAGAAATGGACCCCTGTCGTGTCCTGTCCACCAAAGAGGGTTAATGTGCTCATTAAGTAGTACTGTCTAATGAAACATGGCCATTAAGTGTAATGAAACATGGCAAGAACAAGTATTTGCTAAGTGACGAGCATTATTCTTGAAAAAAAAAATCCCTCCCAAGTGAACCAAAGCGTGCGCGCACACACACACACACACACACACACACACACATACACACACACACACACACACACACACACACACACACACACACACACACACACACACACACACACACAGTTTTGACTATGTGTTGTCCTCAGTAAATTTCTATTCTTAATATGTTATCATATTATTTCTTCCTTCCTGCATTATTACTCCATTATTGCGACATCAAGAGTGCATATATGCTAGGTGTCAGATATTATTCTCTTTAAAATGCACATTAAACCTGATGACTTCTACTTACTGTTGGAGACTGTGCCTCTAGTTCAAGTTGAAGTTAAAGGCTATTATAGCTATATCAACACTATTGCTAGGAATTTCCTTTGTTGTGCTCATGAATCTCAACGATACAATCAGACAAAGGAAAACTAAGGGGGTTGAGGGGGCATGACAGAAGCCACGGGGACACATAAATAACAGAGAATTACAACATACAGTACAACAAACACGTTGAAAAGTGCATTGGCTGTATAGAGATGGAGTGATAATGTGGCACATACAGATTACAATACATTGTATAACTGTATGTTACACGTTGCTGACGCTTTCATCCAAAGCGACTTCAGAGATATCGCAGGGTATTACTTAACGTATTAAAGCCTTCACATACA
>NC_085863.1:19493575-19496075 GCF_034702125.1 Engraulis encrasicolus | reverse complement strand
CGAGACGAGAGCAGAGAGGCTGGCAGTCTATTGGCGAGAGCTGCAGAGGCAGGTAATGGCTTATTGTGGGGACCCTTCAGAGAGCCCCATGCTGTTTAATGGGGTAGACACCGAGTAGGCACGGCCACTGCAGACCGCTGGGGAAGGGGCATTGTGTGTGTGTGTGTGTGTGTGTGTGTGTGTGTGTGTGTGTGTGTGTGTGTGTGTGTGTGTGTGTGTGTGTGTGTGTGTGTGTGTGTGTGTGTGTGTGTGTGTGTGTGTGTGTGTGTGTGTGTGTCTGTGTGCGTTTAGGCTTCAGACGACAAGTTTCAGCAACTGCTTGACAACAACAGTTGGGTGATTTATGCCCTGGGTGGACAAATGAAAAGTCGCTTCGGTCTCCCCCAAAACAGAAGCCTGTTAGTGAGGCCCACAGCTTTCTCCCCTCTCTCTCCTTTTCCCCAGCTCAGCCCTGTCCTCCACCCCCCATCCCCCATCCCCCCATGTCCCAGACTCTCCAGGCAGGAAAGGCAACCTGCAGCCTCCTGTCTTCATTACCCCGCGTTCCACTCAGGGCTGGACTCGGGCCAAAAACAGCCTGGGCATTTTTGCCTTAGACCTAATGTAATGTAAATGGTCTGCTGTCAGAAAAACCTTGAATGCAACTTTTTGACAGAGCGGTCTGAAAGAGTGTCGTGGGAAACGCTTCATACGAAAAATCACTTAACATACCGTATTCAGATTTGTACCAACTGCTGGCATTCCATGATGAAAAACATGAGGGTCTGGTCTAAGGCAAAAATGCCCAGGCTGTTTTTGGCCTGAGTCCAGACCATGGAAGTGATCGTGAGAGCCATCGTTCACTTCCTAATGATTCACATAACCATTGGCCGACTCGGGACAGCGATTAATACAACTTTTAATCCTACCTGGAGACCCTTTAAGTCCTCTGCCTATATTAAAGGTGCATTGTGTAATCTGTCTTTTCATATTTTTTGTAGTTTATTTCCAGGATTCATGCTGCCCAATCACAGATGTCACCTTTTTCACAAATACTAACCACCACCATCAAAGTCTAAGTATTCATTATGACTCGGAAAATTGCACTTTTCATAGCCTATATTAAAAGTTGGCCATTTTGAATTTCCAAAAGTAGACACGTACTCTGACCATCATCCTACACAGTGCCCCATTTATATTACGAGTGGGTCACTAAGGGAAAAGAACAACAACAGAAAACATCTGCCCACGAGGGCTGTCGGCTCACTGGTAAAATGCCCTGTATTCCAGATGATCAGCCCAGCCCAGCGCTCCAAATTGCCAGCCCAGCCCTGCCCTGCCTGCCACTCGATGGGCCGCCAGTTCTTCATTCCCCACCGGACGACAGGAGCTAGAGTCGCTGCCAGAGTTACTCAGACTCGCTGCCTTCATCCCCCCCCACCACTCAGCGAGAGGAGGCCACAGTCCCCCGTTCTCAATTCTCCATTACCAGGCTCTCAGGGTCGTTCCAAGACATTTGGGGGGCCCTCGGCGAAGAGGACCTTGGAGGACCCTTTTCTTCTTTTCAAACTATATAGCGGAGAGCCCCAATCAAGAGATATTTCAGTGTCATTGCACTTTTTGGTCATTGAATTTCGCAAGGTGCTCCTCACAACTTGCCGTTGCTGTCATCGGAACACAAGTACATAACCAGTCATTACCAGAGAGAGCCCCTTTCATCTGGGGACCTAGGCATTTGCCTAGTTTGTTCGCCTTAGTTGTGACAGGCCTGTCAGCTCTGCGAGAGCGCTACAACCCTTGCCAAAGCTATTCAGGCTTGGGCACGTATGCGGCACGGCAGGTGTCTCGAGTCGGGCCCAGGTGTTCATTACAAGTTCTGAGGCAGGGGACCCGTCAGAGCGTGCTTGTTTAATCTGTGCAAATTGCTTTTGCAGAAGTTTGCGGCGACGGTTGACTTAAGCCGGCGAGAGATTGACACCAGCAGTGTTGCCAGATTGGGCTGTTTCCCGCCCAATTGGGCTGCATAGGAGGGCCGTGTGCGGGTAAAAATGGCATGTAGCAGAAACACCCGCCCAATTTTTGCCATAGAAATCAATAGAATTGGGCAGGATTTTGTGCTTCTAGGCGGGTTTTGAGCATTTATTGGGGTTTTGAGCATTTATCCTCAGCCTCATCTGGCAACCCTGGACATCAGTGGAGCTAGTGGTGGAAAACACTCTGGCCCTAATCCAGCAGACCCAGAGTTTAGGCTGCAGAGGGGCAAGGGAGAGCTTTAAGTTGTATTTTTATTTAATGGGCACTTTTCAAATGAACTCTTTTGCCCAGCTCTGCAGGACTCGACGACGACAGCGCCACCTGTGTCTCATAGCAGGCATAGCGGGCATAGCGGTGACCCCTACACAGACTTGATATTTACCTGGCCACCTGAATGGGGCCGGGCCAGGTATTGCAATGACTGTTTGTCTGTCTGTCTGTCAGATCTCTCTCTCTCTCTTTGTGTGTGTGTGTGTGTGTGTGTGTG
>NC_085863.1:19443575-19491075 GCF_034702125.1 Engraulis encrasicolus | reverse complement strand
AACGAAAGCTTCTTCTGTGTAATTATTTCATCACTGTCATGTTAACAGTATATGAAGAGTTCAGATGCAAAACCCCCTAACTCCATTTCTGAAGACCTGCACTTCTATATTTTTAGAGAATCCCGTTGTTGGTTTGGTTTACATTCATGTACTTGATAATACATATAAATAGTTATATTACATAAATAAAATTAAAAATATGCAATTTTGATAGCTTTGTATTAAATAAAAATGAATTAAGATTATTTTCTGAAATGGCACTTAGGGGGTTTTGCATCTGAACTCTTCATATTTTATACATTTTTAAATATCTGTTGTGTCATTATTTGAGAACATTTATTGTTAACATATTTTCAAATCTCTGTTTTATTTCGTAGACAAAGCTCCAATTATTTAATATTTTAAGATATTTTAACATCTAATGTTGACAGTATTGTAACTATGTGAATATATTTTGAAAGGCCTATGTGTGACTGTCAATATTTCTTCTTTTGGATGCAGACTCATCTCTGAGTTCTTTTTGGCTTAAAGGCATGGCTTACTTCTATGGTTGCCTAGCCTGATTATCATCGACATTTGAATATCTTCGAGATGCAACGCTGAAAGTGCTGCGTCACTAAGAGGGCACAGCCTGGCTAAGGGTTGCCATCTCTGTGACACAAAAACCTTGGAATTTCCAAATCAATCAACCTTTTTGCATGTATGCAATGGCATCCTTCATTTAGTGTCCAGGAAAGTACACTTGTTTTCCTGGAACATTACATACTGGGACAATCAGGAAACACTGAGATAGGTGGCAACCAGGGCTTGACATTAACTTTTTTTTTGACTCACCAGTCACTTTTTCTAGTGGTTTTCCCAGTCACGAACCACGCTTTTGTACTAGTCACAAATTTGGTATTGTTTTTTTTTTGATACTGTACATCTAACCCCAGAAGATGAGCTGCTAAAGCAAGAAGACGAGTGCATTGCTTTCTGCATGGAACAAAATCAAACAAATAGAAACTGAGTAAATGATCTTTTTCGTTAACTTAAATACAAACGATTTATACAAAAGGGACAGACAACATAATGAAGGCTACTGTGATATGTCATACCAAGGAACAAGCTACCTGCCAAAGTGACTAGTGACACGGAAATTATTAGCCGCAGCCAAGTTTTACCATCATTTGGCCGGTTGGCAGGTCCCAATATTGTCTAACCTTGGTTGCACACTACTTATGTGACTCTGCACTGGAGCCCAAATTCCCTTTTCTCTCCCCTCTCTCCTCCAGGGAGAATAAAAAAGCTCATAAGCTGAGCGGTGGTTTTAGGGCTTTAACTGTCACCAGACAGGCCATCACAGCATGTCAGAGAGGCAAGCCCCAGAAGGACACGGGTTGTCCCCAAAAACAAGATAAGCTTTCTGCCCAAGACAGCTCAGATAACCACACCACACACACACCCACACACAACATGCATTCTCACACCATACTCATTCTCACACCCCACCCAAAGTAGTGAGTACACACACACACACACATCACGTGCACACAGTAGTCACATACCACACACATTCTCACACACCAGAAATTCATATGCACAGTACTCTGGCGAAGCATGAAAACATTAGTCTGGAATCGACCGGTTCCGATAGCTGAGGGCTGTGGATGGGACAAAATCATTGTCATTATGGTTCAAATTGCCTTGGCACTGGCTTAGCCAATGCTGTGTAAAGTGTACAGTATTGTCATTATGGTTCAAATTGCTTCTCTACGGCCTTGGCCAACATCGTGACATCTTTATGAGACATCGTGCAGCAGTCTGTTTTGGAATAAACACAGGAACTGACCTGTGGTGGGGATTCTAACAGAGAGAGCTGGTGCTACTATCACATTATCTAATTCAATTAATCATTATCCCCCTTGTTTTCATAAGGAAATGTTTTATTATTATTATTATTATTATTATTATTATTATTATCATTAGGCCTACCTCCGCCACATAATGATGTGAGTTTGCCTTCGTTGTCTTTGTTCATTACTGGGTGCACGGCTTACCACTAGAGGGCGCCAAATCTTTAATTATCTACTAGACATTGCCAACACAGCACGGGACTTTGCAGTTAACGTTAACCAGTTGATCAGACACCACGAAAGCTCAAAAGAAACGGTTGTTGTTCCCTACCTTTTTCACCAAGTCAATATTAGGCAGTGCTCTGCTCTGCTCCTTGATATTAATTTTCTCCTCATAAGAACTACTGGAATTTGCCAGAATGTAATCCACAATGCTTGGCATTTTGCATAGCTCTCTAGCTTTCTTGCAAGCTAGCCCTCTCAAAAAGTAGGCAACCTCAACTTTTGAAATTGGGAGATTAAAAAGGATAAGGAGGACGTGCCACTATTAAGACTTTATTCGCAACACTAGGTTTACAAGAATATGTACACAAAACTGGAATACCGCAATGAATAGCTTCCTCACTGGTTACCACGACGAGACTTCTCAGTCAAATTAATAACATATCCGCATTTAAACTACTGTAACCTACTGACACGGGATTCACCCAATCACAAGTCGGAGCTCCAGTCTCCAGCTCTCCCGCCCATCTCCCTTCACTCCCAGTGAGGCTCGGTCTCAAAATCAAAAAAATATCTGGGCAATAACCAATGAGTGTTTAGCATTTTGCCATTGACAAAGCACATATTCACACATGCCATTGACGCCCAGTGAGACTCCACTCACTACCGTTGTCATGAGGGGAAAAAAACTTCAAGCTGATGTTAGATGAACCGCAGAATCGTATTACTGCCTGATTTGATCAATTTGAGCACATGCATCATCTATGGAGCCGGATATGAAATAGCAATGTTATAAAGTTGAATAAAGTACTCAAAAATAACACTGTTCACCGTGATTTCGGACAGGAGGCTCCTCCTCCCTTGTACTCTTAAAGGAATCGCCTCTGACACACACACACACACACACACACTGACAGGACTGCATCTGATTCATAGTCCAAGTCAGTCAAGTGATTCAGGGACCTCTAAACACGGACGTGAAACGGCACAATAATGAGTTTACGAGGACAATCAGAGCTGTCACTTCTGAATACCAAATGACACATGGGAATGGAAGGAATGGCTTCAAATGGGGGCTCGTCCTTTTTCACCTTCAAATACGGCATCACAAATGGAATCACACATTTACATGTGGTAGGCCTATCTGATGGATGAAATCCCACATTTACATGTGGTAGTCCTATCTGATGAATGAGAAATAGGAGGCAAATGGCCCAAAGTCCTTGGGGAAAACAGAGGAGATGTAAATAATGGAAGGCATGGACATTACTGAGAGAGACAACTACTTTATAATACAGCATGGTCTTGCCTGCCTAGTCAATTATTATGGAATAAATTAGATGGGTGAGGATCATCTTTAAAAAAAAAATATATATATATATATATTGACCAATTTGGAAATCTGTTTAATCGTTTGCGTTACCCATTTCATTCTGTAATTTGTGATTCCTGTGATAAATTGATACAAGTAATTGAAGGCATGAAAAAACATCCCCCCATAATATTTGATGATGTATACTGTAAATGAATACCGTAATGTGACGACGAGGGGCCCTGGGAAATTGCCTGACCTTACTCAATGCAAAACCCACCTAGGCATGAAAGTTACAGAATTCTGAATACTGAATGATTATTGAATTAACTACATGAGATACTCGAGAATGATGCATCAATTCTTAAAAACTGTTCTTTATCAATCTGAATGAATCCTTTACATTTCACACTCCATTTTGTATTATAATTATTTTTATTATACTGCCACAGTGTCCTTTTGTCCTATCTAATCTCGCGGAATCCATATTATATCTGCCTTTGAAAAAGATTAATCCATAGAAGCTTAAATGTCTGCGGATACAAACGTAGACCCAGAACACCATGGACCACCTCAGCCTGAAAAAATGAGAACAAAACGACGAAAGCCTTTGGACCTGAAAAAAGGAGAATGAAGGATTTCAGTTTTATTAAATTGCCTGTGAAGGACAAAGTAAAGGAAAATAGAGATGAGAGAAAAAAACGGTATGCCAATAGGTCACATCTTAAAGGCCAATTCATGCTGACAAGCCACATTTTCTGCCAAGTGATGAAGATACCTCACAGAGATTTTCACTTTCAACAGTGTAGCCACAGCTAACACTCGCGGCCCCATGCCTGCATTTCAAGTTGTAAATTAGATGCTGATGCCTTGGCTTTCGTGTTAGCTTGAAATAGTTAGGTAAGTGAGCTACAAACTCACAAATACTTTACAGTATACTGCTCATTGCTGTATGGTCGTTCACTATGACGAAACTTGGAGCATGCCATGCAGGGCATATATCAAAAATATCTGTGAAGAACTACCTGTTGCTATCTGCTGCGATAGCATGGAGAGCCCTTAAACCGGCAGTGGATGAACAAGAAAGCGGAAGGGATATAGGAATATGAGACATAAAAGAGGAGGACGAGAAAGTAGCAGATCCTGCTCTCCGTAAAGTGTTTTACTGACATTTTACTGAAACACAGTTTGGTCATGTCCATGCTAGGGTATTGACTTGACGTTGCCAGGGCTTTGTCTGATACTCTTGACGCTCTGAGAAGGAGAGGGAGCTCTTCCTGACAGTGGGTGCATTCCAATATGCGACCTTGCGTCCTCCACTTGTGCTTGTGGCCTCGCCCCGCCTCCTGGCCCCTGCTCTGTGGAGAAAACAAATAAGTTTTCACGCTGTCAGCCTAGCCAAAACAACTTTTGGTAGACTGTTTTTCATTCACCATCCAGTTTGCCAATGAGAAAAGTACTTTACAATTGAGCTTTTGCAAGATATTGAAATATAATGCTGTTGTCAGTGATCTCACCACGACATATTACTTCCTGGTATGAGGAAAGAAGCACAAGTGGAGGAGGCAAGGTCGCATATTGTAACGCACTCATACTGTGTAGCAAAACATATCGCATGACCTGACATTGAGGCTAACTCTGTTCTCCCCACGTTGATTATGCGGCTTGAAGGAGGAGGCAAGGGTGCAGAACACACAAACACTAAAATGCATCACGAAAACACACACTGGCACGCACGCACGCACGCACACACACACACACACACACACACACACACACACACACACACACACACACACACACACACACACACACACACACTTCAATGTGTTTAAAATGCATCTCGCAGCATTGAAATGCAAAACAGCTGGTTGGGAATGGATTTCCAAATGCAGATTATATTACTGCGCTTCACAAAACCAAAACCAGGGGATCAAGAGGAAGAAGAAGTTTTCATCAGTCCATGGCTGGGTGAAGCAGCAGTGGTGTGTGTGTGTGTGTGTGTGTGTGTGTGTGTGTGTGTGTGTGTGTGTGTGTGTGTGTGCGCACATGTGCATGTGTGTGTGAGCGAGCTGATATGAGTGTGTGTCTGTGCATGTGTGACTGTGTGTTTGTGCCTGTGTGTGCATGCCTGTGTACGGGTGCGTGTACCTGTGTGTGTGTGCGTGTGTCCCTGTGTGTTTGTATCCCTCTGAGTGTTTCTGCCTCTGGTCCTAACTGTGCCATTGCCAGGGACGGTCACACTCTCACATTGTACACGCTCTGAAAATCTTCAACAATATCTGCATGTATTATCTGCACAGACGGTACAAAAGCTATGCTCATACATACACGCACACACACACACCCTACAAGCATGCTCTAGCAGAGCGACTCCGTTTCATCAGATACAAATCACTGAACAATTCAGTCGTTTCTTTTCTTGGCACGAATGAAAAACTTCCTAGACATCTGAAATTACTTGACTATCTAGACACAAAGCCCCTTCCCATTCAAACAGACTGTATGCTGTCACAAGGACAACGCCAGTGCCTGGGAATGACACTGGTGCCAGAGTGAGAATTACACTACATTAAATTACATTACATTACACCGACTCTTCTATCCAAAGCAACATAGTTATTTTAAGGGTATTGGTTACAGTCCCTGCAGCGGAAGGGTGAGATTCAAACCTGCAACCCTCTGATTTAACCCCTTGGCTACGTGTACATGATGTTTTTAAGTCCGATTTAATAAATGCGATTTAAATAGATCGGATTAAGAGTTATTTTGCGATGTGTATACATGGCACTTTCACTTAAATGCGATTAAACGTCTGGGGAAAATAAAGCATTGCGATTGGGCTGAGGACGCACGTGCAGAGCGAGCCAAATAAGGTATGGGGGCGTGGTCCAATGCCACCGAGATGCAGTTCATCTTCCCCACGAAAATCGTTGCCTCAGGCGGACTGAAATCACAACATTTCCCCCTTTCTCCCTGGATCATTTACAATGCTACATTAGCTACCCTGTTAGCATAGAAAAACGAGTGGTCAAATAGTAATGTGGAGTAACTTTGTTGTGCTTCATTACTTCGTGGGGCACTTTTACATCAATATATGGAAGATCCAACATTTATAGTCGCTTAGGGACTTTAAATTAAGCAAAACTTTCATTTGAAAATTAACAGGAAGTGCCGCCATGTTTTTCTCACTGGCAAAGAGCACGGTCTCTTGGCGCCATCATGTGGTCAACGAGCATGCGTGGAACGACTGGATTTATTGTAATTCCGAATAAAAGGTTACATGACAGAGGAACGTGTTTAAACGGATTTAACAGAGGATTAAACCACCCACTTTAATCGGACTTAAGTTTAAATCGGAATAAACTTAAATCCTGTTCGGTAAGTGTTTACATGATATTTTTAGAGTGGAATTAAGATTTTAAGTGAGTTAAATCGGACTTAAGTGTCTCATGTAAACGCATAGATTGATGCCTGATGTTGTGTTAAGCAACATTGGCCCTGGTGCCTGGAGCTGCATTACGCAACATTCAGGCTCATGAGATTTGAGACAACTTTATTAAAAAGCTCTGTTTGTTTGAGATGAATGAACACATTCTAATGAAAGATGAGGGTCTTCGCGTTTAAATATAATTTAGGGCAAATGTTTATGTGCTTCAGAAGCTGAGATATTTAGGTTTTTATAGGCTGAGGGCAGCTTTTCTTAAAAAGGGCTCAGGCATTCAGGACCCTTTTTTGCAGGTGCCTTAAGCTGGGTGTACAATGTGCGACATTTGCCCCGATTTGGCACTCGCACAACTTTTTGGGAGTCTTGCTCAATCGCAGGTCAATTGTGAGTCTTGCATCGTGCAGTGTACATGGGGTAACGGCAAGCGATTTCGCCACACGATTGTGCAATCGCAGGGTCAAAAGAAAATCAAAACTGTTTGAAATCCTGGTCGTGGCTCGTGCGTAAATCGCACAGTTAAAGCAGTGCTACGACCCGATTTGACACTTCACATGCACAAATTAATAGGGCCGTGCGATTCTCTGTTGAGCGCGACCTCATCTCCACCTCAGGTGCGCATGTTCCCTCCTCTGCAGACCGGGGAAACATGCTGTCGCGTCGTACGGTGGAAGCATTTCGCTCGCATCCGACTGTCGGCTCGTGTAGTGTGAGGACGTGAGTCGTGAGTTGTGAACTTTTAAACAGTGAAATTCCATCGTGCAGTGTGAGCAGAAGCTTAAGACCCACGAGTGAAAATATCGCACAGTGTATGCCCGGCTTCAGTCGCTTTGGATAAAAAAGTGTCAACTGACTGTAATGTAATGAATAACTATTAACCATGGTCAGTTGTCATAGTAAAACCATGGTTAATTTTTGCATAGTTAAACGATGGTTAAATCCATAGTTAAACCATGGTTGAATCATAGTTAAACCATTGGTTTGCCATGCTCAAAAAAACGTGACAAAAACCATGGTTCAATTCTCATAGTAAACCCATGGTCCATTTTCATAGTAAAACCATGGTTCATTTTCGTAAGGGCTGGGTGACGTCACCCCGTGACCGGGGTCAAAAGGGGGCCATCCCTATGTTCCCCGGGTCCTATGTTCCCCGCAACCGGTTGTTGTTGCACCTCTGACAGGTTTGGTTTAGGGATAGTTTTGGTCAGGGCACAAATGTACAACTCAGTGACATTGTATTACTGACAGGTTAGTTTTAGGAAGGGCTCAATTTGAAAACTCGGAAACATACAAAGCGGGGAACTTATGACCCTTTTTTCAAAAAAAGGTTCTATAGTCAGGGTCAATTTTCCCAAAAGATGAACCCTGAAGGCAAATTGTGTTAATTTTTGGTATACAACTGATTTAGGGGTATTCAAGGGTGCTGAATCCAAATCTGTTGTATACCGGGCGCAAAAATGTACGGAAATGCCTCAAACGGGCAAAATCCAATATGGCCGCCGACACCAGGTTAAAATCTCGCAATCCCTTTTCTTTTTGACTAAACAAGGTATGAATGTGAAAATAAGACTTATTTTTATGTTTTCACATATGGGGAACCCCATTCTGTCATCATATTTAAGGTCAGATTTGATGAAAATGCTTATATAATTGGCTGGCAGCTTTTTTAAAACAGGGAGCCTCATATTGTCAACGATTTTTAGCATTATGATCAAACTTTCAAGATCCACATTTGCATTTTGTTATACTTGCTCTAATTTGATGTGTTGTTGTTATTGTATATTTGATTTAGTGCAAAGAGATGTGAGCTGTATAAAGACTTCGTTGAGTTAACCGATTCCGACACGTTGAAGATTCTCCGGTACTGCAGCACTAGGTGGCTCAGTCTCACATCATGCATCGAGAGGGTCCTCAATCAGTGTGATGTACTCCAGGTAGTGTTACTGTATGATCCCCTCAGACTGGCTAACGGTTTGTGAAGAACAGCATTATTTATTAATCTAAAAACTTTGTTTAGAAGATGTAAAAACTGATGGAAATCCAAGGCACTCTATTTTGGCAAAAACGGAACATTTAAAATGTACAACAAATCCAAGCTTGCACATTGAAGATGCAAAGATCAGGTGAGAAGCTGTCATTACATTAAGTGTCCAGCAGGTGTCCTTATCCCATACCAAGACCACAATAAATGATGTCTTATTATGGGACAAGGACACCTGCTGGACAGTTAATGTAATGGCCATCACAATGAAGGCTTTTTAACTTTTTTCTAAAGGAGAGTGCCTTGGATATACCTCAGTTTTTGCGGCATTATTTTAGGTCAATGTTGAATCTTGTGTTTTACTGCCTTTATTGTATGTCATGTAGGCATATTTTAACAGCCATGTGGAGGTAGTAGTCCAGGACCAGCCCTGTAGACCCGTTCGCAATTTTGAGTTGAGGGCGTTTCTCACTGGAATTGAGTTAGTGGGTTCCTAGACATTAAAAATCACGGAGGTGCTCGTCCACCATAGTGCCAGATTTTTCACAATATGGCCGCCAAATATGGCCGCCATTGCCTATGTCTTTTTTTTACTTTTAAACTGTTTATACACGTCATACATCAATTCTGAACCATTTTTTGAGAGGAATTCATTTCTGACAAATACATGAGGAGAATGTGTGATTGTGACCTTAAAAGGTCATTGCCAAGGTCAAATTTGCTATTCTCAATTATGGCATGAGGAGTTATTTGCTGATATTGATATGATTATTTTGTGTCAGTATAGTGTCAGTAGTCCATAAAAGGTCAAGGTCAATGTCAAGGTCAAGATCATGTTCAAGGTCTTTTTCCTATTCTGAGGAACTCGGCCATGTGCTTACCCATTAGGTCATTATTAAGAATAGGGAACAGCCACTATAAATGTAAATCTAACATTTCCACATAGTCAGAGGACAGCACATCACATGCACAGCAACAGTCAACACAAAGTAGAAGAGGAGAGGTGGGTCAGAGATCACAAGAGTACATAACTTCATTGCCTCTGTCAAATGCTTTTGCATAACATTCAAAGTGGAATAAAGCAAACACCATTGCATTGCAGCAAGAGCCTTCACATCAAGAACCTTTTCACAACTTTCCACAGGATCGGTTCATGTTCAACCTACCAGACAATCAGATCTGACTATAGTCTACCTGCTAGCTATGTGGAATGCTCGAAAAATGGACAGAAACCCATACCTAGCACTTTTACAAGGGAAAATTATACAATGGGTATGGACAACTCTGATTATGCTGACAAATCATCACTTTCTGATACCAAGGGTTCACACTATGCAGCCTTATTACTGTTTCAAGATGCCTCAGTGAACAGACACCTTCAAAAGTCTCCGGTGTCGGACACAGAATTGAGCCAGGCTGATGATATACTGCAGAAGAAGTTGCCATGCCAAGTGGTACATGATCATGCAAAGCCAGTGGTTCAACCTGTCCTACCACTAGACATGCTGCTCCATCCTGAAAACAAGCAAGCAACATTACTGCATGTTGCAACTGCAAAAGGTTTATCAGGAAAGTGTGAATTCATGATCAGCCTGAGTCGCTGTGGTGTGACAGGAGGAGACCCTTTGATACGGGCTGCTGTACACACACTTGTCTCATCTGCTGTGGTGCTAATGACATGTATTGGCTTCCTTCCTATAATACCAAGACCCATTACTGAGTGTGTCATTGTCAGACACTGCTTATCCAACATCCAGTGTTTGCAGACATATGAACCAGGCATCAATAGCAATTTGGTGTGACGAAACCTGTATGAGACCGAGCACTTCAAGGATCTCTTCCACTGTATTGGCCCTTTCCATTGGACCCGTGTTATCCTCATTTATCAGGGGAAATTGCTTTGAGGTTCTGGCCTGGATGATGCATTGATGGAGTGTGAAGTCTTTGAACCTGCCATGTTAGAGTTGTTAAATGGCAGTCATTATGTCTGAGCTCTCACTGGTATGCTGATTGTGGAGGATGTGATCAGGACTCTCCATTGGGAGGTATTCTGGCCTCACAAGGACAAAGCAGACTATCCAGTGCTTGCACAGGTGCAGGCATGGCACACTTCACTGGCTTCAAATCACGTTGCCCAAAACAGTCGGAGGCCTTGATTGAGCAAGTGGAGAGCCTGAATCAAGACTTTCTGGATTTTGTGAAAGAATGTGAAGCGAAGTCAGAGCTCTGCCAATTCTTTGGAGTTTGGCTGGATTTGGCGGCCATCATTAATAATGCTGTTGTCTCTGAAAGAGAAGGAAAAGAAAACTATATGTTGCTACCATAGACGATTCCATGCCAGTCTTCGCAGAATATGACTGCATTAAGCTATGGATCATGGTATCTTGAACAAATCAAGGTTCTAGTGTTTACACATTCTGAGCTGTACTGTTGCTTTTCTGTAGGTCAGTGGGTTGTGCAGGATCGCCATGGCTGGTTCTGTGCTGTGGGAGGTGACATAAAGGTTGAGCAGACCATTCAGAGAGTATGCAAGGATCCTGGAGGACACTGCATTAGGAGCCACACACAATGTTAATGTTGTAGCAGAGTTTTGAGCTCTTTCTTTGATCACTGATGTCCTCAAAGTTCTCATCAACAACGCCACTTTGAAGCGGACAGAATAACCTGCTCAGCAACTAAGTTGTTAACAGGAGTGTTGCACGTCGCCTACGCAACTGTTTCCAAAATGGCAAGCTTGTCTACAGTAGAGCATGGCAACCCGACCGAAGCCCGACGGGCCTGGTCGGAACCCGACGGGCCGGGCCGGACTCGGACAACAAAAATAGAATATCTGTCGGACTCGGGTCGGGCTCGGGCTTGAAGCAAACAGACATTGTGAAAATTGTAAGCAACCAGAGGAAACGTTTCAGTTCATGCAAACGGCAGTTTTGTGATTAAAAAATAAGTAATTGAATATGCATAAATGAAAATGTTGGTAGGCTACTGTGCCAGTGATTATTATTGGCTGTATGCACGCGCCAGTTACCAGTGGCAACATTTGGACGCCCACTCCGAGTCAGCCGAGCAGGGATGCCGAGTGAACTTGCTTGCCAAATCAACAGTTGTCAGTGAACGCATGGTCTTTTGCTGTAGGCCTAGTGTAGGCCATGCCTTCGAGGCTGTCTTGACTGTTGAACATAAAATGACGAAGTTTGTCACTGCATTGTTCGCCAAGGATTACATTTTCAGCATGGGGCTAGCAAGGACCATAATATGGATAACTAAGAAGACACACACGCTACGTGGAGTGTAAGGTAGGGGCTGAGAGGTTTCCTGTTACTATTTTGTCCGCTGTGACATGTCATGTCCTTCACGTACAGTAGGTTCTTAATTGGTGTCACTTTTACTGTGGGCTACAGTTGTAACTATGTGCGTGCAACCTTTCCTGATTTTATATTGACTGCATGGACATCAGGGGAAATGGCATTCTCTTGGAGGGCCAAACAGGCTACTGTTCTTCGGGGTTAGCTTATAGCCCTGTTACTCATTGCGCAGCTCGCGAGACGCCTGACTTGGCGGCTCGCAAGGTTATAGAAAAAATATTATAGCCCAACACAATCAACAGACCTGCATTTAAAATCTGCCATGCCTACATACATATTCAATGAACACGTAGCACAGTCATCTGCATCACGCCAAGTAGGCAAGGCTATGGGCACGTCTACATCAAGATCTCTTTTTTTCCATCTGGCTGACCCGGCACCCCATGCGTTGTTGTTTATTTAGCCTACTGACAAATTTGACTCGGGCAAGCAGCAAGCCACATTTCCCCTCAGAAGTGAGCCGCGAAAATCAATCCCAGATCTTATTTGAAAATGCATTGGCTGTCATTTTTATGGACGTTTGTTCACATTTTCATTGGTGGCGTTTTGCATTGTTTTAAGAATAGACTGCTTTACATTCTAAATGGCTGGGGTCGTCTATCAGCAGAGAAAAGAGCGCCGAAACTTAACCTAATTCGGCAAACATCCTTCACAACAACGCCACCACACTCAATGGCGGAGACCAATAAATTATCTTGTCCACATCAAACGTGTAATTCCATCATACATTGTGAATGATGCGTGCACGCGCCTGGTGTAACTCTCTCGCGCAGATTGCATTGTTGGTGACCACATCGCTGTTCATTTTCGCGCCTGGTGTAACTCTCTCGCGCAGATTGCTTGGTGACCACCTCCCAAATCGCTGTTCATTTTCAGTTTAACCTGGCGCTGTCAAACGGGCAATGAAGGCAAGCAGAGCGCGAATAAAGCACGCGGAGTCCCGTTGGAATGCTGCAGCAAGTTGGAAACTTAAACTTTCTCTCTATCTCGCTTTCTCTCTCTCTCTCCGCACGGCATTGATTGACAGCTATAACTCAGTGCTGTCGGCGATGTCGCATTTTTATAAATAATAAGTTAACAAGACCATCAGGCAACCATCCTTCACAAGCTCAATAACTCGTACACAGAAACATAAGCTGCGCTGTCACGTGTGTGTGTGTGTGTGTGTGTGTGTGTGTGTGTGTGTGTGTGTGTGTGTGTTTATACTTACTATGCGTGTGTAACTAAATTAGGCTACTGCAAATTGCCTCATCCTAACGTCTTTGCCTATCCTGGCTATTTATCACGTGCTATTTTGAGTATGGAGGAGCCCACATAGAAAATCTTGCTTGCGCACAGGTTCTGTTGTTATTACAGTGGTCTCGGGCTTCGGACGGGTTCGGACACTAACATTTTAATTAGTCTCGGGCTCGGGTCGGTGTCGATCACTTTTCTGTCGGCTGAGGGCCGGGCTCGAACAGAAAAAAACGGCCCGAGCCACACTCTAGTCTACAGCTCATTCAGGCAGGATAGGTTAGTTAACAAGAACAAAACATTAGTGGAACTGGTTCAGAAAGGAATCTTCCACAGTTAAAAGATCAACCAAAGAAGACACCAGCAATCATCATAAAGGAGCAGAAGTTGGTCTCATCCAAAGACATAGCTGAGGCACATAGGAGCATGGACATTGCTAAGGAACGGGGCATGAGTATTCAGCAGATACTTTCTCATGATGTCCTTTCAGCATCACCCCTGTTTGATGGTTACCTTCCATTGGTTGTTAACATGTCAAAGCTTGTCAGTGAAATTGACCCTCACCTTGATCTCACCCAATGGAGCTCTGAGTCTAGTCTGTTCTGGTAGACTTCATGTCAAAAATCCATCACATTACTCTGGCAGAATTTCCTAATTTAGGCGGTGTCATCAATACCATCATCAACTCTGCAGCATCCTTCTGCCGACATACAGAGCTCATCTTTCTTGTGACTCCTACATTGAGATGTCATTGAAGGAAGGCGGATGCATGCAGGATACCAACTCAACAACAGCCATTGACATCATTGGCATGAACGGACAAACACCCATTCCTCACCAACTTGATAAGTTCTGGGCCTCTGTGGAGAACAAGCGAAATCTCCAGTTGTTAGTTCTAGATATGATTTGTTATCAAACCAATCGGGCAGGCTATCAGGCAATACTACTATCATTGTCAGCCCTGTTTTTGGTGGTGTTGAAGTGCTACCAGCAAAGTCAGTTGATGGTGAAGAGAGCTCTTGAACTGCATTGAGGAGCCTGATGCCAGGTTGTTTGTGCATGTTGAGTGGGCTGTTCGTGTGAAGCAGTGCAGAAAAGGTGATATAGTTTCAAATGATACAGATACATTTGCATTGATTCTTAACTACAGCCCATATTTCCAAGAATTCGGTATGAAGGAGATTTGCTTGCAGTATGGCACAGATGAGATGCGGAGAATGCTTCCCCTCCATCAATTAGTCTCTCATCGTCACTGACGAAAACTGTGATCAAAGAACATATCCTGTCAAGAGACGATTGCATGAGTATCGGGTTTACATGAGGTTGGGACTAAAGATGCATGGTTTCTGACCAAGTCCAATACTTGGTTAACTTTGGAGAGGCTGAAATATTGACTGAGCGAGATGCAACATTGGCTTGGTGTGTGTCTGGGCTGGGGCCAGGTCAACCACAACAGCTGTAACATTTGATGATCACAGAGTAGAAATGTACAGCAGTGGTGCTGGAATCAATGCATTTCCTCCCATCAGTAGTGCTATAAGAGGGCACATTCAGAGAGAGGCATTTCTAGTTCATAGAGTCTGCAACTTACTTGCGAGAACCAAGTACCCCAAAAACAAGGCATGAGCCTAAGCAACATGGGTGGCAGGAGCACACACCTGGCATACTCCTTCCATTAAAATGCCTGAAGCCGTTATGATATGGTGTGCTTCAATTATGTAAATGTACAGGACGGTGTGACTATATTTTGCCATGGAAAAATGATTTTGATTAAAAAATGATAATTGTCATTATAAAACCACATCCCACTAAATTGCATGCATACACAAATTCAGTGGAAAAAAACTGAAAATACTGTGTGTAGTATTATGTGTAATGTTCCACCTTGGTTAATTCATTGTGATTATAGCTTAATTTAAGCCAAAAAATCTGAATGTGAAAAAATATGAAATTAAGTTATGTACTCTTGTGATCTCTGACCCACCTCTCCTCTTCTACTTGATGTGTTGACTGTTGCTGTGCATGTGATGTGCTGTCCTCTGGCTATGTGGAAATGTTAGATTTACATTTATAGCGGCTGTTCCCTATTCTTAATAATGACCTAATGGGCAAGCACATGGCCGAGTTCTTCAGAATAGGGAAAAGACCTTGAACATGACATTGACCTTGACCTTTTAAGGACTATACTGACACTATACTGACACAAAATAAGCATAGCAATATCAGCAAATAACTCCTCATGCCATAATTGAGAATTTGTTTCTCATTTTTACAATAGAAGTCTATGGACATTCTTCAGAATAGCAAATTTGACCTTGGCAATGACCTTTTAAGGTCACAATCACACATTCTCCTCATGTATTTGTCAGAAATGAATTCCTCTCAAAATATTGGTCAGAATTGATGTATGACGTGTATAAACAGTTTAAAAGTAAAAAAACACATAGGCAATGGCGGCCATATTTGGCGGCCATATTGTGAAAAATCTGGCACTATGGTGGACGAGCACCTCCGTGATTTTTAATGT
The DNA here is from genome assembly GCF_034702125.1 of Engraulis encrasicolus. Lineage (NCBI taxonomy): Eukaryota > Metazoa > Chordata > Actinopteri > Clupeiformes > Engraulidae > Engraulis > Engraulis encrasicolus. The sequence continues at coordinate 19,475,158 of NC_085863.1, read as the reverse complement.
CTAGGAACCCACTAATTCAATTCCAGTGAGAAACGCCCTCAACTCCAAATTGCGAACGGGTCTACATGGCTGGTCCAGGACTATAGAGAAGAGCCTCAAGATCAGGGACCTTGCCCACCAGCTAAGAGACCCTGTCATGAGGGCATACTTCTTCTTCCTGTCAGTAGCACTCAAACCACTGGCTGACTTCAATGTCACTTTTCAGGTTTGTAGTATTGTAATGAAGACGTAATTTTAACATGCAAACCATAGATGCCTATTTATATTATGATTATTCCCTGTTAAAGAAAAATAGTCTGAGGAGGTGCGCATCCACCGATTGGAGAGGTACATGACCAGGTTGATCAAGAGGTTCCTGGGTTACCTGGTACCTGCCCGATCAATTGTGGACGTTCCGATCAACCAGGTCAATTATGGGGATGGCCACCAGTTGGCTGATGGCGACCTCTTAATTGGTGCCCAAACGAAGCAATTTATCCAAAATGCAGAGCTCCCCATGCCAACACAGCGCAAATTCTTCCAGTGAGTAATGCTCGCTTTTCTGAATATGATTCTTGCATCTTGATATCTACAGAGCTTGACGTTTTTAAGTGCTTTGTGTGTGTGTGTTTTTTTGTTGTTCAAAACCTTCCCTGTGTAGAACTGTCCGGGCCTTCTACGAAGCAGTCATTGGGAAGATGGTGGCCTGTTCTATATCGTTCCTCCTGACCGCCAGAGGCGGTGCTTACAGCACATGGATGTCAGCGCACGGGACGTGCGAGTCTTAATAACAACAAATTCACTTGTGACCTGGGTGACGTCACCCCGTGACCCCGTGACCGGGGTCAAAAGACCGGTGAACCCAGGAAGTGACCTTTTTCACTTCTCGCATGCGAGTTGCAGGTTTGAGTTGTTTGTTGGACTAAGCGCTGGCTATAGTCTCGTGCTTTGGCTTGGGGCTGTGTAGTTTCACCCCCCTTGGGACTGCGCTTTAGTTATTCATCGTTGTTCATCTACCTACGGATTTATTGAGAAAAAAAAAGATCGTATTTTGTCCTTTCGCCGCCTTTCGCTGGGTGTTCTCGCTCGGCTGGGGCCGGCTGCCTAGCTCCGTAGCGGTGTTCTCTCGCCGCAGGACTGAGCGTGCATTTGGACTGGAGGTAAGGTTACTTTCTTGCCTGTGTAACAGGGTGAAGGTTTTGCGCCTTTAAGGCATGGAAGTGGTCTGCGATTGGTGTAACCGCGTGATTGGTTGGCACCCGCAATTACCTATTTCCGAGTTCATTTAAAAGCCTGACATCGGTTACCGCAGGGTGTGGCTGATTTGTTTGGTGCCATCTCTGCGTCAGTTTGTACGGTTGTGCCTGGGCACACACACACCGATATGGAAGTGGTCTCTTAAATGAGCCATTTGCGTAAAGCATGCCTATGGCGGAGTAGGTTAGGTTCGTGTTGCTGATGAGTTAAGTACACGACTTGTGTGTCTGAGGTATGTATGCATAATCATCCCCCCCATACCAGAGAGGTTATGTTGATGTTGCTGGGTGGCTCACCGCTGTTTATTGCTTCACCAGGTATAAACGTACTGTGTCTCCTGGTGCCATGCCATCCCTGCTTGGGTCTAGATAATTCCTCCTCGCTCGTGGTATGTGTCCAACCCCTTCATTTCACTTTGATGAATGCAGTTAGCTTACGATCCCTAGTTAATGGTGCTGTATGGTAATGTGTGTGCAGGTATGCTGTGGAACTGTGGGCCAACGTGAGGTCTTCTGCTGAGGCGAGCTGCTGTCTTGCTCTGCTTGGAATCCTGAACTGGCGCGCGCCGAGCGCGCATGTTGCTAGAGCGAGACCGATTCTTGCTGCGCTCCGGACTGGTGTGAATGCGTGTGCCTGTGTGTGTTTGTGTGCGTGCTCAGGTCCTGTACATTGTAAGGTGTGCATAAAGGACTTGTGCCCTTGGGAGCCGTGCAAGTGAATGCGCGCACGCCTGTGGGCATTCTCTCCCTTTCTTCCCTTTTTGTTGTTTTTCTTGGAGTGCAATTGTTCGTCAGTATAACGCACATCACTCTTGTAATCTGGCCATGTCCATGCCTGTGTTACTTTAGCCCCATTGGCTTTTGTTTGTAGTGCCAAGTGTGACCTAACCTGTGTTCTTTATTTGCATGCTGTTTTTATCTTACCTAGTTGCTGTGCTAATTAAGTGTGTTGACTTCCTTACTTACGCTTCTGGGGTTGGGGAAATCATTAGGCCATAGTGGCAGATTTGGACGTGTGTGGGGGGGCAGTTTATATGTCGTTGATTTGAATATGCTATTGTGATTTGATATGTTAGCAGACCTGCATTTCCTGTGTCTCTTTTATTAATACCAGTATTTTATAAATAAAGATGTGAACTGTTATCCGAACTCAGACTCTGGTGTCCTTCACGAACCTCTGTGCCTGTTATTACTGGTTTAAATCAAAATATATTCTGGGGTGGAAGTCCCCCAGTGGCGTAGTCCTGCAATCATCTGTTTGAAATGGGTAATTAGTATTTTAATTAATTACCGTAAAAGTTCCACTCTGCTACACCTGTTTTTGTTATTGTGGTGTTTCTCGCCGCGATTTTGATTTGCTCTGAGATCATTTGTGGCACTCTGTGCCCTTTCTGTTGCTTGCTGCTTTCGGCTTGTAGCCATAGCCTGTTTGTAGCCCTGGTTCGCGGGCTGCCTTCTTATCCATACGTTTATGTTTGGGGGCCTCTTTACCGTAATTACTTACCGGTAGTTTGCGGAATCTCTGCGCTCTCGCTGGGTCCTCGCGTCTTTGTGCTCGCAGCAGGTGTATCTAGTTTCCAGCTCTTTTTTTGCGGGGTGCCCTCGCCCCTGTGCAAACTTTCTGCTGCTGTCTAGTGTTTGTGGCCCTTATATTGTTGTTTATTTGGGGTGCGCTCGCCCTTATGCATTGTTTACCGCCTTGTTTTTGCTACTGATGAACGTTATCGTTATCATTATTTAGTTTATCCTGGTTTTTCTGCTTTCTTGTAGCCTACGATTGTTTTTGGCCTGGCTTGTGGCCCGTATCTTGCTATTCTAGTGTACTCTTACTGTTTTTGGGGTGCTCCCGCCCCGTAGTGTATCTTGTGGCTTTGTTTGTCTTTTATTTTTCGGTTGACTGCACATATTGTTGGGGTGCTCTCGCCTCAGGGTGTCTTGTGCCGTTGTTTGTCTTTTTTGAGTGGTCCACACAGCTTGTTGGGGTGCTTTTGCCTCTGTGTCTTGTGGCATTGTTTGTCCCTTTTGAGACAAGTGACTACTGTTGGGGTGCTCTCGCCCCTGTCCTCTCTCTTGACAGCATGGAATATCTCCACTGCTGCATACACTGCCGGGCAAATCTTGAGCCGGATGATGGACATCGCGAGTGCCCATCTTGTCTGGGCCTCAGTCACCTGCAGGAGGGCTTAACCGACTTTGCCTGTGCTGATTGTATGTGCCTCAGCATGGAAGCAAGGACAGCCAGGCTTGCGCTGGTGGCTGCACCGCAGGAGGCTCCCCGGCCCTCAGAGGGGCAGAGTGCCGTGCCTGTGCCCGGCAAGTGACATGGGGTGGCCCCTCGTCCGAAGTCTAAGTCGAAGTCTCCCCCGGCCCTTCTGTCTCTTGTGTCTTATGTCTCTTCTGACCCTCGCTCGCCGCCAGGTCTGGCTGGCGCAGTCGCCGCTGGCGGAAGCAGACAGGAGGGTCCTGCGTTCCCTCCCTGTTGTCGCCGGGGAGTTGTTCGGCCAGGCCGCGCAGCAGGCTCTGGACAGAAGCGCGCAAGTTGTCCAGGCACGGCGACAGTATGCTGATCTGCACCAACGTGGCGCTGCGGCTTCGGCCTCTAGGAGGCCTGCGCCGGTGCAGCCACAGTATCGGCCGCGTACCCGCCGGGACTCAAGGCGGGCCAACGACTCGAGGCGGGCTGTGGACTTTCGCCGCCCCTACACGTCTCGGGCCCGCGACGCCGCTCCCTCTACGCCACCGGCCCCTCGTCGCCCCTCTGGAGACCGACGGGGGCGATCTGCACGACACTGACTTTGTCTCACCGGCGGTCGGCCACTTCTCCAGTCGGTCACGGGGTCACAGGGCGACGTCACCCAGGTCACAAGTGAATTTGTTGTTATTAAGACTCGACCTTCACGTCCCGTGCGCTGTCATCCATTCGCTGTAAGCACCGCCTCTGGCGGTCATCCGGAACTCATAGAACCGTGGTTATATACATAACCTTCGTTTTTCCACCTTAGCCTTACATTACAACACCAGAATTGCTTGGAAAGGCAAGAACATCACCTTTTGCCCTACACATCCAGTACACCATCACCACTTCACAACCCACCGCCTCCCCAGCACCAAGAGTTGGGAACAAGCAGAGAACTTTCAAAAGGCGCCAAATTTGAAATTGAACAATGAGGAGCAAGGAGAGTTGATTAGCTGAACTAGAACACCTGAGACAATATTGGTACTCCAACCAAAGTGTACGGGTGAAATGGGGCAACATCTGAGACAATATTGGTACTCCAACCAAAGTGTACGGGTGAAATGGGGCAACATCCTGTCTACACCTTTTAATGTCAGCAACGGGGTAAGACAGGGGGGGGGGTTATCTCCAGCCTTATTTAATGCCTACTGTATATGGACGACCTGTCAAGACAGCTGGGGGCATGTCAAACAGGTTGTATGGTTGGTGATATGATGATTAATCACTTCTTATATGCTGATGACCTTACCATTCTACGCCCAAGTAGTAGTGGGTTCCAGGAGCTCCTAAATATCTGTTCAGACTATGGGGTGGATTGTGATATTAAATATAATGCTAAAAAGAGTGTGATGATGGTCTGTAGAACAAAGGATGACCTGAAAATTAAGTTCCTTCCCTTTTATCTATCTGGAGAAGAGCTGGGGGTAGCTAATACCACAAAATACCTGGGGCACATCCTAACTGATACTCTAGAGGATGATGCTGACATAAGCAGACAGAGGAGAGTGCTATATGTCCAAGCCAATATGCTGGTTAGAAAATTCCATCATTGCACTACTGATGTCAAAGTCAACCTGTTTAGAACTTACTGCTCCCCTCTTTATACAGCTCCTCTCTGGATCAGATACAAGAAGGGGTCTTCTGAAACTGAAGGTAGCTTACAATGATTGTCTTAGGATCCTCCCAAAGAAACCAAGGAGTACTAGAGCAAGTGGGTTATTCTGCAAATTTGGTCTAACTACTGTTATGGCACTGTTAAGAACTCTTATCTTTAAGTTCATGAGCAGGCTTGATTGTGCAAAAAATGAGCTTATCGCTCAATTGGTTGATCCAAGTCGTAGCTCTGTAAGATATATATATACTATCTGGGAACACTGGCATGAATGCCTTCACTAGCTTCCTTTTATTGTGTATGTATTTTTTTTTTATTATATTGTTGATGTGTGTATTGTAATGTGTCCAATGTGGGCCCTGAGCCTGTAATAAAGTTTATATAAATGAGCAACAAGCTCTTGACTATCATGGCGTGGCCAGAATTAACGCTGGTGCTAGGATTATTGCATTTAATTTGTACTTTTTATTCATGTTAAGGATGAACGCACCAATCAAAACATCAAGAAGATATGTCAACGATGCACATGACTACACACGCATGGACACATCTTCGCAGGTGGCCATTCATTCTAGCTTTTTTCTTTTTCCTGTTGTCTGTTTATAATCCTAATGTAAATGTGCTGTGTTTAGGCATCCAAAAGGCAAACACCCTTCTACCTTATGTTCCACCGACATCCATTGTTGCCCGAGGTGCACAACGCCTGTCCCCTGACAGACTTTGAATTGGGCAACCAGAGGAGGACATTGACAGTGTGGTCAATAAAATGAAAGCGGTGAATGAGAAGGTCAGTTCTTCAACACAATGGGTGATGATCAGAATAGGAGGTGTGTTTTACCCAGGCCTACAATGACTATTGTATCATGTCTACAACTGTTTTTTAGGTTTTGCAAAACATTGACAAGGCACAGCAGTGCCACCCGCAAGGGCAAACAATTGTCAGTTCGCTCAATTGGTGTTGGTGATCAGGCACTGATGTTGCAGAACCCAAAGAACCTGACCCTCACAGAAGGTCTGTCTCCACGTCACAGAGGGCCATATACAGTTGTCCGGCCTGTCGGGAAAAGGTGTTGCCAAAATCACTACAGAAAAGGGGACACGGCAAAAACACAATAGCTCTCGTCTCAAGCCATATCACCGATTGGAGGGCCAGAGCTATCTTTTGAAGCTTAATTTGTGGAGGTGATCTGTATGACATTAAAGTTAATTTCTTTGTAAATAATGTTTTGTTGGTATGTTAGCAGGCCACGATTGTCAGTCAGTCTATCATGACCACCATGGTTACAATTCCTGCATCCCTGAAGCAAGACCATGGATACGACTGGTTGGGTGACAATTGGGCAAAAGACACAGGTCCTCTGCAGGATGCCCTGGTAAGTGACTTCTAAAAAGATTATTTATTATTATTAAATTGTGTTTTTTGTCACTGACCCATAGTACTGGTATGCTGTGTGTTAATTATGGCTTACTCTGACGTGCATTGTAGCTGAAATATGTCCTGGACACCATCTGCCCAGCTAATGAACTCCTCGTCAAAGACGGAGAAGTCCGCCTTCTCCGCGAGGATGTCTTGAGTTTGGGTCTCAACACGTGCATGGATTCGACCGTGAGTATGACCTTTTGAACATTTAGGTAGCCTATATTATAACCAGACCACAAGAATTATGATTTTTGTTTTCTTTTTAGATTGCTTAAGTTGTGATAGGCCACCGCTCATCTGTTTAGAAGGTGCAGGATTCCGTAGAAATTTCTGTATAAAAAGAAGACAATCCGCACACTTCAGGTCTATTTTTGTGCAAAAATTTTGAACTGTTTGTGCTCTGCTTTATGATGGTTAATGCCTGATGTCTGCAAAGCATGGACTTGTTCTTGTTTTCTCTGTTTATGTTTCATGTTTGTCTTTCACTACATTTCCCAGAATGCTTCACTGACTCAGAGTGCTGCACCACAGGTGCCAATAATGATGTATATTAACCACAAGCACTGTTTGTATGCACTCTGCCTGATGAAGGTCTAAAGACCGAAAGTTTGCAAGTCAAGTAAAGCTTCTTTTTAGATTGGAAATGCCTGTCTGAAGTTGGTGGGCTAGGCTGCTCTAAAGCATGCACATCTGGTTTTGATTCATTTATTTACTTTTCTAAATCTTTTGTGTTGTGAAGGTGCATTTTGTTTGTTTTGTTTGGTTATCACTATGTCTCTGAGCAGGGAAAAGATGTCCATATTGTGGACATGTTCGTTGTCCCTACATGGAGAACGGATGTGGGCCCCCTGTCTAAGCTGCCGGTGAGTTTCTTTGCAGCAATGTGTGTATGTTAATATGTATACACTTTCTCCGAAATTCTGACAATGTTGTTTTTGGCGTGGCTCCGGTCCTTCTCAAAGACATTAGACGGTGCTGCAGGCAACAGTCTGCCCTTGGGTGAAGTGGCTGGAACAGAGTGTTGTTAGGACCAGAGCCATACAGAAGGGAGAGTTACGCGATTGGAGGAACAGCAATTAAATGGCAGCTCCGCCTTTCAGCGAGATAAGGTTGTTCCTAAAGTGGCTGTCTTTCCATAGACTCAAAATAAAACCACCACATTAACAGCCAAAAATAATGACTAACGAACTATACTGCGGGGTAATCACCACAAATATGTAAACCATCAACTGTCTCGGTGGTGATAATAACAACAGTTTTACCATCTGTGATGTTTATCTGAAGTTATTACTACGAACAGCAAGTCTTGTCATATTCCCTGCATTGCATCGCATTGCATTTGCTGTGTGCTACGCCCACTACTAGGAACTAACATTCGCAACGCTGAGCAGTACTGAGAAGCTAAAACAGCTAATTTTGCTAATGAGGAAGTCGGCCTTAGCACACAGCGGAGATTGCCCGACTCTCCTCTCTGTATGGCTCTGGTTAGGACTGGCTTAACTAGGGGTGGGCGATATGGCAAAAATGTTGTATCACGATATTTTAACATGAAATCACGATTTCGATTTTTTATCACGATCTTCCATCCAAAAAATAAAAACAACAAAAAACAACTTTCATATACTTGCAATTTGTAATTTGCAGTCAATAAAATGTTAACACACTGATGATACTCTCATAAAGTGTACAATTGGAATACAATAATGTAAAGAATAAAGTTAAGACAACAACACAAGTGAGAAAACATCACTCTGATACTGATAATAAACATCCTCACTGCAAGACGATCTATACGATTTCTCCACTTTGGCAGATTCGAGACGATATTTTACTCAATATCGCGATTCACGATATAATATCGTCATATCGCCCACCCCTAGGCTTAACCAAAGAAACTCAACAGAAGAACAATCTCTCAGGGGGAAATGCATTGTCCACGGTGTAGTACGGGGGCGTTGCCTGAGGACACGAGTGGATGGAAAATTAAATCCCTTGCGCATGGTCATTGGTCAGTGGGTGCGATGGATACAATTTACGTACTCCCTTGTGCATGGGCCCAATTCGAAACGGGAGGTAGTGACTCGATGACTCTCCTCCTACATAAACATGTCACTGATCAGATAGGTCAAGTTAGCTGATGAGGCAGCCGTTACGAACGGCACTAACGAGTGCGCCGCCTTGCGCATTTGATGTTACGGCGATTCTATGGCGGGAGTTACGTTCATCACGTTAGCGCTTAGCTTACGCATGCTATTTGAACGATGAATGATCGTCAGACGGCGGAATCGTAAAATAGGCTATAAATAGATCTAGCGACAGCATGTTTAGATACTTATGTATGCGGATATTGAAAATCGAATGCATAAATCAACATTGTAGTGTCAGAATAAAGAGTATGATTGGGTAGTAGCCATGTTTGTTTTTCAGGTTTCCGGTTGAGAGGGAGGTGGCGCACAGCATGTTGGGTACCAAGGCAGCGAAGTCAACATCTGATGTATCCTCGAAATATCCTCGTTACGCCCACAAATGCAGTCAACTGCCGAGAGAGGAAATAAAGCAATTTTTCGTTTCGATCCACACTTCATGACTCGATGTCCAGTTAGCTCACTGGAAGGACAGCTGCCTTCCCTGTTTCGAATTGGGCCATGGTCAGTGGGGGCGACACCATGATGGATAATTTGTGGCCAAATTAACTGCAGCTGTTGGTCAGCAGTAATTGCTGGGGGTAATTAAGGACAGCTGACAAACATTCACGCTGTCCTATCACCTGTTCCACACTCCGACCCTCATGGAAGTAGCATTGCATGCTTCCCTGATGCTACCAATACTGACCGTAGAAGAAGAATAACATTTCCGTACTCCCCTCGCCATCATTTCGTACTACGCTGTTATGATGTCAGTAAGCCCTCCTGTCTCTACTATCCTTGGTCTGCCCTTGGGTGAAGTGGCTGGAACAGAGTGTGTATGTATTGTTAGGACTGGCTTAACTAATGCTGGTGTGGGCTCCGCCCCTCCTGCCTGTGCATTATTTTGAACAGAGTGCTGGAGCTGATGGGGGTCAATCAGCTCCAATTGAGACAAGTATAACGATCCTGGGCTGCTTGAACTCTGGTCTCTCTCTCTCTCTGCTGACCTTATGCCAGGCCCCTCTCCTCTGCTTCCTATGGGGAGTTATGTTTGGTTTTTTCACATTAGACAGACATTTTGCACACATGCACGACACTTCATTTTCCTCATAACTGACTTTTTGTACTTATGTAAATAAAAATTGATTTAGTTGACGCGGCAGTGTGGTCTCCCTTCTAAGCTTCGGCTGCCTTGAGCCAGGAAGTCTTAGCAGTATAAAGATTTTATATGATACATTTTGCATACATTGGTAAATATGTAATTATTACGTATATATTCACCAATGTATGCAAACTGGATCATATAAAATCAGTTAGTCTACTGTTTATGTCCCCTTAATTTTGAAGTGAAAATTATTGATATGGACTTCTCCTGTAAAACGTGCACAAGCGCAACGGGAGCTTTGATGAGCGCGGTTAAAGTGAACTCCTTGAAGGCGCAGCTGATCTTCAGTGGTGGAATAGCTTAAGACTCAAGTTAAAGCTGCTGTGAATTGTGCATTGAAACTCGGCTAAGTTAAGCACCAATGATGGACACTGCATGAACAGAGGGATTTCTGGATGTGTGTGTGTAAATGGCCGTGTAGGAGCCAAAATGTATGGTGTCTTTTGAGTGTTATGTTTTTGTTTTTCCACTGGGTGTCGCATGTTCATTACTTTCTGTCAGGTATAAAGATAGGGGGCCTCATTTATAAAACTTTGCGGAAGAAATGCGCCAAAAGATGGCGCACGCACGAAACTCAGGATGTGCGTGCGCAAGAAAATATTCAGATTTATAAAGCATGGCGCACGCACGTCCCACGTCGATTTCCCTTTATAAATCCCAACTGACTCTGAAGTTGCGGCAAATGTGCGCACCTGTGGACACACCCATAATTATCTATGAATATTCAGTGAAACGCCCAAAATGAATATTTATATCTGTGGACGGCGTGCGGAAAGCAGACGAGATAGCCTATTTACCACATGTGGAGCAAACAGTTTTATTAGATAGGCCTAGAGAATGTTGGGCAAAGTGGAGCGGTTAAGTTTGGGAAGTCGTAGGCTACAAAAATAAAACCTTGAATTGCAGCATGTGGATGGTTATGTTGACAAAAATCACGCTATACCAGAAGTGGAAAAATAAATAAAATTAGGATGGCATGGACATGAACCTACCAAATCATGGACATGTAGGCTAGTATTTATTAAGTTGTGCACAAGGATAAAAATATCTGCGTCAAGGAAACATCTCACATGACATGTCCCTATGTGAAATTCACCGTTAGAAAATCTATTCGCTGTCTCATCGCACCTCATATGCACCGGGTTTAAACTTTTTTCAACAATTGCCGTTGGTCACTGCGCGTAGCTGTCTGCTTTCAGTTCAAAGCGACGCCCCAACTGTCGATCGACATATCCACAGACAGCATGACATATGGGCATTTTCTAGTCTGTATTTATTAAATGTGTTTATTATAAATGTACATTATCAGTGTATAAGGCCAGCTGTCAAATGCACACCTCTGCTTTGATGACGAATAACCGCATGGAAAAGAAATGATATGCAACAAGAGACGAAGCTGTCCATTAGTATGGCACTTGCGCTTGCCAGTACAGTATGGCTGAGAAAATCAACCATTACAGATGCACTTGGGACTCGAGCAGATGAGTCTGCAACTGGCTTAAATGTTGACGTAATTCCTTGCAGACTCGGAACACTTAGCCTACCGATACGATTATAGCCCGAAACTGGAAAGGTCCGTGGTTATTGTTAATAAAATGTAGGATATTTCCAAATGTAACGTAGGCCTATCCTAAACGTACAATTTGAAGCGTCTATTACATGCATGTGGCTATGGATAGGCCAGGTAGGCCTACTTATTATTTTCCACATTACCAAACAACAAACAACCGTTTTCGTTGCGAACTGGATTAACTAATCTTAAAGTGGCTATCGTGACACGTGACCTTGACGTGATTTTTGTCTTCAACCAATTTCGGGTCGTTCTTCCAGCTACCTCCCGAGGTCGCGCTTTCCGCGTTTGGTCTTTTGTTTAGTGCCTACGCATGGGTCAAACTTTGCGTGGAGCTGCGCATGTTTACCGCCAAGTTATTTTTCTATAAATACCAAACCTTGCGGTGAACTTGGCTTCCTCAGTCTTTTGTGCGTACGCGCCCCTTATAAATAAGGTCCAGGAACTGTTGTGTTGTTGGTCAGGTGTCCTACCCGGAAGGGCAAAGGGTTTTGACCGCTAAGGCAACGCTAGCGGCCTGTGACAACTGTACCTGCTGTTGTATTGGACTCTGTGGAATAAATGGATCACCTTAATTCAACTTGAAGACCGTTAACATGCGTATTGGTTTAATTCACAGTAAGTCACAAGTTAGCTTAGCCAGTAACCTTTGGTAACATCTAGCGCGTCAGCCATAGCCACTACCCGCGTTTGGGCATCTCAGTAGTTCCGTATCAGTACAGAACTCCTTTAACAGGCCGCATACATTAAGCCCCAGCATTTGCGGCTCCTTTGCTATTGGAGCTAACAAGGTGGGGCCCAAATCCTGGACCCCCCATGTTCTGACCCCGTTTCCTGCAGTAGTTTTGTTGCTACTGGTAAAAGTAAAAGTTTAAAAACATTTCCTCACTGACCGGTAAGTTTTGGGATTGTTTTTTTTTTTGGGGGGGGGGCACACTTTAGCATTCTTTAGCTATTCTTAGGGTTAATATGAATGGAAGTCAATGGGAAGGCCCCAAAAAGATATTAAGGTGGGGCTGTGGCCGTGTGTGGGTGTGCGTGTGTATTGGATGGACAGCTATACTCATGAACGGCCGGTACTTTGCTCATAAATTTGCGTTACGCCCCTTTATGGGTGAATACAAACCGAATGTCTCATTGACTTACATGCTACATCGGCTAGCCTAAATGAACACATTTCATGCTTCAGCCACTGCTGTTTGGCTATATTATTTGAACAGCCGGCAACACAACACGTTTTCGGCATGTTGCGCGTGAACAACGCTAGTCTACAGGTCCGTATCTTTCGTTTATTAAACCCCAACATCTTCAATTGACTTGCATGGGTTGTTTTCCCCCACAAATGGGCGTAACGCGGGGGGCAATCGCAGGGCTGATAGTATTCAGGCTCCATGCCTGATTTCAGGCTTGACAGAGTTTGCTAAGATAAAAACATTGATAATAATTAGTCATTAGGTTATTCTTATCTCAGAAAATGTTACTGGTTCAGGGTTTTCTACTATCAGGCTTGAATAATGGTCATACACAGGCTATTAAATGTTTGAATAATGTGTCAAAATAGGCCTACGTTACATCACTACGCAGTATCTTGTCGTCGTCGTTAGAGCAGGGGAAAAAGTTCAGACTCAGGATTTGTTTTCACTATCACCCCTGCAATCGCTATTCCCACATGCCGCTATTCAGACACTTTTTAGGGGTTAGGGTTAGGGATGTCGGAATAGCGGCATGTAGGAATAGCGGCATGTAGGAATAGCGGCGGACGGTGGAAAACGTGTCGGTATTCCGACAATAGACATTAAAGGAGAATTTCGGCCAGTTTGGATGCATATCCCATCTTGGGTGGATCAAGGGAAAAGGATGAAAGGGAAAACCGCGAGAAATTTTCATGCGTGCTGCGCAAAGTTGTTCAATTGCGGCGTTTTCGGTTAAAGCCTGGCCCGTGGGGCACGCTTTTGACCTGTTTTAAAGCTCCTAGCGTGTATTAAAACACTTTTGAACGCTTTGGCCGTGGTGTGTGTGCCATTTCAAGTCAGTCTGGTGGTTTACAGTTCCATTAGCTAGCACAGGCACGATACAATAAGAGTTTTCAAAAGTGGCGCACCTACCTCTCTCAGCTTCCGCCGTCCACCTACGTCCGCAAAATAGTTCGCCGAAGTGATACTTCATAGTAATCCATTTTATTTTTGCCAAAGACGAGCCAAAGGAAACTAATTCACACATTTCCATGTCCTGTGTTGTTTTCTTGCAGATTGATTTCTCACTAGTGAAGCGCAGTTTTTTGACGTCACGGCGTCACATGACTCCTGGAAGGAGCGCACATTCGCTCATCCAGTTATTATACAGAGGCGCTTTCGTAATATTACTGTTTGAAATTTTGAGATGGATCCTTCGTTGGGGTCTGGTGGTTCAATTGAAGAGTTTGGTGGCCATGGTTATCTTTTTCGAACCAGAATATTTGTTACAGATGAAGAATTATTGAGACAATGTCGCACCATCACAGATTACAGTTTCGGGGGCGGGCTCTTGTATTGTTTTGGGGGGAATCCAGTTTCGGGGTTGGCTCAAAGGTGTCGATAGTGCATAAAAGGTTAGTGTAGTGGCCCTCAGTATTAGGACACTCGAGACAGCAAATCGCGTTCTGTACTCTGAACAGCAGCGCATTTTGAGATGGATACTTCGTCAGGGTCTGATGTTTCAATGGATGAGTATGACCAGTTTGATGGACGGGGGTATCTTTTCGAACCGGAATATACAGACGAGGAGTTGCTGGCACAAGAGGCTGCGAGGATGGCTGAAACTGAGGATCCAGACACCGACGCTGTTAGGTCACGCAGTGGAGAAACATGGTGGTGCAAATGTGGACATTGTATTGCACTGACCACAGAGGAAGACAGTATGTGTTGCATGGAGTGGGATCTCTTACACCGAATTCTAGAAGAGTCACAGAGCGCCGAATGTTTCACCCAGACAGAGAGGTTTCCCCACATGCTGTACCAGGACGTCTTGGAAGCATTCTTTTATGTACCAAGAATCAATTGGAAAAAACATCCTAGACCAAGTGGCCCTAATGGTCAGCTGTCTAATGAGTGAGTATAGTATTTTCTATTTATATTGCAATTATTGATTTCTTCAAGGACTGCTATATATTCTAATCGGTATATTATTGTGATTTGTGGACAACATATGGCAACATGACTAACTCTTGCTCTATCTTCCCCACTTCCCCTCCCCCAGCCAATTCAGATTAGTGGCCTTTAGAATGGGGACTAAGAGGAGAACGGCTTGGACGAGGGACCAGAAGACCATTGCCTAGCTGTGTAATAGCAGCGATCAGATTGAAGTACCCTTCCCCCACTGGAGTCTACGCTGGATTCAGAGAAGCAGAGGACTCATTCTGAAACCTACAACTTTCTCAAAGCCAATACTAGTGTACAGTACACATGTGAATTTGCACATTTCAAAAACAGTGTAAATATGTTGCAAACACATTTTTGTGATCTGTGATTTTATAATAAAAACAAGTCATTCCATTTTGGGTTTTGCATTGTTTATTTCAACAACAATCAGTAATTATTTTCAAAATGAAGCTGTACAGAAGAATAAACGAATTTAGGGTCCAGTGTAGTAATATAGGGATGTATAGGCAGAGCAGTATGTACAATTCACTACACAGCATGTGCAAATGTGTTGGTTATGATAATATAATAAGGTGCAAAGAAGGGTCACATGTCAGGACTGAGTTACATGAAGTCCAGTGTAGTTTCACTGTCAAGTCTTGCAATGGTAGTGCTATGTAAGTAAAGACTATGTTGACACACACACACTTCCCAGTAGATATGATGAATCACTCAGGTGCTGAGAGGGAGATTCATGTACCGCGATCTGGCTCTGGAAACTAGTTCACTCACATCTGGGCGTGGTACTGGGGCGATGTTGGAGAGCAGCCGCCTTCTCTTACGCGGATGGCGGGGTAATGGCCTGGAGTAGACAATTAGAGATGCACAGGATCCAAGATCCGGTTCCGGATCCGGCAGGATAATAGGGTTTTTCAGACTATCCGGATCCGGCAGGATCTTAAGCCGTGGATCCGGTATCCGGCAGTTACCTAAAAATCAGGATCTGGGGCATCTCTACTTTTTACGTAGCATAGGCTTTTCAGTCTGGATGGAGTGAAAGCCGTTTGGAAGCGGCCGTTGAAGGCAGTGTGGCGGTAAGCCAATGAATCTTAAAAATAGTTTGCGGCAACGTAATAAAAAGGCCCCATGTGTGCGAGTTGGCTATGTGTTTCGACCCTTTTGTAGGATCCGGTATCCTGTTCCGGATCCGGCAGGATCTTAAGCAGTGGATCCGGTATCCGGCAGGATCCTAAAAATCAGGATTTGGTTCATCTCTATAGACAATGGTGCTGTCTTCTCTCATCTTCAACACCCGTTCCATCAGGTCATCACGGAAGACCTGTGTGGTTTTCTCGTACATGGGTTTTGAAACCCACGCCCCACTCTGCCGAGAATACACCTTCTTGTCCTTTGGTTTTCCTAACGGAGAAAAAAATACTGTTCAGTATCACATGAACACCTAGGTCTACAAGAGCTGTAGTGGACAATGGACTCAGTGTCCTTGTTCATCTCTGCATCACATGAACACCTAGGTCTACAAAGAGCTATATTACACAATTGTATATATATACTCATATACATATTACCCATTACAATAATTGTGTCCTTTGGCAGAATACAGGAACATTGTGCAATCATTTACCTTGTGTTTTTGCCACTGGTCTGCCGACGTTACTGTTGTGGTCCAGTATAGCAAGCTGTGTACATACCCTCATGCCATCATACCAAAAGTGCAGTCGCTTCTCCGCATACTTCAGCATGACCGAATGAAAAACCTCAAGTGGTCCTGTGAAGGACAACGCGCACAAACACAAACACATTACACCATCTTCATGAGAAAAAGAACATAGATTGTATTATTTATGGTCATTAGAGAGTAATGGAAATAGAGATAAGCGGTGCTTGTTGCAATTGGTCCAAAAGGTACAGTGTCTGAACAGTGGCTCTGGCAGCAATTCATTCAGTCTGGTTTGAAAACTGCATGTAATGTCACAAACATGTCAATACATGTAGGGGAAGAAAAGAATCACCGCAGCATCTTCAGATGTGGAAAATAACTTGTTTTCTTGGGCAAGCGCCAAGACTAACGTTTCAACGTTCACACGTCTTCTTCAGAGTCAAGACGTGTGAACGTTGAAACGTTAGTCTTGCCGCTTGCCCACATCTGAAGATGCTCCGGTGATTCCGTTCTTCCCGTGCATTTACCAAGTCCTTTCCCGAGACGCACCAGATTGTGAAGTGCAGGAGCGCGGAGGATATCTCTCTTTGCTATGTCAATACATGTATCTGTAGACTTACCAGTTTTTTTGTACAGTGCCATCTGTCTGAAATCCTCAAGGAGTCTCTTGTCGGTCACCACAGTCTTCAGTGCCAGAAAAGCAGGGGAGTTTGGCGGAATAGCGACATGTCGGAATAGCGCCACGTAACCGCGTAACGCACATGGAAAACGTCACGCCGTTCATGAGTATGCTTTGTGCTGCCATGTGCGCGGAGTCCTACCTGATGGAGCCAATTGGTGTCACAAATCCACTCCAGATATCAATCACACAAGCATGCCATTTCATTGGCTGCAATATGTGTGTGTGTGTGTGTGTGTGTGTTATGGAAGCTGCCGCAGGTGAGACTACAGGCGGAGAAAGAAATTACCACACAAAGTTCAGCAGAGTTATGATGGACAGCATGCGCACACACACGTATGTGTGTGCTCACATACATGTACACTCTCTCTCTCTTTCTCTGCCCCCTCCCTTTCTCTATCTCTCTCTCTCCACACACACACACACACACATTTCTACATTCATATACAATCCTACACACACATACACACACTCCTCTACAAACAGTCCTCCATCTCCACCACACAACCATCAGGCCTCAGGCCATAACACACAGATAAACCATTACTTCATGTCAGCACAAGCACAGGGATATCCGCTCTGCAACACACACATGCACACAAACTCCCATGCGCGCACACACACACACGTACACACACAGAGCCAGTGGGCTTCTGTCTCTTCTTCATCAATCTCCAGCGAGTTATTTGTTATGTGTGTGTGTGTGTGTGTGTGCATGTCTGTGTTTTTGTACACGCCACTGGCTCTCCACTATCTACTAAATCCTCTGCACACCTCTCGTCACGTCCTCACACGCACAAAATGGCCGCCGGGGAGAAAACACACAGTTCCCATCTAGAATTCAGAACAAAGGTGAAGCGGAACAACAGGCGTGCAACGATTTCCCCTATCGCCACGGGGATGGAGATGCGTCAACAATTTCCATCGCCGCAGGGAAGAAGCAGCACTTTAGAGAAGAAACTGCATTTCTAGCACACAGTGTTCTATATACACTCAACGGCCACTTTATTAGGAATAGCTGTTACAACTGTTCATTGGGGCAAATTTCTGATTAGCCAATCACATGGTGGCAACTCAATGCATTAATGCATGTAGACAAGGTTGAGATGATCTGATGCAGTTCAAACCGAGCATCATAATAGGGAAGAAAGGCTATCTAAATGACTTTGAACATTTCATGGCTGTTGGTGCCGAAAGGGCTTGATTTGAGTATTTCAGGAAAGACTGATCTACTGGGATATTCACACATACCATCTCTTGGGTTTACAAAGAATGGTCCAAAAAAAGAGTTCAGAGGAGAATGGCCAGGCTGGTTTGAGCTGACATAAAGGCAACACTAAGTCAAAAAAACACCCATTACAACCGAGGTATGCATGCGAGAATGTCTGATTACACAGCACATCAAATATTGAGGCAAATTGGCTACAGCAGCTGCAAACCACATTTGGTGCTCTGTCAGCTAAGAACAGGAAAATGCGGCAACAATTTGCACAGGCTCACCATAAACAACACTAGAAAATAGGAAAAATGTTGCCTGGTCTGATGAGTTTTGATATCTACTGCAACACTCAGGTGGAATGGTCAGAATTTGGTGTCAACAACATGAAAACATGGGTCAACCCTGCCTTGCATCAACGTTTCAGGATGAAGATATAATGGCATAAGGATGTTTTCTTAGCACAATTTGGGCCAATTAGGACCAATTTATTTGTTAATTATTATTTATTTATTTGTTGGAATGCCACAGCCTACCCGAGTATTGTTGCGTTGAGTGTATATCCTGTCTGAACTACTCGGATCCATGAGAGATGCTCAAATACACAGACTGATGTCAGATGTACTGTAAGTGTATGTCTACCGATATCAGCACCGACGTGACAGTGTCAGTCAGTACGTGTCATGCCTTCATGGCTAATGCTCATACTGTGTATTAATCTGTCACAACTTCTTCCCTGGTGTGCATGCTATTGAAAGTGACACACACACACACACACACACACACACACACATTAACCTTCCTTGATGCACATGGTTCATGAATGCATCATAGGTTTCCATATTTCACTTGACGTGTGACAGTATTGTGTCTTCTTACCGTCATTCCTACTGCACAAACTATGGTATGTGAATGTATCATACATATAGTGAATACTTCATACTGTACTTGTCACTTATTCATATAGTGTGTGAATGTGTCATCAATGCTCATTATGTATGAATGTGTCATGTCTTCACCAATGCCCATGATGTATGCATGCATCACTCCTTGATGAATTCATTATTCTTTGAGTAACAATGCCTTCATTGATTCAAAAGTGTCATGGCTTTGCTTGGCACTCTGTTAGAAGTAGATTATTTTTGAAGTCAAAGCATATTGAGCTGTTTTTGCATGTTTGGGAAGAAATATAACCCCATGAGAGCATAATCACGTCAATTAGATATATTTTGAGAAAGTTTGATCATACCGCGTCAGCCACCTTAGGTGTGCCATATGTTTAACACGGGCATATGGAAAAACACAACATTTTGAAACTCTGCATTATACAATTCCAAACATCACCACACTTACCTTCCATGGCACAGAGGGTCCCTAAACACGAACCGAAGTGTCCCGAGTTCTTAATGTATTCGGAAAAGGTTGGCAGAATGGGATAGGTGAAGCCAACTTTGCTGTAGGGCAGTGAAGCCATGTATCCATCAGGATGGCCATAGGGCGCCCAGGGCATTTGCCCGGTGGACTGTTGATGATTTTGGACCGGTCCTCCCCTTTACATAATGGCACCTGTCCTCATGGCGCTACAGCAAACCTCTCAGAGTCATCTTGTAGATGTTAGCTGTTGGGGTCACACTCACAATAAATGATATTAGATTACTAAAAATGTTGTTGCAGGCTTCATTGTCTATCTCAGTGTTTCTCAACCTTTTTTTAGGCGAGGCACCCTTTCAATTCATGAAAAATTTCAAGGCACCCCAAACCAACAAGCCGTAACATGGCATCGCATCCGATACCACACAAGCTTAGAAAAGTAACACATTTGGAGACGTCACGAGACCTACGTTCTAAGTTACAGCTGACTGGGGCGGCCTATATTTTCTTTGTTGTGCGTAAATGGCAGATGAAAGATTCCACTGATTAGCATTAACTTATCAATCTAGACAAATATGTATAATATTACATAATTTATTTATTAATCACGTTTCCGCGGCACCCCTGAGGGGGCCCCGTGGCACCCCAGGGTGCCCCGGCATCCCTGTTGAGAAACACTGGTCTATCTCAATGACTGGTGTTGGATAAGCATGCCCGGCTTGATTTTTCATCCCAGGCCATTCCTGTCTCTGTGTAACCCCCTGTGCTTGCCTCTTGCTGACCATGATTCACCCACAAGATGCCCACGCCTCCGTTTCCCCCCAGTTTCCCCACATTCAGCCTAAAGGCAAAACAACGTTTGGGGGACTTTTCTCCATTCAACATACCAATTGCAAATGAAAAAAAATACCTTTCAATTGTGTTTTACAATTGCGAGACATTGAACAAGGTAAAACGACGAGCAAAGACGGGAGGTTAAATAGTGAGATGGATACATGACTCCACTGCTTTGCAGCAAAGTTGGCTTTATAAATCTCGTTCTGCCAGCCTTGATTAGTAGCCAACTAACTGCTCATCCACATTATCCCTCCCTCCCTTCCTTCCTCCCTTCCTTGCCTCCTCACTCCTGCACCCCGATCACTTCCTGTCTTCTTCAGGACTGGTGGGGTTGCATCTGTCCCCATACTCCCTCCCTCCCTTTTAACATTAACGTGGAGTAATCGAATCGATGTTGTGAAGAAATTGAGAGAATCGTGCAACACAGTTGTCTTTTTTTAAATTGTAACTTGAGTAATTACTACCAATATTGCTGTTACTAACCATAGAGAGCCTGCTATTTGAATGCTATACGCGTCATTCCGTGATAGGTGAAGGGGTGTCCCAATTTGTAGGGGTTGCGTTAACAACCCCAACCCTCAACCCCATATTGCTCAGTTTGAAGGGACAAGGGAAAAGAGGAAGGGTTATGCCGTGTACAGACCAGGAGTGAACGAAGCGACGGTAGTAATTATTTCTCTATGGAGGGTACGCGACCTGCGCTACCAAAGCGAATTCGCCGGGAGCGAAGCTTCTTGCGCGACCAGAGCGAATTTTGACGATTAAAGTAAATCTAATCGCAGGCGAATTCGCTCTGACGCTGTTCGGCGACAATCAATTGGAACGTTCATATCGCCGAATGTCCCAGGCTGTCAAGTCAGAGCCGTTATGTGATTAGCTGAATCAAACATGTCAATGCTGCGTCTCAAGCGAATACAGCGAATTCAAGGCGAAACTTCTTCTGCTACCCACGCTACCAGGCAGCGTAGTTCGCTCTTGGTCTTAGCATTAGGGGTAGAAATTAGAAATGGGATTCGGCCACTGCCTCACTCCCTCACTCCCTGCCTAGGAGACCTGAACATCCCAACATTTCATTGAATTGCATTTGCCGAAAAGTGTTTATTTATTTCCCTCTTTGCTCCCCCCGTTCCCTTTTAACCCAAATGAGTTGCTAAAAATAAAGGGAGGGAGAGTGATAGAGAGAGAGTGAGGGAAGGAGAGAGAGAGAGAGGGAAGAGAAGAAGACAGGTAATGAAGAGAGGGAGGGTGGGAGAAGAAATATGGAGAGGGAGAGGGGATGGAGGGGTTGAGATTCCATTAGTGGAAAAAGGCGTTTAAACTTTTGGGTTATTTTCCATGTCTGAGATGAAAGGCCAGTACGAGAATTCCATCATCATCGGTACTGGTGTTGTGTGTGTGTGTGTGTGTGTGTGTGTGTGTGTGTGTGTGTGTTCCCTCATCGTTGTTGGTGTCAGTGTGCCTCAGTCGGTGATGAAACGTAAGCGTTTGAGAGATCAGTAGAATAAAAGTTATTAAATATGCCCAACAAGACACGGAGTACTCGCAAAACACACACACAGACACACGCACACACACAGTTAATATTGCACTCATATGCACTCCTCTAATCGCCACTTAAAAGCAGCCAGCAAATTAAACCGGCGACACAGCCGCTCATTTCGTGTCATTTCATTATTTGCCAACTGTAATACTGAACGACGAAATAAGTTTCATTATTTGCTATCCCTAATACGGAGCGAGAAAATAACTTTCTCTGCATGACGAGAGACTTCAAGGTAGGGGGTGAGGGGATGGGGGTGAGCGTTCTGTTGCCATGGAGACCAGTGTTCAGTGGTCACCTAGGGGACTGAACCAAGTGTTCCGAATCAGCCCCTGTAGTCTGATTGCGGCTGACCAGAGGATGGTAAGTAGCTGCACTGACTTATTGCTTATTCATGCTGCTTGCTCATTTGAAATGGGTACCCAGCATGAGAGAGAGAGAGAGAATAGAGGCTACTTTAATTGCTCTGGCCATTTCACTGGAGACATTGTGAGCCACGATTAGCTTTAATTTAATTCCCTTTCATTGTAATCATTGTGTTGTGATGCAGCACCACATAACAAGGCACAGAGCACACGTATTGTCTGGAAGAGAAACAACAAGAGGGCCTCTATGAGGAGTCCTAAAAAGGAGCAGCCCAGTGTTGTCAATAGGAAGAGGTAGAGCTAAAATAGAAGTACGGTATGCACTGGTCAGCAACGTGTTGTCAAAAAGAGCGGTAGGCTAGAGCTAAAATACAACTGTGGAATGCACTGCAGCTTAGTTTTTAAAGGGACACTGTGTGAGATTTTTAGTTGTTTATTTCCAGAATTCATGCTGCCCATTCACTAATGTTACCTTTTTCATGAATACTTACCACCACCATCAAATTCTAAGTATTCATTATGACTGGAAAAATTGCACTTTTCATACATGAAAAGGGGGATCTTCTCCATGGTCCGCCATTTTGAATTTCCAAAAATAGCCATTTTTAGCTGCAAAAATGACTGTACTTGAACATACTAGAAAATATTTGTTTATTACTTAGTAAACTTTCATGTAAAGATCAAATTTGGCAATAGGCAGCCCAGTTTCAATGAGCAGCATAGTTGCAGTACCTTTTTTGACCATTTCCTGCACAGTGTCCCTTTAAGTATTTATTACGAGGAAACACCAGACTAACGTTTGGGTGTTGCAAACCCTTCTTCGGAGACTCTGAAACATTAGCTGGGTTTTTGCACATAATAAATTCGTAATAACTTTTGTGTGCTCCGGCCTCTGCTTTCAAGTGCACGTTTTTATTCCACTGTGATGCAACTGCAAGCTGAGGAATGATGGGTAGAGCTCCAACTCAATGTTGGAATGTTTTGGTCATGCTGTGGCCAAAAAGCCCTAAAAAATATTTAAAAAGAAAAACGGTGTGGAATGTTTTGTCTATGAAAGGTAGGGCTGTGGAATGGATGTGTCAGGTTGTCTGTCTCGATCCGATAGCACATGACTCAATTCAACCCCATTTTCCTCCACCTCTTCGGCCAGGGAGATTCAGTATTTTAGTAGTATGGGTCCACTAGGCAGATGATGGATATGTGGGCCAGGGGCTACACACCGCCTTACTTGCTACAGGGGTAGAGGGCTGTGTGTGTGTGTGTGTGTGTTTGTGTGTGTGTGTGTGTGTGTGTGTGTGTGTGTGTGTGTGTGTTTGTGTGTGTGTAGGCTATACTACCGCCCCACCCTCCCTGCTACTGTGGCTGAGGACCGATAGTGAGTGTGAGTGATGGTGAGGGGGAGTGAAAGTGAGTGTGTGTGTGTTTGTGTGTGTGCGCGCGCGCATGTGTGTGCGTGTGAGGGAGATTGAAAATGACTATGACTAAGTGGGCATCCAAAAGACTTCCCCTTTGGAAAGCATGGAGGACATCGAGGAGACCTGAGGAAAGAAAGAAAGAAAAATGGAGAGAAAGAATTAGTTCTTTTTTCTTCCTCCACCTCAGGCTTTCCCCAGGCCCTTCATATCCTATTTTCAGGCTGCAGCTGTCAGTGTGCTGCAACACCCAGTACTGAGGTGTGTGTGTGTGTGTGTGTGTGTGTGTGTGTGTGTGTGTGTGTGTGTGTGTGTGTGTACAGGGCTGAGGCAGGGGGGGTGCAAATTGAAGTCTCGGGCCTGAGTCATGGATGTGTGTCCGTGTATGCGTTTGTGTGTGAGTGCATGTATGCATTTGTGTGTGTGTGTGCTTGTGCGTGTGCTATGGTCATAGCGTTCCAAATGTATTTGTCCCGGCCATTAGGGGTCGGCAGGTGCACCGTTTTGATATTTCAGGGGATTTTTTCCCCCCTTTTGAACTAGCACCATTGTGTGTGTGTGCGTGCGTGCGTGTGTGCGTGCGTGCGTGCGTGTGTGTCTGTCTGTGTGTGTGTGGGCGTGCGTGCGTGCGTTACAGATGTTACATCAAGCCTCTGATGAACTTTTTTTTCAAAAAATTCCAGAAGTTCAGGCTGCTGCAATTACAGTATTTTTCAGTACAGATCAAAAAGTGAAAGAAGTTCGTCTGTGCATGTGTGCGTGCATGTGTGTCTGCGTACGTGCGTGCATGCGTTAGTGTTATTTACCCCTGATTTATGCGTCACTTCAGATGGAAGAGCATCCGGCACCGCCGGGCAAATGCACACAATAGCGATATTAGTGAATGCACACACACACACACACACACACACACACACACACACACACACACACACACACACACACACACCACACGGTGGTGATATTCGCAGTGTGGATTTTTAAGCGATTGCAGCGATCTCTGAAAGATTAATGGAGATATCTCACTGCCTAACCTGACGCTTCAGGCATGCATGTCATTACCTTCACACACACTCTCTCTCTCTCTCTCTCTCTCTCTCTCTCTCTCTCTTACACACACACACACACCCTCCAGATGCCTTTGCCAGGCCTCTCTGCTCTGTGTGTGTGTGTGCGTACGTGCGTGCGTGCGTTTGTGTGTGTCTGTGTGTGTGTACGTGCATATGTCTGCGTTCGTACCTGTGTGCGTGTGTGTGTTCGTGCGTGCGTGTGTGTGTGTGCGTGTGTGTGTGTGTGTGTGTGTGTGTGGCCTCGTTCTGCTCTTATTGCTATTCCTCTGAATCCAGCCCAAACGGTGATGAATGTGCTCGCTTAACTTTTCATATTACTCCTTAAGAGTCAAATGACATTAATGTGTCACTGTGTGTGTGTGTGTGTCATCGTGCGAGTGTCTCATTGCGTGGGCGTTAACGCTCGCTTGAAAACTTCACATAGCTGTCACCGGTCTATTAGTCACTGTCTCTGCCAATGCGGCTCAGTATGCCTCATCATTATTTGGCTTTTCTATTATTGTCATTCCCTCTCCTCATTCTCCTTCACAATTATTATTACTATGTGTATTTCCTTTGTCTTTTATTGTCATTGCCCGTCTCCTCATTTTACTTCACAATTATTTCAGCCTTCTCTATTGTTGGCGTATTATAGGCTAATTATTAGTCCCCCCGTCCCCCCCCCCTTCTCTGGTTTTGAGTTTTGTGTTTATTCAATAAAGCATTTCACAAACCCCATCCACCCAAAGATTCATATGTGACTTTATTTATTTGCACATGTAATGTCCTTAAAAGGGACTTCAGGTGGAAGTTACAAACATGATTTTGCTATAACCTTGAGCAAGGTGTCTCCCCTTGTTCCCTTGAGACTTCTTACAGCTCTCACTGACTTCCCTGACACAATTTAAAAAATGAATGAAATAAAACAGAAAAATACAGGTAGAAAATGAGGCCTAAGCATCAGTTTTGGTGTCTTAGCATATACACACCCACACATACACACACGCGCACGCACGCACACACACACACACGCGCGCACGCAGGCATGCACGCACGCACGCACATACTCTAGACGGGCCATCATGAAAAGGCTCCGCATAGACAAGCTCACTTGACAAACATTGTGCAAATATTCAGTGTATTCAGTAAGCATACATGGGTCAATGGCTTTTCACGCCGACCTGAGACACCTCTACATTCCAGACATTGTTCTCTATGCTTTATACAAACCCCAACTCCGGTGAAGTTGGGACGTTTGGTAAACAGTGAATAAAATCAAAATGCATTTCAAAACATTCATGATTCATTTTCAAAACATTCAATCTATTCATTAGATGGAGAATAGTGAAAAGACAACATATTAAGTGTTAAAACTGAGAAAAAATATTGTTTTGGGGGACATTAGTACTCATTTCTAATTTGATAAATCCAACACGTCTCAAAAGAGTTGGGACGGGGACAATAAATGGCAGCAAATGTCGAGGAAGACTAAAAACAAAACAAAAGACAACACTTAACAGTTAAATACATTAAGCGATGAGATGATTTTATATAAAAAAGTGTTTATTCCTATCTTGGACATGATTTCACCAGCTTAAATGGTGGGTGTATTCCTTGTCATGTTTTGCAATGTTTTCCTTTCTGTAGTGCTTACAGTGTGACAGGTCTTGACCAAAAGCCCACCATTTTATCACCTGCTGGTCCTTATGATGGAGCCAAACTGTTAAAACATAGTAGAGAATGCAATTTGACCTTACTATGTGGCAGTAATCGAAGATCTCCCTTCAAAATATAATGCACGAGTGGCTTTTCATGCTGTTTAAAACCCATTTATACCATTCAGCACTGTATTTAACTCTACAGATGAGTGAGAACATCTTAACCAATGCACTACTGCACCCGCATGCCATCATGGAGGCTGACTTTTGAAGTTAGCACTAACACAAGTTGGATGGTCCATTTTCACTGTAGCACAGGATGTGCAATGCTCTATTATTGTCAAAAAGAAAGGACTTCTACAACTTCTGCTGACTTCTGTAAGCAAAGGACAGTTTCCCATGTCTTCTGGGTCTATTTCAAGTGAGCTCAGGTGCTTAGGAGAATGTTACACCCCTGTATCATTTGCACGCATTAAGCATTCTTAATATGGTCAATTTTCAATAGCTCTAGCACTCCAGGAATTAGAGTGAGACTACAGCCAATATATATTTCATGATTTCATGAATCTATACAATGATTTTAGTAACAAAAATATGTCTTATATACACTCAATCGTGGTAAATCAAAGGGAATTCAAAAATTTATGTAATAACTATGGTAATTATTCCCTTTGCATCTTTAATTCTGAGTGACTCAGCCTCTCTGTGATGATCTTATACCTGGACACCTATATTGTCCGTCAGTACAATTCATTTTGAAATGTTCTTCTTTGTTATTTTATCTTATTTGGATGTTTACTAAATTTCACTGATCCCAGTCCCAACTTATTTGAGACGTGTTGGATTTATCAAATTAGAAATGAGTACATATGTCCCCCAAAAGAATATTTTTTCTCGGTTTTAACACTTAATATGTTGTCTTTTCACTAGTCTCCATCTAATGAATAGATTGAATGTTTTGAAAATGATAGCATTTTGATTTTATTCACTGTTTACCAAACGTCCCAACTTCACCGGAGTTGGGTTTTGTATTCCAGACACCACACTGATATTGCATTCAGTAGGTATTGTATGTATTGAACACACAGCAGCAAAATACTCTACAGCGCTTTCCTTTTTCTTTCTTTCTTTCTTTCTTTCTTTCTTTCTTTCTTTCTTTCTTTCTTTCTTTCTTTCTTTCTTTCTCAATCTCAAACTGTGTTTAAAATGCAGACAATCCGCACACTTCAGGTCTTTTTTTGTGCATAGAAGCTTTACTTGACTTGCAAGCTTTCTGTCCTTAGACGTGCAACAGGCATCTCTTCATCTCTACCTGATGAAGGTGAGGACCGAAAGCTTGCAAGTCAAGTAAAGCTTATTTGCACACAAAAAGACCTGAAGCGTGCGGACTGTCTCCTTTTTATACAGAAATTTCAACTGAATCCTGCACCCTCTAAACAGATGAGTGGTGGCCTATCACAACTTTAGTTATCAATCTCAAACACTAACACAAAGTCGTGTATTCAGGAAGGCACAGATTAATAACTTGTCACTGCGACCTGAAACACTTTCACAGGTCAGACACCCTGCCCAGGTACTGTATGTAAATGTATATATGTAGGAACGTGACATGTGTCTTTCATGTGGTTCAAATTCTCTGGTTCATTCTGATTCTGTCCTCTGTTATTTCTTTTCTTCCTTCCATCCTTTCTTTTTCTATTCATTCATGTCTGTCTTTTCCTTCCTTCCTTATTTCTTTCTTTCTTTCTTTCTTTCTTTCTTTCTTTCTTTCTTTCTTTCTTTCTTTCGTTCTTTCGTTCTTTCTTTCTTTCTTTCATTCTTTCATTCTTTCTCTCCTTTCTTTCTGTCTTTTTTCAGAATGGACGTCGATGTGCCAGTAAAAAAAGACGTGATATATTTCAAGTGGGGAAAATTTCCAAGGGCGCAGAACAGAATACTTCATTGAAGGAAAGTGAGGGGGGAAAAAACCCTCCCGCTCTTCTCTTTCTTGAATTGTGATTGAATGTAGAGCGAGTACAATGTGACGTATCTATTTTTAGTGCGGATTAAGCTTCTGGCCCTGTATCAGTGTTGGACTGTAGATAACAGCATTATCCCCGAGCAGCCGACCCAGACACTGGCCGTGTGCGTGTGTGTGTGTGTGCGTGTCCATGTGTTTCGGGAATATTCGATTCAAATTCTCCCATGCTCTTTGCCCTCCTCAATACGTTTGCCTTACAGCCAGAGGGAGATCTTTAACAGCGCATATGCGCGCGTGCACACACACACACACACACACACACACACACACACACACACACACACACACACACACACACACACACACACACACACCCTGGTCTCTGACTTTGTCATGAGGGTTAGCAGCTGAAATTAAAGTGAATTTGTTTCTCAGTCACTGTGTGCCCCCCTGCTGGCTTCAATGGACTTTACAGACTATATATATATATCTCCTGCCCCTACGTCAAGCGGACTTTGGTCCTAGAATTTTTGTTCTATCTTGTTCCCTGCTCCTGGATGAAGCGAGTTTTTAGTCCTTCATGTACCGTATCTAGTTTCCTTTGGTCTTGCTCCGTGGGCTAAAATCTGGATGTGCGGTCTTCTGGATGTGCCTTCCTCCTCTCATAGAGGTGTAGCAACTCTCTTCTTCCCTCTCCTCTCCTCTCCTCTCCTCTCCTCTCACCTTCTCTCATCTCCTCTTCTCCCACCTTCTCTCCTCTCTTCTCCTTTCATCCTTCTCTCCTATCCTCTCCTCCCACCTTCTCTCCTCTCCTCTCCTCCCACCTTCTCTCCTCCCTCCTCCTTTCATCCTTCTCTCCTCTCCTCTCCTTTCCTCCCACCTTCTCTCCTCTCTCCTCCCACCCTTCTCTCCTCTCCTCTCCTGCCCTCCTTCCTTCTCTTCTCTCCTCGCCTCTCCTTTTCTCTCCTCTCCTCGCCTCTCCTGTCCTGTCCTCTATTCTCCTCTCTGCCCCTCTCCTCCTTCTCGCCTTTCCTCCCACCAACATCAGCAGCACCAGCAGCAGTGCACCTCCGTATCCCTCCCTCCCTGGCCTTCCTTCATCCCTGCCCCCATTCCTACCATCCCTCTCCTCTCTCCCCTCCCTCCATCCCATACCCCTTACCCTCCCTCCCTCCGTCCTCAAAGCTCTGTATGCCACTGCACCAACTGGCCCAATGCACCTCCTATCCGTGTCTCAATCCACACACTTGTGCACTTCGGGCACTGTGTTTCAGTGCCTAGGGTGCTCACGCTGAATATTTCAGTTGAGTGAGTGCACTAAAAGCGCCCGGATGATCCCCTAACAATGGCAGAAAACGCAGTGCTTGAAAATGGACACTGCACGCACTAAACGGCCGCCATTGTGACAATGAAACGGAGGAAATGTGTCGTTCAGTTCAGTAGAAGAGTTTGGTCAACAGTCTTCTAATTCTGTAAGTAATGTTGCTGAGACAACAACCTTTTCATGCCCACCAAAGCATTGTATGTGTGATTGTTGCCCTTTAGGGTGAAGGAAATGTAAATACTAGCATGAGAGGCTGTGCATTGTAAACAGTAGCCAACCGATATGTTGGCGAGCTAATGCCATGCTCAGCCATCACTTCCAGCGAGGGCACAGTGCATAGTGCTCAAAGTTTTCCACGACACTATGCACTGAAGACTTCAGTGCACTGTGTGCACTGTGCACTAACCATCAGTGCACTGACACAAGTGCGTGGAATGAGACATAGGGCCAGTCTCCCTTCCTCCCCTCTATCCTGAAAAAACCCCAGTGCACCTCCTCCCACTCAAAACTCCGTACCTACTCTCTGTCCTTCTCCTCCCCTCACTCCTTAATCCCCTCCTCTCTCCTCAAACCCCAGAACGGTTCCCACATTCTCCCATCTCCTAATCTCTCCAAAGAGACCAATGGGCCCTAACCAGGGCTTGACATTAACTTTTTCGCTTGCCGGCCACTGTGGCTAGTGGTTTTCCCGAGTCACAAGCTATCCAGCTATTCTACTAGCCACACATTTTTTGTCATTATTTTTTTATCATGATACTGTATCTAACATCAGAAGATGAGGTGCTTAAAGCATGAAGATGAGTGCATGGGTTTCTGTATGGAAATAAAACAAACAAATAGAAACTGAGTAAATTAGCTTTTTCTTGAACTTAAATACAAATAATTGATACACAAGGGGCAAAGTGCAGAATGATTTGTCATACCATAGAATAAGCTACCTGCCAAATTGGCTAGTGACACTGAAATTGTTACCAGCCACAGCCAAGTTTTACCAGCATTTGGCCGGTTGGCAGGTGCCAGTGTCAAGTCCTGGCCCTAACAGTATCAGCAGCAGCAGCAGCAGCAACACCACAATGGTATCCCTCTATCTCTGCTTCTCTCTCTATAGAGCAGACCCAATGCACCTCTTCCTCTCTCCACTCCCTTCTTCTCTTCTTTCTCTTCTTTCTCTTGCTCCCTCTCCTCCTTCACCCTCTTTCTCCATCTCCTCTTTCTCCTTCTCCACAGGAGAAGGTAGAGATGGCATTCGCACCTTTGTCTTACTTGGGAAGTTTCACTCGGTGCGTTATTCCAAAACAATGTTCGATTTTGGGAGCACTGATGATGGGCTAAACCTGAAACATTTGTAACCCACTTTTTGTTTTGACTTCACTTTATTTTCGTTTTTTAATACAGTTTCACTGATAGCATCAAGCTCCTGTGTGCGACTCCTTTTTCTTCCCACTCCTTCTCCACAGGACCCACTATGCCCCATCCATGCCCTCCATCCTTCTCCCCCTTTCTTCCCCCCTCCTCCGCTCCACCCCTCTCCCCATCAGACCCAGAGTGCGTTCCTCTCCTCCTCCTCTTCCTCCACCCACTCCTCAGCAGCAACAGGACATTGGCATTTAAATAATCCCTATCAATACTCTCCCATATTCCTCCTATCCGACTGCTGCAGTTAACTTCTGCAGAGAGAGAGAGAGGGAGGGAGGTAGGGAGGGAGAGGGAGAGAGAGAGAGAGAGAGAGAGAGAGAGAGAGAGAGAGAGTATTTCAGTTAGCCTCTCCAGAGAGCAAGACAGAACTCCATGGCCCTTGTTCAGTCTTCTGTCTTCATATTGTTCTTTCTTCTTATTTTAAAGAAAAATCATTCTTTTCCATGTCGACAGCCTGAACTGAAAGCATGGCCCAATCATATGCACTGATTCTGTTTCAACACAGACTGCTCTACCTCTCTTGGTCTGTCTCTGTCTTACTGCGCATATGCACGCACACACATGTAAGCACACACATACGCACGCACACACACACACA
>NC_085863.1:19436075-19441075 GCF_034702125.1 Engraulis encrasicolus | reverse complement strand
GGACAATAGGATAGGAGAGGAGAGGGGAGGAGAGGAAAGGAGAGAAGTGGAGAGGAGTGGGGAGAGGAGAGAAGAGTGGAGGGAAGTGAAGGAGAGGAGAGGAGAGGAGAGGAGAGGGAAGTGAAGGAAAGGAGAGGAAGAGAAGAGGATAGAGGATATAAAGTGAAAACCCACCTGGGAAACTCCCATTGTCATTGTGACACAGCACTGCACAGCACACAGTGCTAACTGCACACAACAAAACTGTATTTATGCCTCACTGCAAATGGTGCCCCAACGGAGCAGTGTGGCAGGACAGTACCATGCTCAGGTTACCTCAGTCTGGAGGATGGGGGGATAGCACAGGTTAATTGCTCCCCCTACAAACCTGAAGTCGAACTGACAACCTTTGGGATACAAGTCTGATGCCCTAACTGCTTACCCATGACTGCCCAACTGCTAACTCATGAGAGAAGAGGAGAAGAAAGGAGAAGGATAGAGAAGGAGTGTGTAGCAGAGAAGTGGATAAGTTTGTGGAGGGTAGGAGGAGTGGAAAAGTCGAGTTGGTCACGGTGGGGTGGAAGAAGGCAAGTGGTAATGGAGGAGAAGGTTCTGGAGGAGGGGCAGGGGGATAGAGCAAAAGAGATAGAGGAAGAGGATAGATGGAAATGAAGAGGAGAGGAGGAAGTGGGTTGGAGGGGTGTTAGAGGTGGAGATGGTATAAGAAGGGTTAGGAATCTATATTGATTTTTGGGTCCAAGGGGGACACAATCGCTAGGGAGACTCTACAGGATGAACAGTGGCAGTCCTACAATGACCGGCACCCCAGGAGAGGCCCCCCTCCAGCATCCCCTCTGGCGCCCCCGGCCCCCAACCGTGGCCCAGCCCTCACGAAAAAATGGCTGTAATTAATGTTACATACCATGTTATTATTGCAAAACTGTGATTATGACACAGAAATCCCCATTTCACTGCCAATTGTGCTTGCACAAGGAAGCACGTGACAAATAAAAATCTTGTATCTTGAATTTTGAAATAATGTTGTTGGCGCTATTTGGCGATGTTCATGATGTCAGCGGGGGTGGAGGTCAGCGATGGTGCCGCCCCCACACTGGGGAAACCTCTTGGCGACTGCCCGATAGGTCCGCCCCTAAGGGAGAATGATGAGAGGAGCCTAAAGTTACTCCAAAACTTCATGTCGATGGTACCAGCCCCAAAAGTGAGAGATGTTCAGAGTTCAGAGAGGGCCACCCTCTTGTGTGAGACCTGGACTAGATTGGCAGGCTCTATCAGTCTGAAACTGTGCGCTGAAATGAGCTCTCTTCAAAGTGAGTTTGGAAGCTATGAAATGAGATGAGATGAGAGGAGCTGCCTCTGAAGTGAGACCTGAATCACCCGGTCTGAGGTGGTTAAGGTGGCAGCAAAAGGAGGGTCAACCACCTATTGACTACAAGGGTGTACTTACTGAACATATCCCACCGATTGAATGCAAGGGTATACTTACCACACATATTCCTCGCTGTCCTGTGAATGAGATGAGGCATTTGTAAAGAAGAAAGGTTATGATCATGAACAGGCCACTCTGTGGAGATCAGACCATTAGCTGAGGTGTCAGAAGTAAAAGTAAAAGTAAAAAAGTAAAAACTCAGTTTCCTTACAACAGCTTCCTTCCAGCAGTTTCCTTCCAACACATATTTTTATAGTTCTCTTATTCATCAGGCGTGTGTGTGTGTGTGTGTGTGTGTGTGTGTGTGTGTGTGTGTGTGTGTGTGTGTGTGTGTGTGTGTGTGTGTGTGTGTGTGTGTGTGTGTGTGTGTGTGTGTGTGTGTGTGTGTATGTGTGTGTGTGTGTGTGTGTGTGTGTGTGTGTGCACGTGTGCACGTGTGCGCGTGTCTGCACATGTATGATTGTTCTCTTGTGGGCGAGCATGTGTGACTGGTCAGAGGTATTTCATTTTCCAGAAAGCTATAAGAAGAGGATCCGTCTTAAGTACCAAGTCCTCCTCCCATCCATTCCATTCTAGAGAGAGAGAGAGAGAGAGAGAGAGAGAGAGAGAGAGAGAGAGAGAGAGAGAGAGTAATAGAAGAAAGAAATTACAGTCGGTTCTCCCCAGATTGATTCTTTACTTAAAGATCAATTGAGACAGAGTGGAGAACTCCAACAAAAACAGACCATGGTGAAATACCCTTGTGCGCACACACACACACACACACACACACACACACACACACACACACACACACACACACACACACACACACACACACACACACACACACACACACACACACACACACACACACACACACACACACACACACACACACACCAGAGTGTGGTGAAATCCTCTCACCTGCAAGACTGGGCTTCTTAAGCTGAAAGTGATGAGGGTGTGCGTCGCTGTGTGTGTGTGTGTGTGTGTGCGTGTGTGTGTGTCTGTGTGTGTGTCTGTGTGTGTGTCTGTGTGTGTGTGTGCTCGTACGTGTGAGTGAGTGTGAGCGTGCATGCGTGTGAGTGTGCGTTTGTGGGTGTGCGTGTGTGATTGCGTGATCGCGCGTGCATGCATGCGTGTGTGTGTGTTTCTAAAAAGTGATGGGTTTATCGCCGCTGCATCTATGCCGTCATCCCAGGCTGAGAGGCACCTACTGGAGGTGGTGGGTAGCCATTGAGATGCAGTGCACTGGCTCAGAAATCGATGCAAGGTGAATAACTGGCTTGCACTCCAGACTTTTCCAGCCTGAACCGTAGACTTTTCTGGCTCTAAAGGTCACTCTTGGGCTGCCATACTGTAGTCTGTGAGCCTTTACTGAATACTGTGACCACTTTATTCCTCAATCAATCAATATCAATCAATCAATCAATTTGTATTTATATGGCATAGTTCAAGAAGACGCTTTTGCACACCTCTGCAGTTGGGCAGGTGCGTAGGATAGTATCCCAGTGGGGTTGTCATTCATGTGATCTCTCATGCTACACTGTAGTACAGTGGTTCTTAACCTTTTTTTCTTGAAGCACCCCCTAACCTTAGCCCAAGAGAAGCTGGGCACCCCCAACCCAAACTTCTGCATGTGTATACGCACTAAAAAATGATTTAAGTGATTAATTACCATGATTCTTGCTTTAGACATTAATCAATACTTTAATGACTTGACATGGGGACCAAAACATGTTTTAATTTTGTCTTGATTTGGCCTAATTATAATGTTTGGAAGAGGAATATTGGTCACAACCTCAACACAAACTAAATTCTGCGCACCCCCTGAAATCTCTGGCGCACCCCCAGGGGGTGCCCGCACCCCAGGTTAAGAACCACTGTAGTAGACGGTCTCATGGTAGTGTTCCCCGGCACAGTGGTTGAAAAACACAGCGGTAGAACACTAACTAATCATGCAGTGGCTATTCTCATTCTATCGAAAACCAACCAATTATGCGGCTGCTTTTGTTATTCTGTATAATGCCAACCAATCCTCTTCAAGGACCACACTGTCCTTCCTCATGCCCATACAGACAGATGAATCAAAATATTGAATCGGAGCAAGATATCGCAAAACACGCCCACTCCATGCAAATGCGTGTGCTCAAGTTGGGTCTCCTAAGGGGGCGTTGTCCCCTACTTCTTCTCTTTTTGAGGTGCTTGCGCAAGAGGTGCGCTACCGCCATCTACAGCGCTAAGGGGACTTCATTGATTCTCAACCTCAGGACTCCGAAGGTCTCCTCACCGAAGGTCTCCTAAAGGGGCGTTCACCCGACATAAAGTGGATACCGGAGAAGAAACAAAATGACGCGTCTTGCTAGATCCATCTTCTTTGGATGAATCTTCATTCTATACACCCCTGATGGATCGCCTGAATGTTCATCACCTAGCTATTCATTTGCACACAGGCACAAATTAATATCTCCTTCTAAATCTCTGGCTTTCTCGCCAGCCTGCCAGCTCTGCTTACAGCAATTACCATTACACTAATCTCGTACACATCGTCCAGAGTATTTATTTGTCCCCTGGGAGGTTCCCAGCAGTCTTTGGGGGAGGGAGGGGGAAGGGGGGTGTTATTTATTCCATTCTCTGCATTTATGTGTTGTGTGGGTGGGAATGATGATGCCGTTGATTATTAGTATGATTGTTATTGTGGTTTTTATTGTTGTTTATTATTGCTGCTGTTGTTGACAGTGGTGTTGTTATGTTTATGAGCAGAGCCATTTTAATACCTGACATTCAAGTGGGATACCAGTGATTAGCCTGCTGCAGGAAGACAACAAGCACACGCACGCATGCACGCACGCACGCACGCACGCACGTACACACACAAATGCACACACGTGTGCACACACACGCACACACACATATGCAAACACACAAAAACAGACACACACACACACACACACACACACACACACACACACACACACACACACACACACACACACACACACACACACACACACACACACACACACACACACACACACACACACACACACAGAGCAGAACCCCACCACCCCCATCACACACCCCTCCCCATCTCCATCCTCAACTAGAAGGTAGGCCCATCTATCACACAGCACCAAAATCCTCCCTCCGGCTATCTCTGACCATTAAAGAAGATCTGAGGCTACTCCTCCTCTCATGTTTCCTCTGAGGGGATCTCCTTCTCTCATGTCTCCTCTGCCTTTCTTTCTGCATCAGTGTGAGCGATATGACTGGAGTGAGAAGACAAGCCTGCACAAGTCCATCAGTCAGCTTGTCTCGTCGCAGCAGAGCATTACGGATGTACAGGGCTCGGAAAGGTGTTGTAGAAAAGGGGCTTGAGTTATGTACTGCAGTATCAATACAAAGTGTTGAATTAACACTAGTCTCTAGCCATTGTAGTAACACAGTGAGTATGTTCATTTGCATGTTAAGTGCAATTAGACTGACTTTAACTTTGACTTCAACTGTAGTTGTTGTTATACAGTAGTAGTAGCAGAATCAGCTGTGGTTGTTATTTTTATGAAGTTTTGTCAGAGGACGCGCTCAACTTCTT
>NC_085863.1:19423575-19428575 GCF_034702125.1 Engraulis encrasicolus | reverse complement strand
ACACGCACGCACACACGCACACACGCACGCACACACACACACACACACACACACACACACACACACACACACACACACACACACACACACACACACACACACACACACACACTCACACTCTCTCTCTCTCTCTCATGGAGCCACAGCTGAAATGTTCAAGCCACAGCGTTGCTGATGGCCATAAGAACAGACATCCCCAAACATCACCGGACACCACCAGACATCACCATCCATCAACAGGGTCGCCTGGACAACCTCAAACATCACCATCAACAGAAACCTTTGAACAATCTCAGACATCAGATGAGCAGACCTCAAAAGACATCAGTGGATCAGAGAGACTGGAGAAGGTATAGAGAGGAATCAAGCTCGTAGTTTTCTGAATAATATTCCTAACACCTCAGAAAGAGAAGAAGAAGGAGGGGACAACGCCCCCGAAGTTGAAAACACTCCTTTGCATTGGGTAGGTTTGGTTTGATATACGTTTCTAGACGGTCTTTGAGTGGATGCGCTCACACATCCCTTAACTGAATAGCGTTGTCTTCTTGTTCAATTTAATCTAGTCATTAGGCTTCTTTTGTTTCAGATAAGTAAGTTTTTTTCTTCCTTTAAGCTACCTGACATGTTGTAATGGTGTAACTTCCATCTTCATCAGAGGGTCACATGAATGTTGATGTGTGACGAGCTTTAAACACCTTTTCGGGTCGTAGCCTCTTACTGCAGCAGGGGTCGCTGGCGACCCTATTCACTTGCTGAAAATGCTTAACTACATCATAACAACATTGCCATGTCATTAGAGAGCCATAGTGTTGCGCTAAGGGGTTAAAGAACAGAAAACTAAGGACTACGTCTCTGGACAGTGATATCCTCCTGACTACCATTCAGCTGACGAGAGCATTTTTTGTTTTTTTCTTCCTTGCCTCTGAGTGTTTTTTCATCAGAGGGTAATTGACATTTTGGCCCTCCAGCTGTGCGCCAAGGGAGTCCACAGACACACGCATGCACGCACGTACGCACACACACGCACGCACACACACACACACACACACACACACACACACACACACACACACACACACACACACACACACACACACACACACACACACACACACACACACACACACTGTCTCTCTCTCTCTCTCTCTCTCTCTCTCACACACACACACACACACACACACACACACACACACACACACACACACACACACACAACGCATTGCTGATAGATGTATTCTTACCTTGGGGGTGTTGTGTTGCTTCCCTCCTGTGATCTCCTGCTGCTGGGGGGAGGGGGGAGGGGAGAGGGGGTGTCTTCTCTCCCTCCCGGCTGGTTAGCTACAGGGGAGGGGGGGGGAGGGGGGTGCTTTCTTCTTGAGCTTCTCTTCGCTTCTGCTGGTGGAGCTGACAGCATTTCAAAGGAGTAAATGCTACCCAGCAGTATGGGGTCCTGTGATTTGTCCTTTATTGTGGGGGTCAGGAGCGTAGCACCAAATTTGGGGCCCCAGGAACAACCTCTTTCATTTTCCATGGAACATTTCCCATAGGATGGCCCCCGGGGGCCCTCCCAGGTGGGCTGGGCCCTAAGAATAAGTAAGGCTCCCCCCCTCTTTTTGACACCACTACTGGGGGTATAAAGTATCTTAACGCTGAACTAGAACCTAATCTGCAGAGGTGTAACAGTGAAAGAGTAACAATGAAAATAAATGTGGGAGAGTATACAATCACACAACGTTTCGACACAACAGGGTCTTCATCAGGCCTGCCAATAGTGGAGCCAATAGGTCAATAGTGGAGCGCAGTGGTGTTTGACGGATCACTCCACCAATCCATCAAATCCACAGCCAGAGATTGTATATACAGAGATCCATGCTCTGCTGTGATGAAATTGACCATTCATTATGTATAGCACATCACCAGTGTGCGCGGGTAACCAAAATGATCAGAACTGATAGTGCTCTGCAGTACCGTCAGAATCGGTGTGCGGAGGCCCTTAGGCTTAGCCTGGGCGAAAAGCCGACTGTTGACTCCGTCAATCAGTCTGGCAAAAGCCATGAGGAATCCGTCTCCGTGGAGGGTGGTAGATGGTCTGATCTTACTCTATCATTTAAATTCATTTTAATGTTCCAAACTGAAATGAAAACCCAAATTGTGCTTTATTAGCATGTCTGTTACGATATAGCGTCGCAAAAGCATACAAATAACAAAACTAAAGTGTGAATATAGTTACCTTAACCAATCGAAGCTTGCGGGTGAGTTCTACGTCACCACTCTCAACTGTTTGCTGATTGGCTAAACACTGAGAGAACCGAGCTCGAGGCTTTTGCCAGACGATGTGCGGAGCCAAAATCTTTGGGTGGAGTACATAGGATGGCATCGCAAGGCTACCTTAGGCTTGACTCGATCATAGATTCAAGTATGCCTAGACCTTCAACAACCCAAGAAAGTTGCAATGACTGATTTTTTTTTTATATAAAATGAAATGGTCCTTAGGTCTGTATGAAACAAAACGAGAACCTGGAAACAACGACAATTGGCACCTCTTTCTCTTTTTAAAGTCTCTCTGCCAAAAGTCATAATCCAGTTCCTCATCTCTCTCCTTATCCCTCACACCACCCTCCCCCCATCCTCCGCCCATCTTCCACCACTGTACTCCATTTATCCTCCATCCTCTACCACTGCAGCCCAGCATCTCTGCTCATTACTCCCAGTACAAGCCAGTTGCTGCACCACCCACACCCCCTTGCATCTCCCCCATAAACAAATAAACCCCATCCACACAACATAATCCATCCCCACCAAACACCCCATAAATACCAACACCCCCCCCCCCGACACACACACGCACACTCACACACTCACACACACACACACACACACACACACACACACACACACACACACAACACACACACACACACACACACACACACACACACACACACACACACACACACACACACACACACACACACACACACACACTTACTACTACCCCATAATCACACATAGCACCACCACCACCACCAACCCTGTTGCATCTTCCCCATAAACAAATCCCATCCATACACCATCCTCACCACACATTAACACCCCCATCCATCTAGTCATGCTTGCTGAACTGTGACATGATACTCCAACTACAAACCCATCATCCCCCCCCCCACACCTCTTCCATCCCTCTCATCACACCATCCCCCCATCCACACTCGACTCTCTCTAACGACTCTCCCATAAACACACACACCACCACTCCATCTATAGACCCCCCCCCACCACCACACACACACACACACACACACACACACACACACACACACACACACACACACACACACACACACACACACACACACACACACACACACACACACACAGACACACACACACACACAGACCCCATTTCCAATACAGCATCTTCATGAACTGCTCCACCTCCGTTACTCCATCCATCTGGGTATGCCCAGTGGACCATGGGAGGAAGATGGCAGTCGGCAGGCAGGACGGATGCTCTAATTGGCCGGATCTAGTCTGAATCATTTCTGACCCGGCAACACTGAACATCAGTCATGCCTAGGGATGCCTAGCTATAACACACACACACACACACACACACACACACACACACACACACACACACACACACACACACACACACACACACACACACACACACACACACACACACACACACACACACACACACACACACACACACACACACACACACACACTACACAAGCATGCACACATACCAGAACTTATGCACACACACAGGAGGGGTCCAGCATTGGGTCCTCATTACATTGTATACACACACACACACAGCCCAGGGAAGCATTATTAAAACATCGGCTTACATCTTCACTCACCCCAGAAGCCAATATGCTGTAATGTTGCTCCTGGATCATTCAGGGTAATTAATGCACTCAGAGTGCATCATTTTGCATCTGCCACGGCTAGAGCTTGTTTCATGAGCGCTAGCTGGCATTTCTGCCGCGGCTAGAGATTGCTTGCTTGCTTGCCTTCGCATTTTGGTCCATGCCTGTTGATATATTTGTCCTGCAGTTCAGCATCAGGCAGTCCAGACACAGACACAAGAGATACAGGACACATTCAGAGGGCTGGTACTAAAAACACACGCATGGGGGACGCTGTGGTGCAGCGCGCTAAGCCGCCCACATTTGGGCTTATATTACCCAGAGGGACCCCGGTTCGAGTCCGGCTGGAGTCATTTCCCGACCCTGCCCCATCTTTCTCTCCCTGTCATTTCCTGTCTACTCTCACACTGTCCTATGATAATACACCCATATGCCTTTTTTGACGTCAAACAAGAATGACTAAAGAATTTATGAGTTCACACCTCTATGTCTCCTAAGCTGAGTAAAGAAGGACTGAAAGATCTACTAGATATACAGTATGCCTAGCCATTTAAGATGTCTTAACTGTAAGCATGTTTGTGTGTGTGTGTGTGTGTGTGTGTGTGTGTGTGTGTGTGTGTGTGTGTGTGTGTGTGTGTGTGTGTGTGTGTGTGTGTGTGTGTGTGTGTGTGTGTGTGTGTGTGTGTGTTTATCTGTGTGTGTGTGTGCTGAATGCTTGCCCATGTGTCAACAGAAGTGGGCAGAAGGGCAGACATGGGTAAGTGGTTAGGGCTTGTATCCAAAAGGTTACCGGCTCGACTCCTAACCTGCTAGGTTGGTGGGGGGAGTAATTAACCAGTGCTCTTCCACATCCTCCTCCATGACCGAAGTACCCTTGGGGCGCCAGTGGGGGTTGCCCCCTTGCCCGGGTGAGGCATAAATGCAATTTCGCTGTATGTGGTGGTGAGCGCTAGCGCTGTGTGCTGTGGAGTGCTGTGTCGCAATGACAATGGGAGTTGGAGCATGTGCACATGCTTGTATCTCTGTATATGTAAAGCATATGTGTTGATGCGTGTACTGTATCTTTATGTTGATGGGTGTTTAAGCATGTATTTGAATCCCTA
Organism: Engraulis encrasicolus; assembly: GCF_034702125.1. Classification (NCBI taxonomy): domain Eukaryota; kingdom Metazoa; phylum Chordata; class Actinopteri; order Clupeiformes; family Engraulidae; genus Engraulis; species Engraulis encrasicolus. Next base: position 19,423,591 of record NC_085863.1, on the reverse strand, counting down.
TGTGTAGGCTATGCCT
>NC_085863.1:19408575-19416075 GCF_034702125.1 Engraulis encrasicolus | reverse complement strand
TTAAATCCTTTAGTTCCTTCAGGTCTGCTGCTTATACCATCTGTCAAACTTCACATCTATGCCCTTTAAAAAAAAGTATTTTAATCTGAGAGCAAAGAAAAGAGCAGCCATCTATCATCATGCTTTACATTTTTTGCACAAGTTTAACAAGACTTAATGCAGATAATGTCCCTGGCCCCTTGGTTAAAACAATCTGGAGACTTCATTCAGGAGGTCAGGTTTTAAGGTTGAGAAAATCTTTGAAGACAAAAACATGATTGAGTGTAAAAGGTCCTCTTGCTCCTCATCACGGCTTACACATCAGTAATCCGGACTTGAGTCTGTTTACATGATATACATAGTAGGACAACAACATTAGGTCTAAATAGAGAATAGAACACTATGATCTACTAAATAGGGAATAGAACATTATTTGACATTTATTACGTCGTAAACCAGTATCCAGGTCATAATGTTAAGACATTAAAGGCACAGTGAAGACCATTAAAACGTGTTAATAAAGCCATACATCTTCAGGACATCTTCGCTATCACTAAGCTAGGCAGGCCATTAGCACTAACGCTAAGTCATAAAAGTTGAATAATAATGTGCGTTCCCACCGCAGTCATCACGCTGCTTTATGTGTGTGCGTGTGCTTGTGCGTGTGCGTGTGCGTGTGTGTATGTAGACCAGCGTCTTCAGATGGATACTTGACCATCCCGCCTCCACAAATGATCTCCACACACACACACACACACACACACACACACACACACACACACACACACACACACACACACACACACACACACACACAGAGAGAGAGAGAGAGAGAGAGAGAGAGAGAGAGAGAGAGAGAGAGAGAGAGAGAGAGAGAGAGAGAGAGAGAGAGAGAGAGAGAGAGAGAGAGAGAGAGAGATTTAATGACCAGCTCTCCAGCAGACAAACAATTTGTGGTGTATAGTGGACTCCATTTGTGGTGAGTAGTTGATGCCATCTCACACATTAACTGCTGAATGACAGACACCAGAGGCAAAATGAGTTCCTGCATGACAATGGTCAGTGTGTGTGTGTGTGTGTGTGTGTGTGTGTGTGTGTGTGTGTGTGTGTGTGTGTGTGTGTGTGTGTGTGTGTGTGTGTGTGTGTGTGTGTGTGTGTGTGTGTGTGTGTGTGCGTGCGTGCGTGCGTGCGTGCGTGCGTGCGTGCGTGCGTGCGTGCGTGCGTGCGTGCGTGCGTGCGTGCGTGCGTGCGTGCGTGTGTGTGTGTGTGTGAGGATGAGGAGGACACTTAATGAGTGGGATTCCAAACCAACAAATGTGTTTTTTTCCTATCAATTTCAGCACATCATCATCTGAAATGTCATCATTACATGAAATGACCAAGGAGGTGATCATCTCTCTCTCTCTCTCTCTCTCTCTCTCTCTCTCTCTCTCTCTCTCTCTCTCTCTCTCTCTCTCTCTCTCTCTCTCTCTCTCTCTCTCTCAGTCACTCTCACAAACACACACATACACACACACACACACACACACACACACACACACACACACACACACACACACACACACACACACACACACACACACACACACACACACACACACACACACACACACACACAGCAACGCAACCTTTCTGCATCTTCTTTCCCAACATCTTCCCAATGAGAGTTCCTCAACTTATGTGAAACTTTTTTTTTTTGCTCTTCCAAGTTGTCTACTCTGCTCTTCCTCTTCCTTCTCTCTTTTCCTCTCTGTATTTTTTGCCCCGGAGCAGCGGCACTTGCTTCCCCAGCAGATTTCACACCAAATTTGACTTGATACAAAGCTTACAGCCCATTTCATCAACCGCCTGCCTGCCTGCCTGCCACCTTCCGATGAGGAGAGGGCTGTCTTGAATTCTCTGTGGAAGAAAAAAAAAGAAAAAGAAGAAAGGAAAGACAATCTTCAAATTCCAGGTTTTGATAAATCATTGATACGGTCACATTATTTTTTCTTTTCCAACACTTGTCACGCCAGCGCAAGATGTGTCTTTGTGCCCATCCGCGTCAAAAACCTGCAAAAACTGATGCCAGAAGTGAGTTTGTGTTGATGTTTTTGTTTTCGTTGTTGTTGTGGTTGTTTTGACTGGCAACTGGCTCCAATCAGATTTGGCATAGTTTGATTTTGCAGTCTCTTTTTTCCGCCAACTCAATATAAATAAACAAACACAGAGACCGACAAGCGCATCTTTAAAATATAATGCCTATGGCGCGCATGTGTTTTGTGCACAGACAGCAGCGGTTCCCAAACTGGGTGTCGTGGAGGTACTGCATTGGAATTGCCAAGAAAAGCAACCGTTTGCATAAAACTGTGAATATACAGTGCTGTAGGCCTATGTTGCATATGACATTACCCATTCCATTATTTTATTTTTTGCTATAGTATTCATTTCTATGGTTCATACATGTATACTTCCAGTGATTTACAGATTGAATGACAGCAATAAGGGGCAAATTAAAATGTTTGGCAGAGCTGGCACAGGGTCCCAAAATACTTTTAAGTCTAAAAAGGAATCCCAGTAGAAATAGTTTGGGAACCACTTGCAAGACACTGACACTGTCTGCATTGGTGACTTGAATTTTAGCCTAAATGGCACTGGCACCAGCAGCCATCTCTCCTGTCTCTCTATTTTGAGAACTTTATTTCATTATCTTTGTTTTTTGTCCATTTTTAAATAGGAATACAGACCTACAGTAACCTGCCTCTCACCCTTTTGTATTTCTGCTCAGTTTCATGAGCTTACACGAAGGTCTGGAGGATTTTTAGATTAGCGTATCAGAGAAGGGAAAAATAAGTGAACACACAACCACAACAGACAGACAACCCTCTGTTGCTTCAGACAACAATGGCCTTTCACAAGGACTCACTCGTCAATATTGATTCTGAAATTTCAACTGTAGCATCTTAGAAAAAGTGGATTCCACAGTCACGTGCAAGGATTTTTTTTTCTGATGAAACCACGCCTTCGCAGACCTACAGATGTGGCTAGTTCCACATGAATGTTCGTGGAGCAAGGTGGAACCCATTCATCTAGCGACAGTACACCATTACATACTGTGAATGAGATACTAATGCTTGTCTGATGCTATGACCAATCAAACTGCTGCTTTTCGTTAGTCCCTGCTATGATTGGTCGGCATGGGCTGTAGCCTGCTGTGATAATACTACACGGATCAAGGCTAGATCAACGCAACAGACATCTTTTTTTCCAAATATTTTATCAGCTATCTGATGCTGTGTGTGTGTGTGTGTGTGTGTGTGTGTGTGTGTGTGTGTGTGTGTGTGTGTGTGTGTGTGTGTGTGTGTGTGTGTGTGTGTGTGTGTGTGTGTGTGTGTGTGTGTGTGTCTGTGTGTCTGTATGTGTGTGTGTCTGTGTCTGTGTGTCTGTGTGTGTGTGTGTGTGTGTGTGTGCAGTGCACGTGCGTTCATGCGTGCCTGTGTGTGTGTGTGTGTGTGTGTGTGTGTGTGTGTGTGTGTGTGTGTGTGTGTGTGTGTCTGTGTGTGTGTGTCTGTGTGTGTGTGTGTGTCTGTGTGTCTGTGTGTGTGTCTGTGTGTCTGTGTGTGTGTGTGTGTGTGTGCAGTGCACGTGCGTTCATGCGTGCCTGTGTGTGTGTGTGTGTGTGTGTGTGTATGTGTGAGAGCAAGTACTCACGTGTTCCCCTTCCCCATGTGCCTGGCTCAGTACATCACTATGAAAAGAAGTACGTTCTGTGTAAATAAGAGAAATGTCTTTCAGGCTTTCAGGCTTTGAGTCTGGCAGCGTGAAAGTGAAACCGGCAAAGCAATTCACACCCTGCCGGACTTCACACCAGACAGACAAGCACGCACGCACGTACGCACGCACGCATGCACGCACACACACACACGCACACACACACACACACACACACACACACACACACACACACACACACACACACACACACACACATCCTGCTGTGCGCCACATTGAAGACACACACACACACACACACACACACACACACACACACACATACACACACACACACACATACACACACACACACACACATGCACTTCACGCAGAAGACAGCGGAGAGAAAAATTTCTTCTCACATGTTGCTTTTATGTACCTCACAACACAAAAGAACACTTTTCTTCCTCTTTTCACAAAATCACACTTTTTTGTCTGTTCACAAAAGTATACTTTTCACTCTGTTCACAAAAGAGCTCTTCACTCTCTCTCTCTCTCTCTCTCTCTCTCTCTCTCTCTCTCTCTCTCTCTCTCTCTCTCTCTCTCTCTCTCTCTCTCTCTCTCTCTCTCTCTCTCATTTATCCTTTTCTGCTTCCCTGTTGCCATGGGTGACAGTGAGAAGGAGGTTTGCCAGGCTGTCACAGAGATAGCAAGAGGGGAAAAGAGAGATTTCTTGCTTACCTGTTTACTTGTGTTAGAGAGAGACAGACAGGCTAAAGTCTGGTGCTTACCAGTTTGCGCTGAAAGAAACAGACAGACAGACAGACAGACAGACAGACAGACAGACAGACAGACAGAGAGACAGACCGACTTGCAGACAGATACATCTCTTGCCTTATGTGCAGATAGAACCAGAGGAAGAGAGAGTGGGGTGGCGAAAGGCAGACATGGTGAGAGACAGAAAAACAGACAGACAGAGAACTTCAGAGTCGGTTTTACCAATAAGCAGAAGAGGCTATCGCCTAGAGCCCCACCAAAACTGTCCTCTGTAGGGACCAGGGATGGAAATAAGCACCCGTCCACCTGCCAATGACGGGTACATTTCCGTGGTGACTGGTAAATTTTTCAAACCCACCAGTCACTTTGACTGGTCAAAACAGTGAGTGACTGGTAGAATTTTAAATCTACCTGCCACCGTGACTGGTGGGGAAAAACTTAAGTTCCACCCCTGGTAGGGACCCTCAGAAGTCAGCCCCACCATGGTAAATGCAAGCAGGAAAAATTCAAGAGGGCCCCATGTCTGTATTTCGCCTAGGGCCCCGAAATGGGTGGCACTGTCACTGTACCTCTTACATCTCTGTGTCTCCTGAAAGACATCTCTTGCTCGTTATTCACCACTGCCGTCTTATTTATTTATTATTTGCTGGTGCAATCTTCAGTCATAAAGGCATTCAGAATCAATAGCGAGGACACAGTATCATAAGGCATCATTTGAAAAAAAAAAAAAAAACATTTTTTTTTTTGGTAATCTCAGTCATAAATTATTTTGCTGTGCTGCAACATTCTGCATGATGTTTTGTATGTATGAAGGTTTCAAACTCTTTGTACATGTGTTGAGCTTACACTGCAAATGACAATATATTCTCAATAGAAAGCCATTTCTATTCTATTCCAGGCATATTCTATTCTATTCTATTCTATTCTATTCTATTCTATTCTATTCTATTCTATTCTATTCTATTCCAGCTCTCTCATCCTACATGATCGTCTACAATGCCTGGCTATTCTAAGCTATTCTGAGATCTTCTGAGATCTGGAAAGGGCTTCTGACCAGAGGCGATTCTAGTGTCAGTGGGGGCCCCAAGAAGAAACCCAAAATAACGGACATTGGAAACAAATCACTGCTGTTATAGTTTAAAGATGAGCTGTTTTTCACCATCTAGAAGCTTGGGGGCCCCAAGCGGCTGCCTGCCTAGCCTGGTGACAAGATGCGCCTCTGCTTCTGACCACCTTCCTTTGGGGAGCACCATGTCCCTCCCGTGTCATCACAGAGGGCCACCGGTACAGCACAGGTTCCAGTGGAGTAGTCATTCCCCCATTTACAGCACATTGCATCAGCAGCAACACCACACCACACCACCAGGACATGTAACACAACATGCATTTTGGTGAAATTGATGTCAGTGGGTATGTGTCCTTATTAGGGAAGGCAAAGAAAGAGAAGAAGAAAATGAGAGATGGGGTGAGGGAGATGGGGCATTGTGGGGTGGGATGGGAGTGGGGGTAGGGGGTGGGAGTGACTCATAATTACCTCCACTGTATCACTCTCACATCCATCAGCTACAGCACAGCATTAATGGTGCCACAGATACACACAGGCATATAGCACTGATCTTGGGGGAAGTAGCCACAGGCATAATAGCACTGATCTAGACCTGGGGGCAGTAGTTTACGTCTAGGCCAGTGGTTCCCAACCTATGGGCAGGGGCCTGAAGGTATTCCAAGTGGGCCTTGAAATCATTTTCTAAAAATAATAATCATATTTTGGTGTGTGCTACTGTTGATTTATTTGAGTTTTATTCTTAATTGGGTCAGAGTTGGGTCCCGAACATTTTTGACAATGTCGAGAGGGCCCCAAGTTGAAAAAGGTTGGGAACCCCTGGTCTAGGCATATAGCACTGTTCTAGAACTGGGGGAGCAGTCCCAGATATGTTTAGAACATGGACCCTGGAGAGAGAGCACAGGCATCCAGCAGTGGGAGAGAACACAGAAGTAGAAATACAGTGTAGAAATAGGGGCAGCAGGCACAGGCATGTGAATGAAAAGGGGAGTGGTCACAGACATGCATATAATCTAGCGCAGGGGCACAGGTAGGTGTAGAACCTATAGTGAAGGGGAACAGGCATGCATACAACCTTATGAAGGGGAGCAGGCACTGGCATGCATAGAACCTGGAGAACAGATACAGGCATACATAGAACCTGGGGAACAGCTACAGGCATACATAGAACCTGGGGAACAGGTACAGGCATGCATAGAACCTGAAGAACAGGTACAGGCATGCATAGAACCTGGAGAACAGGCACAGGCATGCATAGAACCTGGGGAATAGGCAGAGACATGCATAGAACCTGGAGAACAGGCACAGGCATGCATAGAACCTGGAGAACAGGTACAGGCTTGCATAGAACCTAAGGCAGGGGCACAGACATGCATAGAACCTAAGGGAGGGGCACAAGTATGCATAGAACCTAGTGAAGTGGAACAGGCACATGCATGCATAGAACCTGGTGAACAGGAACAGGCATGTGTAAAACCTGGGGAACAGGCATACAATATGTAGAACCTGCAGACCAGGCAAAAGCATGCGTAGAACCAAGCATGGGGGTCGCACGGCACGGGAGAGCAGAGTGATGTGCAGGTGGGATGTGGTGGCGCTGGGTGAGAGCCATGCTCCCCAATCCAACACTCTTTAGGGCCTAAAGAGTGTTGGATTGGGGAGCATGGCTCTCACCCAGTACCACCACATTTAGGGTTTGGACGACGAGAGAGAGAGAGAGAGAGAGAGAGAGAGAGAGAGAGAGAGAGAGAGAGAGAGAGAGAGAGACAGAGAGAGAGAGAGAGAGAGAGAGAGAGAGAGAGAGAGAGAGAGAGAGAGAGCAGATATTTGGACATCAGTAGAATGGGCAAAGATTTGAGCACCACAGGGAGCAATGCAACAAGTTTGTTTACCAGTAGGGAAGCATGGAAGTTTTTATCAACAGAAGAGCATACAGGTTTTATAAATCACAGACAGAACACAAAACACAACTTTTTGGGCGCCACTGG
>NC_085863.1:19396075-19398575 GCF_034702125.1 Engraulis encrasicolus | reverse complement strand
AGGAGAGGAACAAGAGGAGGAAGAGGAGAGTTGAGGAGAGGAGGGGAATGGAAAGGTGAAGAGAGAAGAGGAGGAGGAGAGCTGAGGAGAGAGGAGAGGAGAGGAGAGGAGAGGAGAGGAGAGGTGAAGAGAGGAGAGGAGAGGAAGAGGAGAGGAAGAAGAGAGGAAGAGGAGAGGCAAAGACAAGAGTGGAAGAGAAGGAGAGGAGCGGAGAGGAGATGTGGCCAGCTTGGTGTCTCGGTAGGCATCACAGCACCAGGCATCACCAGCGGAACTGACCTGCCAGGGGAGCCAACTGTCTGAGTCGGGCTGCGACAGGAAAACGGAATAAAACAAAAGAAAGTGAAGTGTGCTAATGATGCGAGCGGGGGGACCTGGCACCATTAAGGCTGTTGCCCGGGGACTTGGGGACGTCTCTTACTGTGGCTCTCCATGGAGCCTTGGGGACTTGGGCAAGTCTCACACTGTGACTCTGCTGGAATGCCCAAGAGCCAGACGTCCATTAAACAGGCGTCCAGCCCATGGACCACTCTAAACATCTCCAGACTCTGCCAGAACTGCAGCCATTAGACCACTCTAAACACCTGCAATCTCTGCCAAAACGTCAGCCATTAGATTGCTCTAGAGACAACTCATCAAAGCTTCAAGCATTGTTAAGGGTAGGGCAAAAAGTTTGGAGCTGTGATACCTTTACACTTGAAATATATAGATTGCAAACCACTACCCCACCACCATCCCCATACAGTCCACAAATCACTCCAAAAACAATTCCCGATACCGCCAACCAACCCCACCCAAAACCCCTGCCGTTTCCAATTTGGCCATCGGCTAATGTTTCCTCCGTTTAGCCTTTTAAAGATTTCACATTAGGTAAAGAGCATGTGCCCAGTGGAGCCATGGCCTCGTCTTTTCTGGGGGGCCCTGGCACCGTCACAGCCCCTGGCACAGACTCTCTTCTGGACCAGATGCAGGAATAAAGGAATAAAGTATTCATGGGCAAAAAATAACTCTTAAGGTTATAAGTGACTGAGGTGGTGCTTAACATTGTACTGGGGAACAAGTATATGTTGTGCCTGTTTTTACCTGCTACTATGCTAATAGGTTGAAAATGTTATTTATTTAGAAAAAAGTCATTTATGAATTAATAAGTAAAAAAAACAATGAGAAGTGGATATACAAGGTTTCTGCCTGACAGCGGTGCTATGCTACCTGGTACCCGAGGCCCCGTTAAGACCTGTGGTTCCCTGGGCACCACAGAGTTCTGTTGGCCTGCTTATCATTCCACTCCTGGCACAGGAACCGTCTATGGAAGAGGAACAGTCATTTTCACTCAGGTCTGGTGTTCACCCGAATTTGGCACCGATAACAAAAAATATCCCCTTTCTTTCTTCTTTCTGTCTTAATCTTATGATTGTGTTTTTCCTTTCTGTGTCAGCGCAGCTATTGCCAGGGCCGCTGACAGCTTTGTCTTGGCCCTGGGACAAAGTCATTTCAAAGGGCCCCACACCTTATTCATATGGCCCCCCTTTTACCTTGGGCACAGGACAACTGACCTGTTTATCCCCCCCTGTCAACTTCACTGGCTCCATCCAAGTATGCCGAAGTCCAGCCCTGTCTTGGGAGCCCTCAAGGTAGTTCTGGCCGGCTCTGGCTCGGTATTATTTCCCATTCTGTATTGGCCCATTGGGTTTTCATTAGCCTTTTGACCCTTGAGTGCATTGCATTGCATTTCCTTCCTACCTGTGTCCCAGCAGAAATGGCAGGTATAGAAGGACAGTCTCTGATTGCAGCTCTGGTGTGGCACACAATAGTAATGTAATATTAATTCAATAGGAGTGCTAACTCAGACTCTGTAAGTGTTGAATGAACACTGTACGATGTGCTGTGTGTATACAGTGCTCAATAAACACTGCAAAATGTGCTGTGTGTATACGGTCTTGAATAAACATTGCAAAATGTGCTGTGTGTATACTGTCTGGGGCCACACCTGACCTGCTATTGGTGTTGCTGTGGCGCTACAGTGGATCGCTGGGGCTTACTCCACGTTGTTAACCTTTGACCTTCATGTAGTTAGCGTGCTCCGCGGACCAGCCCGAGTGCCAGAGACCTGACCTCAGGCCAGCTTCCTCTGGAATACATCCAGCATCCAGTCCCTTTATACAGGGAGGGGGTAGCAACTGCAACAGCAACTGTTTTAATTTAGACCTTGGTAAGCCTTTATGCAGTATACAGCATGGACTTGGGATGCATGCTAGACTGTGTGACACTGTGTCACAATGGATTCTCCCTGTGGGACGCTCCAAATAGAACTCTCCGAGGTGGAATTCACCCAGTGGAACTTTAACTCAGTTCAACTCCTCATACAATAAGGGAGTTTTTATTCTCCCAAGACATGGAATGGAATGGAATGGAATGCAATGCAATTCCGGTTCGTATCAGAAACAGTACAAACTTAAACCAATTTGAGATATCACTGAAGACACGGCTAAAAGCTAATCAA
>NC_085863.1:19381075-19393575 GCF_034702125.1 Engraulis encrasicolus | reverse complement strand
TTGGGGCAGCCATGGCTTCATGGATAAGGAAATGAGTTTCAAGTCAGAGAGCTTGAATCCCTCCCTTCCACACCCTACCTCACCCATGGGTGAGGTGCCCATGAGCAAGGCACCTAACCTCCTTCTGCTCCAGGGACTGTAACCAATATAATAATAAACATGTGCTATCCCATCTTCCTCCATGACCGGGGTACCCTGATACTGTTCAAAGTTCTAAGTTCAAAGTTCTTTACTTGCCATTTATGCCTAGAATAGTAGTCCAAGCACATAGGAACTCTTGTCCAGGCCCTCTGAGTCAATAAATAATTAGAATTAAATATTTGGCCCTGATCTAGACCCCTTATGTTCTTTTGGCCTTGGTTTAGACTTCTACCTGGTCTCTTAGCCCTGGTCTAGAACTCAAGTCTCATCTCTAGGACGCTACGCAGTCAACTCATATCGACACCACACCGGACGTGGCCAAGGCCATCTAGCCTGACATAGCTCCTCATCCAGATGGCTTATAAGCCATCTGGCATGACAAGCAAGCCTCAGCTTTCAATAAGTCCTTGAACAGAGCAGAGACATTTGCAGACAATTTGAAAAGCAAACAGCGAGCCAGAGCATCTGTGTCAATTCCGCCCATAGCCAAGATCCCATAGCCCTGATGGTGGGCAGACGAGTAATGGACATACATGAGAAAATGGTCAGAAAGTCATCAGTTCAATTTCTGAAACTGGTAGGTTGCTAGGTGGAGTGAATAACTAGCATGTGTAATGGATGCTATCAGTGGTGTAGTCTACTTTTTTATGGTGGGTATACTGTATATTTGAGCTTTTTTTGAAGTGGGTATACTGTATATATTTGTGCTATTCAAAACAATGGAGCAATCAATTTTAAGTGGGTATACTGAAATCCCTGAAATTTAGAAGTGGGTATACTCTGTATACCCGCGTTTTACGTAGACTACACCACTGGATGCTATCCAGCAGTTTGGCAGTGAGTGTAACGCATGTACACGAGTTCAGCGGTAGATTGTTAGTAAACTTCCCTGCCGAAAGCTTAAATAGTATTGGTAGCGCTGAGCTATCGATCTGGACATTTAGCTGAGCCGCAGCGTGCTGTGACTTCCAGGCGTTGACGGGTAGGTTGGGGGTTTGAGCCCCGAGTGGCAAACTAGCACGGATGACCTCAGTTACAAATACACGCCTATCTCAATGACAGGGGTACCCTGGTACTGTTCCTGTGCACTTGTTGGGGTTCCACCTTATACATGAATGAGGAATAGATGAAATTTTGTTGTGTGTGCGCTTTGTGTCACAATGAGAATGAAACATGTCATTGGGAGGACATTCACCTTCATTCTCATTTCCTGCTTGGCTTTTTCTAGCTTTGGGGAATGGAATTTAATGCTTATGGCAAAGGATGTGACAGGTTAAAAGCAGTAATTGTGAGAGGAAGCAATGCCGAGACATCACTATCAATTAATGGTCAGGACGTATATAAGTAGTTCATAAATCAAAGCAGATGAGTCCCCTAAATGCAGAAATATGGAGTAAATAAAGCACGTTCCTGGCTGTGCCAGAAATATGAATTATTCACATACACATATTCTTAGAGGCGAAAGAGGCAAGGCAGATAGAGGGCTTATTTATTATGTGAGGTATCTCTCTCTCTCTCTGTCTGTCTGTCTGCTCTCTCTCTCTCTCTCTCTCTCTCTCTCTCTCTCTCTCTCTCTCTCTCTCTCTCTCTCTCTCTCTCTCTCTCTCTCTCTCTCTCTCTCTCTCTCTCTCTCAGCTAAGCCCTGTCTCCCCCTTAGAGAGCCAATATGCTTCCAAAAATCACAGAGAAGCTTGCTGAGGGGGATGGGGGGATAGGCTGTGTGATGGCATACACAAGACTCAGCGTCTTCAGGGGGATGAGTCTGGGTCAAAATAACAAACATGAACATGCATGAACAGAACTTGCGATGGTAAAGCAAGGTTGGCTCTGGGGCCCAGATCTATCCTGTCAAGTACCAATAACCATCATGGCCCAGGTGCCATTTCCGTCAAGAGACCAAGGACATTTTGTATTGCAGTAATAAACGACAAAGCTCATTCGTAGAGCAAAGTGGCGGGCGAGTCGCGTTGTGTCGAGCTGTAGGACCTACCAGAAAAGCGGCAGTGGAAAAGAGGCGGTTACACTTATCCAGGTGACTGTTGACAGGTAAGCATTAGTCAGGTATGGTTTTAATCCAGAGACACTTTCCTTGAGCTCACTGTGTCGCACTGAAAGACTGTGAAGAGACTGCCTATAGCCAAGCCTATAGTCACGGTGGTCAAGGTGACTGCCTATGAGTTATTTAGTAAATTTATGCACATCCTACCTCACTTAGCGCTTTCAGGCCGACTGAGAACCGTGCTGGAGCCCGTTCCCGCACCTAATCGCGAACCAGCCGTTGTGTTCACGCCACAGATATTTGCGTTCGCGAACCGGAAAGTTGGTTCGCAATGCGAACCGCAAAATACTAGGTTTTTCTCCCCGAACCGTGACGACAGCGTGCTCGTCAGCAGGTTCATCTGGGTAACGCAGTCACGTGTGGGAAAAGTTCAGAGCTCGGTATGAACACGGGCGGTTCGCAGATAAACACTTAAGTGCTGAACGTAACTGGTTCGGGCACCGACTCCAGCTCCGTTCTGGTCGGCCTGAAAGCCCTAACTGAGGCCATGTGCAGGACAAAGGAGAATCTATGAACAGATAGAGTAGAAGTCTGCACGCTGCAACTCTGACTGAAGGTGTTTTCAAAAAACCTTCAGTCGAAGTTGCAGTGTGTGCAGACTTCTACTCTCTTTGCCTTGAAGTCATCCCTCTCTTTGAGCTGGTACACAATGTAAAGTTGCTATGGCAGACGTGAGGGGACTACCTAAAGTGACAACAATGACAGATTGACAACAGAAAATCATGCCTCAGGAGAGTTTTTAGTCCAGACGAAACATCTGGGTTATGTATATAACCATAGTTCCCTGAGTAGGGACCAGACCTATTACTCATGGGACATGATCGACTTGGGTCGATCCACAAAGCATTTTTTTTATCTTAAATTAAGCCGAATGGCAGACAGCTGTGGCAGGCAGGCAAGGGCCCGCCCCAGGGCGAGGGCTATAATTACCCTGACACAGCCTTCTTCCCCCTCTTTCGTTGCTGAGTACCTCAGCAGAGACACTGTGTGCTCAACCTAGTAATAGGTCTGGTCCCTACTCAGGGAACTATGGTTATATACATAACCCAGATGTTCCCTATCGCAGGAACTGCGACCTATTACTCATGGGACCGCCTCCAATCACGCACACAAGTGTCGATGCAGAGGGCACCATTCGGAAGGCATGGCAGGAAGGGCCCCGCAGCCCCACAGGGCAGGGTCCCCACACACCAAGCACCACACCTGCACAGTATACAGACGCTCAGCTATACACAGGGGAGCGGCAAAACAGGCAGATTCAGAAAAGTCAGGCCACCTCACTGCCCGCGCCCAACACAGCTTGTGGGACAGAGGGCTCAGTGACATCCAACATGTAGAAACGAACAAAGGTGTGAACGGAGGACCACCCTGCCGCTCTACAAATCTCACCCACAGACACTCCTCTGTGGAGGGCCCAAGACGACGCCATCCCCCTCGTAGAATGCGCGCGCAGACCCACAGGGGGCTCCAAACGCAGACTGTCGTAGGCCAACTCAATGGCCTCCACAATCCAATGGGCCAACCTACCCTTGGAAAGGGCTTTGCCCCTCGTGGCAGCCCCATGGCACACAAAGAGCTGATCACAGCGTCTAAACTCCTTTGTACCGTCCAAATAATGTCGGAGGGCACGCACAGGACAAAGAGTATGGAGGGACTCTTCTTCCTCCGAGGCAAAAGGCGGCGGAGAGAAGCTAGATAATTCAATCAGCTGATTTTGAAAAGGGGCTGTGACTACCTTAGGCGTGAATGCCGCATTCGGGCGGAGCACCACCCTGTTGCCCCCAGCAGAAAAGCGCAGACAAGTTGGGTGTACTGACAGCGCATGTATTTCGCTGACACGCTTTGCCGAAGCCAAAGCCAGCAATAATGCAGTTTTTAGGGAAAGCAGCTTAATGCTCACCGATGACAGTGGCTCAAAAGGAGGCCCCGAAAGTGCTCGCAGCACCGTCGGCAGGTCCCAAGCTGGAAAAAGAACAGGACGGGACACCCTCAGGCGCCGAACGCCCGCCATGAACCGAGACACCAGGGGATGGGAGCCTGGGCTGGCATCCCCCAGGCCATAGTGACAGGCCGATATGGCCGCCACATACACTTTAATTGTGGAGGCCGCCTTCCCTTCCTCTAACAGATGCTGTAGGAAATCCAAAATGATAGACACCGAACACTGGAAAGGGTCATGACCCTTGGCAGAGCACCACGTCGCAAAAACACGCCACTTTAGTGCATAAAGCGTGCGGGTAGACAAGGCCCGGGAGCTTTGGATAGTAGCCACCACCGCAGTAGACAGGCCTGCCTCAGACAATCTCAACCTTTCAGCTGCCAGGCCGCCAGTTTCCACAGTGCAGGCCGAGGGTGCATGATCGCCCCCCGGCCCTGCGTTAGCAGGTCCCGGCGCGTCGGGATCACCCACGGTGCGCCCACCGCCAGGCTGCAGAGATCTGGGAACCATGACTGGTTGGACCACAGCGGCGCCACCAGAATGAGGGCCGCATGATCTTCCCTCACCCGGGCCAGGACTTGGGGAAGAAGTGCGATCGGGGGGAAGGCATACAGCTGACCCGTGGGCCAGGGGTGTGCCAACGCATCCACCCCCAGGGGGGGGCTGTCCCCTCCCAGGGAAAACCACAGAGGGCAATGCGCATTCAGACGCGTTGCAAAGAGGTCGACTTTGGCCCTGCCGAACAGAGCCCATATTTTCTCCACCACCTGAGGGTGGAGACGCCAATCTGCTGCCCGCGGGTTGCCCCGTGAAAGCAAATCTGCACCCACATTGGCATGACCGGGGACATGAACAGCCCTGATCGAGAGCAGGTTGTTCTTCTCTGCCCAAGACAGAAGGCGGTTCGCTATATAGCACAGAGGCCGCGACCGCACTCCCCCCTGTCTGTTGATGTATGCAATAGCAGAAGTGTTGTCTGATCTGACTAGGACATGCTGGTCCCTCAGCAGGACGAGGAAGTGACGGAGGGCCAACAGTACTGTGAGGAGCTCCAACACATTGATGTGCAGCTTGGCCTGGCTGGCAGACCACCGGCCATTGACCGCCCAGCCCTGACACAGCGCGCCCCATCCCGTGGAGGAGGCGTCTGTTGTCACTGTTATCCGGCGCGTAACACTGCCCAGAGGAGCACCCCTGTGCAAAAACACGCCCCTCTTCCACACTGACAGGGCTCTCATGCACTCGTGTGTTACCAACACACGTCTGTATCTGTCCCGGCATGGGTGAAATTTCTGGGAGGCATACCAGAGTTGAAAATGCCTCATGCGCAATATGCCCATGGGCAAAGCCACCGCTGCCGCCGCCATCATCCCCAGTAATTTTTGGCAAAACAGAGATGTCACTCTCCTCCCCAAAACAAACTGTCTGACAGTCAACTGTAATTTTTTCATGCGCTCCGAGGACAGGCGGACGCGCATGTCCCTGGAATTTAATTCCATACCTAGGAACAGAACCGACTGAGCCGGTGTGAGGACACTCTTTTTCACGTTCACTATAAAGCCCAAGTGTTTTAGATGCGTCAAAACCAGCTCCAAGTGTTGGAGCAAAGTTTCCTCTGACTGGGAGCAAATGAGCCCGTCGTCCAAATACTGGTAAATTCGCACCCCCTGGTGGCGCAATGGCGCCAGGGCAGCCTCCAGACACTTTGTGAAAACAAGCGGGGACAGAGCGAGGCCAAAGGGCAGAACTTTGAATTCGTACGCTTTGCCTCTGAAGGCGAAGCGCAGATATTTCCTGTGCTTCACGTGGATTGGAATGTGGAAATATGCTGACTTCAAGTCTATTTTCACAAACCAGTCGTTTGGTTGTATGCATGCAACGAGACGGCGTGGCGTGAGCATACGAAATTTCCTTTTCAGTAGATATGTGTTCAGGACGCGGAGATCTAGGATTGGGCGCCAACTGTGATCTTTTTTGGGAACTAGGAAGTACCGGCTGTAAAAGCCTCGTTCCCTGTCGTGCAGTGGAACAAGTTGAGTAGCACCGTTGACCAACAGGGAATCTACTTCCTCTTGTAAAATGTGCGCACGCGCCTCCAGGACGTGTGACTGAACCACGCCCGTGAAACGCGGTGGGGGACGCACGAAATTCAGTATGTACCCTTTCACCACTGTTCGCAGCACCCACGGGCTCACTGCGCATGCGCGCCATGCCGCCTCGTGTTTGGCCAACGTTGGGAAAGAGTGACAACTGTCGACTCCCTTTATCGCCACATGAGGGAGGTCGAGTAATTTGGGATTTCGCCCAGCACCCATAGGGGGTAGGGGGCGTAAAAAATCTGCATTTATTCCTAAGGGGCCCGACGCCACCTCGGGGTGACACGTTGTGGCTAACTGAGTGCGGAAGGGAAACTGACATGTGTAAAACTGAGGGAGACAACCCCTGGGGCTTATGTTTGGGCACTGTGGAGGGCAAACATTGTCTGATAGAACTACACGATGTATGTTTGGGCAAGGGCAAACATTGCGTGCTTGTGTACACATGGGGTGGTGAATGCTTGAGCACATTGGTGGGCAAGTAAACATTTTTATTGTGTGTGTGTGAGTTCCACCGGGTATGACACGGGGAGGGAAACACATTTTTGGTGGGAGAGGACACTGGTCGACCCCCAATCCCTTCCGCTTTCTGTGCGTCCTAGGACTGCTGTTCTCGCTCGGGGCCGCCACGGCGGGGCCGAGAGTGCTGGCGGCTATGTCGCCTCGCTGGCTGCGGTGGCTGTGACGGCTGCTGCGGCTGGGTAGGCTGCGGTGGCCGGAATGGATGTCGAGTCCACCCCTTCGGCTGGGACTTGGGTGGGCGCGCCGGTGATGGAGACCCACTCGTCCTCTTGAACGGCTGTTTAGTAGCCTCGGGCCGCACAAACTGGCGAGACTGCTGTTGCCACAACGACCGAGGGATACACGCCTGTAGAGCCTCGCGGTCCTTCTTGTCAGCCTCGAACTTGGACGCCATGAGAGCGACGGTGCCACCAAAGACACCCCGTGGGCTAATGGGAGCGTCCAGCAGAGGGCCCTTCTCTGCGTCGGATAGCCGGGACAGGGAAAGCCATTGGCACCGGCTTAAGACCACCAACGCTGCCATGTTACGACCCACGGCCTGCGCAGCGCAGCGAGTGAGGCGAAGAGAGATGTCCGCAGCCTTTCGTAGCTCCGTGAGCAGGTCGGGACACAACGCGCTGCCGTCCAACTCCGCCAGTAACTGTGCCTGGTAACGCGTCAGGAGTGCCTGGGTGTTAATTGCACACGCAGCCTGACCCGCAGCGAGATAAGCCTTCTCGGCGACGGCCGCCTGCTGCTTCCCAGCACGCGTGGGTAGGGCAGGCTTCTTGCCCAATCTCAGGGTGGGGGAGGCCGGGTTCAAATAGCCAGCAACCGCATCTTCAACGGGGGGAAAGGCCAGGTACCCCAAGTCCAGCGCCTGGTCCACCTCCATGAAAGCATCGAAGCCCCGGACAGGCGACCGAGCTGAGAACGGGCAACCCCAGAATCTCGTGAGCTCCCGGTGGACGTCTGGGAACAGGGGAATAGGCGCGGGTCCAGGCGGCGGCGGCGCAGAGAAGAATGCCCCGTCTAGCAAAGAGGCCACGGGCGCAGGGGGCACAGCCGCAGGGATGCCCAGCTTCGCAGCGGCGCGTGTAGCCAGGTCACGGAGCTCCGCAGTTAGCAGCCGGTGTCCAGCCAGTGGCTCCGCAGGCGTCGACCGGCACGAAACAGCCACACTCGCAGAGTCGTCGGGGTCCGGGAGCGACTCCAGGTCATCCGACGCGTACCCAAAGATAACGGCGTCCTCAGCCGCCTCAGGGTAACCCCTGGGGAGTCGCAGGGGTGGGGGGCTAGCAGAGCGTGGTAGCGAAGCAGGAGGGGACGGTGGAGCCGGCTGACCAGCAGGGAGCTCCAAACCATCCTCACACGCCGCCAGCGCAACATGTGGCACTGGGTCGGCGTCTGCAGGGTCCTGGGCAGTCCAGTGGCTGAGTCGCTTCCTCAGCCTGGCCAGGGGGAATGAGGAGCAAATGCGGCAGGGGTCTTCCTCCTCTAGGAGAGCGGCCTCCGCATGCTCCCTACCCAAGCACTCGATGCATCGCCGGTGCTGGTCCCCCTTGGCACGCGGATGTCGACACTCGGGATACAAGCGCGACATACCTGTAAGTAAATTCACTGTGAACACACAAAATACAAAGTTAGTATTCGCGTAGGCACTCGTAGCTGGTATACACCTGCTAATAAGAGTAAGTAGCCACGCTTAAACAACGTCACAATGAAAAACACGCAAACCAATAAGTTTCGTAGATTCAATTCGTGGATCCAACTTCAGACGAAGCAAGAAAGAGGTGGAAGATGGCTGTGTCAGGGTAATTATAGCCCTCGCCCTGGGGCGGGCCCTTGCCTGCCTGCCACAGCTGTCTGCCATTCGGCTTGATTAAAGATAAAAAAATGCTTCGTGGATCGACCCCAGTCGATCATGTCCCATGAGTAATAGGTCGCAGTTCCTGCGATAGGGAACCTTGAGCCAAAACCCTGAGCCTCTACACTATGCCCAAACAATGGCTTGATAATAACTACCTTCAGGTAATCCATGCGAATCCTCACACCTGAGAGATCTTCTACAATTGAGTGGCAGCTCAAGGATGCATACAGTATACATTAGTGATGGGGAACTTGAAGCGAGGCTTCGAAGCCTGCTTCAAGCAAAAGTGGGCGTAACATATGAAGCCTTGCTTCGAGGCTTGTGTCGGCAACGTAAAAACCACGTGACAATGCCAGATGAGGCTTCACATTTTGCGAGGCGTGTGGAGGTTTCATTGCGCGCCGCTACCCAAACGAGCTTTCTGCGCCTCGGAGCACTTCTCAAGTTTTCAAGATGTGTTGTGTGTGTGTTGAGACTGGATATGTAGGCTAGTGACTTTGATTTGGTTCCACTCTGCAATAAATTCAGCTCATGCCGTAGATTGACCCAAATGTCAAAATGATCTATGCACCTCCAATTCCCTTTTGAAGTAGTTTTTCAAAGTGAGATGCTTCCGAAAACGAGGTGGGAAATTGTTTTAGTTCTACCGCTAAGCAACCATAAACAGCAGCTCTTTCAGCAATCATTAATACTAAACTAGGCCTACAGCTAAATAAGAGAGCAGACCTATTTTATTTATTATAGGTTTTGTGCGGGTTTTAACAGTCTTTACCAGTTGATTCATGTTGACTAGAAGAAGGAAACTCAGTTGCGTCGTACAAGGTCAAGTGGCTAGCGCAGTGGTTAAAGCAGGGGTGGCCAACCAGTCGGAGACCAAGAGCCACATTTTGTAATGTGTCACAGCAAAGAGCCACATCGGCACACAAACATCACGCGGGCATATAAAGATGCGCCCACCAAGATGGGCATCACCCATCCCAGCACCACAGACCAGAATAGGCTACACAACCATCTCTTCTTTTCTCACACAGACACACACACACACACACACACTCAGACACACACACACACACACACACACACACACACACACACACACACACACACACACACACACACACACACACACACACACACACACACACACACACAAAGTGTCAGATTGATGTTACACTCCAACTTAATGGCCTGACTACAATCCTGAATATAAGATCCCCCCCCCCCCTTTTTTTTTTTTTTTTAAACTGCTTCAATTGTTTGGGGGAAAAGGGTTTTTCAAGATAAAATTGTTGTTTTACATAAGAAGACAAGGGTACACAGGTCAAAATTATGTTCATAAATTCTTTCATATTTTAATAAAACACGTTTCTCAGCATAATTTCCATGAGCACTCGTTATAACAGAGCACGAAGTAACGCGGCACAGAGATTCTCCGCCTCTCTTAGCTCCACCGGGGGTTAGGCGCACAGGCACCGCTTTCTTGCGCTCCGATGATCATTGGATGTCTGACGACACCATCCAAAACAAGGTGGTTCGTCAAATCGCCGTTCATTTTACACATTAATGTTTCAGCGGGTGCTGCAGTCGGCCAGGGGAAAACCCAAAGTTTTCTTTTTGAGACTAAACTGAGCGCGGACAAGCGACAAGTGGATTGAAATTGTTTCCCACCTGCACGCTGTCTGCCCGCACCGCTTTGACAATGGCTGATAGACCACGGCCGACATTCACAGCGAAAACCAGGATAGAATATTATGTATGGCGCTATTTTGTCTATAGCCCGCGAAAATAAGACTATTTTAAACCAAAAACATAATTTCACATTCGGGTCAATAGCCATGAACACTCCTCCTAACAGAGCGCCGAGCTGGCTACGCAGGACAGAGATTCTCGGCGCATCTCTGCTCCAGACGCCTTTCTCTTCACATAGTTTGCACATTTATAACCGCCATATCCGAGCGATAGAATCTACAAATATGGACAGCACATTTTCTTATTGAGGAGTGATGGCCAAATCTTTCAGGTTAAAACATTTTTGCCGCTATGTTGTCTAGTCAGCGAAAGACGCGGTTTTGAAAGCGCTATTTTTAGAACATAGGCTTAAATCACGTCTTGTATTTGCAGTAACAAATGTCACGCACCAACGTGATCATTCAGGACACATTTAGGCAAGGCCTTCTGTAGTACCAAGACCACAGGACACGTATTTGCCATCAACTTTGTGCGCGCAATTCCAATGCATATTTTCTATAAGACGTAGCCTAAACACAAACTTGGACATGAACGCAAGAGCCGCAAGTCACCAGGCAAAGAGCCGCATGCGGCTCGAGAGCCGCGGGTTAGCCACCTTTGGGTTAAAGTGTCCGACCTGGGTTCTCAAGATCATCAGATCAAATCCCTGTAGTAGCGACATGATGATGATGATGATAATCGAACTAGTTCTTGATTTCGCAGGGTAGCTTTCTAATCAACTTGACCAAGTAGACCTTGACATCATCCGCTAGGCTGGTATAGTGGTGAAGGCGGCAGAGTGCTACCTCAATAGTTGTGAGTTCGATAGTGGATAACTGATATTTGTTGGTACCCTTTGAATTACATTTAATTCATATAATGTGAATTATAGTAGGCTAATTTTTCTTTCTGGTTATTTTAATTGGCTGCTTATTGTGTTGCGTTTATGGCCGATCACTCCCAGTTGCGCGCCGACCTCCACACAATGATGCTCTCTCACTTCCAAGATAACACAGGGTCAGCGTTAACCTTGATTTTAGTGTCCCACAATCACGAGTAATTAATTCCATACACACACACCATCACATTTATTGAAACAGAAGACGCGAGAAAAAAAGTTAAAATTAAATCCAATGCCTGCGGTGCCAATTCATTGCACACCAGATGGCGCCAGTGAGAACTGAGGCTTCGAGAAAGGCTTCGAAAGCTCGAACCTTTTTGCCTGAAAGCCTCATTGGTTCAGGAAGCCTCATTTCGCCATCACTAGTATACATGCCATCTCAGGTGTTTGGGTGTTTTGACCCGTTTTCATGTTTTTGCTTGAGGAAAATATTATGAATTATTCTTCGACATTGAGATTCATTGGCCTTGGCTCATTTTCTGTGAGGAACAGGGATCTGACAAATGGTCACACACAAAAAATAGTGTTACTTTAACTCTTTTAAGTGGCACTTGGAACCACTGACTTTTGACACCGCTGTTAGCTCATTTCATTCACTCAAGTGTTGTAAATCTGGAGTTAAAGGTTTACTCTGAAGGGTAAACCCCATTTTACATATACTGTTTGCAATGAAACCTACCCAATACATTTTTCAGTGTCGCATGAAATGAAAAAGAACAAGGAGGAGAAAATGCAATACATAGAAGAAGAATGATACATTTAAAGCTGCATTGTGTAATGTTTTTAGCTTTTAATACTTTCTTTCCAGAATTCATGCCGCCCATTCATAAATGTTGCTGTCCACCACGATCAAATTCCAAGTATTTGTTTTGACTGAGAATTTCACACATAAAAATGTGAATCTTCTCCATTTTTGCCATTTTGAATCTACAGAAATAGACACGTTTGGCTGTTAAACTTCCTGTACTTTGGTCAAACTAACAAATACCTTTTTATTATTTATTTAGTAAATATTTATTTAGTAAATATTCATGAAAGCATCATATTTGGAAATACGCAGCCACCTGTCATAGAGGGCATTTCCCGGTTGGCTCTGCACCGTCATGGGCCCCTATCTTAAGAAATGTAAAAAAAAAATACAGTTTATATATTTTTTTACATTTCTGAAAATAAGGGCCAACTAGGATACGGGGCCCACCGGTGAGTGAATTCCGCGCCGCTAATTATGGGGTGCTTTCAGCCAACAGTGCCCGGGCCCTATTTCT
>NC_085863.1:19356923-19364423 GCF_034702125.1 Engraulis encrasicolus | reverse complement strand
CAGTACATGAAAGCTCAGTACATGAAAGAACATTTCATACAAAAACTATAAATACAAAAAACAATGAAAGGCAACATGTACATAGTGCAAACATACTATTACAGGTGTAAGCAGAGTAAAACATATTTAAAGCCAGCTTACTGATGTGTTTGTTGGGAATGTGAGGATATTCGCTTTACAGTCACTTTGGATAAAATGCCAGCAAAGTGTAATATAATGCAAAATATTAAGTACCGTATCATAGATCGCAGGAGGCTGGCTCGGTATCTCCCTCGGTGTCGTCTATGGCATCTTGGTGCCTTGGCCCTGTGGCGTCGTCTATGGCATCTTGGTGCCGTGATCCTGTGGCGTTGTCTATGGCATCAGGGTGGCTCGGTCCTGTGGCGTCGTCTATGGCATCTTGGTGGCTCGGTCCTGTGGTGTTGTGCATGAAAAAAAAAGTAACAAAGACAGAAGTGCATGTACCATTACAACACAGTTTATGGTGCTATACAGAGTATGTGATGTACTTGTGTACATAAGAACACTACGTACCATTTATGGCATCTTGGTGGCGTGATCCTGTGGTGTCGTCTATGGCGTCAGGGTGGCTCGTTCCTGTGGTGTCGTCTATGGCATCTTGGTGGCTCGGAGGCTGGCTCGGTACCTCCCTCGGTGTCGTCTATGGCATCTTGGTGGCTCGGCCCTGTGGCGTCGTCTATGGCGTCAGGGTGGCTCGGCCCTGTGGCGTCGTCTATGGCATCTTGGTGGCGCGGTCCTGTGGCGTCATCTATGGCATCTTGGTGGCTCGGTCCTGTGGTGTTGTGCATGAAAAAAAAGCAACAAAGACAGAAGTGCATGTACCATTACAACACAGTTTATGGTGCTATACAGAGTATGTGATGTACTTGTGTACATAAGAACACTACGTACCATTTATGGCATCTTGGTGGCGTGATCCTGTGGTGTCGTCTATGGCGTCAGGGTGGCTCGTTCCTGTGGTGTCGTCTATGGCATCTTGGTGGCTCGGAGGCTGGCTCGGTACCTCCCTCGGTGTCGTCTATGGCATCTTGGTAGCTCGGCCCTGTGGCGTCGTCTATGGCGTCTGGGTGGCTCGTTCCTGTGTCGTCGTCTATGGCGTCAGGGTGGCTCGGTCCTGTGGTGTTGTGCATGAAAAAAAAAGTAACATAACATAAGTGCATGTACCATTACAACACAGTTTATGGTGCTATACTTGTGTACATAACACTATGTACCATTTAATCAAATAAAAATAAAATAAAAACATCATGAGGGGTAATACTTAACTTGCCACAGGAAAGTGGTGTAGGCAGACCTGTGGAAGGCTGCAGTGGGAGCGCAGTAAGGGGACGAATATTAAAATCCCCTTCCCACACTCCCACCACAGTCGAGAAAAATGCAGAATCATTATTTCTCATCTATACATCACATACCATTCTGATGACCCCCTGGAGGTTTCTGTTAAATATGTCATGTCCCATGTCCGTCAGGTGGACCCCGTCAGCTAAAAACATCCCCTCCCAATTGTGCTTAATTTCGGGGTGCCGAATTGAAACTCCTCCTAACGACCCCATAAATGCGGACATGACATTATTCAGAAAGGCACGCTGATGATTAAGCTGGTAGGGACGCCCACACCTCCACACGCGCCTTTCTGTAATGCAAGAGAACACTAACTTAAGGTTGGGGTAGTTCTCATGCACCTGACCTAAGTTCCATTTCATCATGCTAGCCAATCTAGTCCCTTTTACCTTTCCTAGATCATTACCTCCAACATGCACGACTAACACATCTGGGGCAGGTCTGGAGCGCAACAGGGAGTCCAACCTAGACACAAAGGATCCCCATCGCAGGCCTCCAACTCCAAACCATGTTATATCGACCGGCAGGTCTAAGTTCTTCCCGATACTTACCCTTGCCCTCTCAGACGCGCGCCGGATGTAGCTGTCCCCTACGATCCACACAGCTGGTCTTCTGGTCTGGTCCATCTCTGCAATCTCTAAACCAAATCTGCGATTTCTAAACCAAGACATAAAAATAACAGAGGTCAGAGGGCTTCGGCACTCCATTCAGTTTTCACAGTGCTTTTTGGTTTGTCTTGCATGTAAAGCAATGTGAAAAAAAACACGTTATGCAGTAGTTCTGCAGCAAATTAGCTAGACGAGACCATTTTTTAACTAGCAATTCATCAGCAGTTATTAAAAAACCTCACCTCTTGCTTTGAGTTTGAGAGTATCTGTCTGAAACTTGAACAGAACATAGAGCAACATCAGTTTAATTTACTAGGTTGTAGATAAGGTTTTGTAGGTTGACTGCAAACCGAGTCTACAACATAGCTGGAGGGAAATGTGCGGTCGTAAGGCTCTGTCTGGTCATAGCAGCTTGACAGCATGCTCGTGTCCAGTGACAGGGACAAATGTCACGCCATATTGTTACACGGCATACAAACTACTATTACCTTATTTGTGGTTATGAGATCTTGTTAAATAACATGTAACGACATGAGAAATTATAAAAGTTTCGTCCACATTTAAGTCAGCATTGCAGGAGCACGTGTATGCTACCTCGAGTTGAGACAACGCAGTTTCCCGCCAGCTATTGTTGCACAGTCGTATCGAGTGTAATATCCATATCACATGCACTTGAAATAAATCCTGACATAAATCATCCCCGTATTTAATCGACGATAACACTTATTGCAGTAGTAATAGAAGAGACAATACGAACACTTTCACAAAGTGTACGTTTTGTTATGCCTGGCTTGCAGCGACATGCATTGTGTCATCTTCCTACCTTTCTCAGAAGCACGAAAAGACTGTCAAATGCCCGATTGTTCGAATTTATACCCCCGAGTGGAATTATGGGATATCAGTGGCAAGGTGCAGGCCCCGAGTGGGGACAGGACAACACAAACGTCACAGACATGCACGCATCACAGACATAAATAAAACATATAAAAGACATATAAAATACATATACAAGGCACATACGCACAGATATACAGTGAACACAAAAAAAACCTCAAGGTTGAAAAACAGAACCACTTATTAAGTTAACTCATTAAAACACCGAACTTATTGAAACTGAACTGATTTCATGACATCAGGGTAATGGTGGAAGGATCGAACCAGAGAGAACACTGACTGGAGAGCAGTAACAGGTCACTTTATGGCTTTAGCTTTAGTCACGTGTGTAAGTGCCGACTTAAAGCAAACCAAAAGTATGCCTGTAATAACCAGGGGCAAAAGAGGAGTGGAAACAGGTCACTTTATGGCTTTAGCTTTAGTCACGTGTGTAAGTGCCGACTTAAAGCAAACCAAAAGCATGCCTGTATAATAACCCAAGGGCAAAAGAAATGCTGAGACTCGTTTCTAAAAACCTTGCAGCGGCAGAATACAGAGTGAGATTGACTGTTCAGTGAAAGGGAGGAGACATTGAACGTTTTTATTTACAAAAATGCATAATAAGGAAAGCACATTTAAAAGGAACAGACATGGACAAACAGAGACGTACAACACAGCACTATAGACACTACATGTATAAAGTGAGAGGGAGTGTTTAGTGAGAGGGAGGATGAGACACTGAAAGTTTTTTTATTTACAAAGATGCACAAAAAAGGAAAATGTGTGTAAAAAGAGCAGACATGAACACACAGAGACATATGTACAACACAGACATATGTACAACACAAACTATGTACAACACAGCACAACCCTTCCACTATTGCCCATAGAAATGAATAAGCTTACTGAAGTGCTTGCGCACAAGCATGCCATTCTGGGCCATCTCAGTCTCTCTCCTTGCAACGTGGTTAAACCTAACCTTGCAATACAACGAGGATGTCATCTTAACCAGAACATGAACATGGTTAGTCTCAGCACATGTGTCAAACATGTGACCGTGTAACTGCGGGAAAAGTGTTTTGCCCTCCGTTTCAGCCAAAACTTGGGCAACAACATTTTTTGTGATTCCACAGCCACGGTAGGGCTGACCACCATTCATTCTCATATTCCTCTGAATATCTTGCTCCGTGGTTGAACAGATGAAAACAACGCCCCTGGATGGTTGCTGCAGACCTCCTTGACTCTTGAGCGTTATCAGTACATGTTTGGTGTCGTCATCGGCTGTTAGCGCAAGGGAACATGGTTGGCAGAATATTTTGTCATGGATCCTCTTGACGATGAAACCAGCGATGTAGCTGACTGCTGCCTCCTTGAACTCAGACAAGGGGTCCACGTCTGGGAGGGGAACAGTAGCAATGTCCGACAAATCCGCTTCCACATACACCAGGTCTGTAGTTTTTCTTGAGACATTCACTGCTACTGGGGTGGCATCCAGCACATCAGTGTTGTCTCTGAGGAGGCAGTTACCATTACCTGATTTGACTTGGTGACGTACAAGCAACCGCTTGTAGGCTGCTCTGAACTGCCTGACATTGGGATTGTTGTTGAATCCCCCTCTAGCTCTTACAGATGCAAAAAAGAGCTCCAAGTGGTCTTGACTAAGCTTGTACGTCAGAAGGTACCTGCAGGATGGATTGTTGCTTTCCACCACGTCATGGTAGATGTTAAGCACACTTCTGCCGGTGGCAATAAAGCCTTTTTGTCGGTCTGAAGAAGTGGCTCCAACTCTCCATGTCGTAACATTTTCAGACCACGAAGAAAGTCCTCTGCCCGCTGCAAGATGCCCTCTGCACGGTCTTTTGTGCTTAGCTTCAGTGGAGCTTTTAAGCCTTTCCCAAGTGGATTCCGACTGTTAAGGACATCAAAAGCAGCATCCACAATGCGCAAGAAACGCACAGTTGCTTCACTGCCTGAAAAGTCCTTTAACTTCAGCTCCTTGTCACAGTATTCGATGGCATCAGCAACACTGCTGCTAAACAGCTGTGCTGCCAGACTGACCTTCATCTTCTGTTTCCTCCACTGGAGATGGGCCAATTTTAGTTTATTGCCGAGCCTCCGACCTTCCTTTTCTTGATGGTCATTCAGCGCCACAATGTATCGCCACTCGATCTTCTGCCCATCCTCAGTGTACAGCACAAGCAATGTTCCAAAAAGATTGCGGACAATCTTAAGCAAATGGCAGGCATCCAGGAGCACGTGGACCCGCTGACTTTGGTCTTCTGGATGCTGGAAGTAAGGCTTCATGTCTGTGATGCTAAGGTTGGCACCAAGTGCGCCAGCCATTTTGAGGTTTGTCCTCAAACCATCAAATGTAATTGAAACCACCTTGATGCCAACTTCATGAAGCCTGCTTAAGCTCTCCTGCACAACATTTGCTTTGTCCTCGTGATCCATAGAATTGATGAGGAAGTATGCAATGGGAATCTTCCATGCTTCATTTAGGGCCATGACCATGACAACTAAGGCCTCCCTTGCTATGGTGTTTGAAATCTTGCCACTTCCGATGTCAACATGGCCATGGATTCGGTCCCCAGCAAACTCTGACATTCTATGAATGTACATCTCATCAAGTGTCAAAGCACACACAGTTACTCGCCCTTGTGCTTTGTTAGTTTCCACATGTCCCTTCAAAGCGGTAAAAGAGGCAACAGTGAAACCTGGATCAGCTGACACACTGCTGTACCACACACGAATGGTATCCTTATGAGGCAGAAAGTTCTTAAATTTCTTCCTGACATACTCGTACGCTTTTGGAGAATAAAAATGCAGTGTAGTGGCAAACTGCCTCAATTTGTCGGAATATTTGGCAGTTTTTTTTACCCTCCAGCATCATACGCATTATGTCTTCGGGTATACCATCGATTTTATCGAGGAGGGTGGCGCACTGATCTGAGATCATCAGCTGCTTTTTAAGATCCATAGTCACCTCTTTAAGAGTGGTGATTCTCTTCTCAAGCCGCCTGGTTTTCTGCTTCTCCAACCTCATCCTCTTCTGGTACTTCTCCACAATTTTTAATAGTGCGTCATTTTTACGTTTCAACACACGTGGAGAATTTAAAAGGTAATTATGCTCTTCTAAGACTTCTTTGCCCAGTCCACCATGTACCTCTGTCCTAAGCTCTTCAGCTGCTGTGTCAGAAGGTAAAGAAATAGGAACACTTACCTCAGAAACACCTGCCACAGCAGCAGCACTTACCTTTGAGGTTCTCACCTTAGCAGGTTTCAGTTGAAGGTGCTCAGGGAAGGAGAACTGAGTAGGTACCGCCGTGGTCTTCAGGCGCTCTCCATCGATGGCATCCTCCTCAAAATGTACACCGCACAGGCGAGAAGATGAGCCGGGCGTCCAGTCCTGCCGTCGAATATTAACGATCCACTGCCTCCTCCGCTCCGCATCCTGCTCACCTGGAAAACTGTGGTGACAGGCACATGCACAAAATGTAGTATATATTAATATTTCACTGTGCTTTCAGATACATGTCTGTCCACATCATCTAAACCTTTTAATTTCTGTGTATACAAGTGTGTGTGTGTGTACACACACAATCCAGATACACAAATAACGATGACCATATTTGCCATTGACATGCATAATCATGTTATGTCTATGTTGCCATAGATTAATATCTAACTTTTATTTCAGACATGTCAAGTTATCCATGAAAGCACCACTTTGCGTGGCTCTCCTGGTGCGTGAGTAAGAATAGCCCCAACTACAGGTCCTAAATAGTTGTAATACACTGAGGACATCTACTGGTAAAAACACGATAGCGCGACATTTCTGGTTACACACACCGTGAAAGTAAATACTGGTAAATTAATTACACGCTGAGCTCAAGTAGGCTCTAATAATAAAAATGTCTCGGATGTCGCGTTGCTGAGGTAAATAATTCCCCCGCACAGACAGCTAATTTGATCCCCCGTTAACTCTGTATTTAATTGGAAATTAAACTAGTGTTAGCACCATACAGATACATCCGTACACACAAAGTATACCGGGACAGGGCAGGCTAAATTAATTACCCGCTGAACTCAGGTAGGCCTACTACAAAAAATAATTCAGGGCGCCTCAACTCCTGAGGTAAACTTGACTCTGAGGTAAAGTTATGGTTAGGCGGTTATATGGACTGTACCGCAGACTCAAACCATCTACGTTATATCACTGTTGAAAGGCAATATCTGAAGTGGCAAACAACCAACAGTTGTGGTCACAAACAAATCTTACTCATATTCAAAAATGGAAAGAGGGAGAGCTGATGAATTAACGGTGTTACCGAGGAAATGTTTTCAACTACCGGTATGCGTGATGTTGACTTCCAATGCCAACACCAAACGCAAAAAAACAAACAACGAAATAACGCTGATGGTAATCAGCTATTGACATCCCAGAAACATTAGTTGTTTCCAAACCGGCAACTGTCAAACACTTTTGACACCTGAGACTGAGGAACTTGCTACAGCTAATGACATAGCTAGCATGCAGGCTACTCAAAGCATCTGTCGTAGCAAACGATCATAAGCAACTTCATGTTAAAAGACTCAAAACTGTACCAACCCTGTCACAAATTAATTGTCCAGAGTGTTATGACAACACCTGTCC
>NC_085863.1:19345916-19356823 GCF_034702125.1 Engraulis encrasicolus | reverse complement strand
AGCTAAGATGGAGACGACGATGAGGATGATGACATCGGGGGCGATGGAAGCTTGGAGAAGGCACCACTGGTGTGGTATCAAACTGGTATGCTGGGGCCCCTCTGAAGTCCTCCCAGGTCCTGCGTCAACACTCCAAGAAATAAGAAAAAGTCTTGTGATGAAGCCAAGTTCCAAATGTGTCCAGTTTCAGATATGAATAGTCTCTCTCTCTCTCTCTCTCTCTCTCTCTCTCTCTGAGATTCAATGTTAGTTTAGTTATGCTACTTGTCTTTGCCTTTGTAAGGCAGGCATCATGTGAACTGACGCGCGCTGGATGATAAGCGCCACCTTATGTAAAGCAACAGAATACCTGATGGGTGGTTTAGGCCTACTGCAAGCTGTTGGATCAATCATTTTCATAATGCTACACATCATTGACTTGCTATACCGTATGTTGTGCCTGTCTGTAAATAAAGTATGTGTAAACAAGCATTGTCACTTTGTTATGTAGTAGGCGACAAGTCAATGAAAGAACACGCTGGTTCGACATAACACAAGTGAAGCTAATCATTTCTGGATAGCCTACATAGCAAACTAAGATCGAACTTGCAAGATAATAAAATGAAGAGGTGAATTACATATGGGATCATTTTTTTTTACCAGCACTGGTAGTCCTTTTCCGATGCCTTCAGAATGCGTACACAATGAATGTGTTCTTTTTTCCCCCAATACGTACTGATTCATTACGCATTTTGAATGCGTAACAAAAGAAACGCGTTTTCTTTTTTCCTATGCGTACTGTTTCATTACGCATTTTGAATGCGTAGTATAGCAAACGTTTTCTCTCTCTCTCCCATGCGTACTGCTTATTTACGCATTTTGAATGCGTAGTATAGCAAACGTTTTCTCTCTCTTTCCCATGCGTACTGCTTATTTACGCATTTTGAATGCACGCGTATAACAATATGCAACATGTTCAGTCCTTCAAGGGAGTTGAAATAACATTTCAGTTCTTTCTTGAAAGTGGGATGGTTTTCTTCCTCCTTCCTTGCATTTGGTAACTTACTCTCCCATGGCTATAAACAAATTCAAGATAAAATATGGTTCACATAGATCCTCTCTCAAAGAAAGCGCTTGTATACAGGCGTTGTAATTCGTCATCAGGCTTAGGAAATGGTTACCGTAATTGCATCAACATCACAAGGAAATGTTTCTTCTCTATTTATTTTACACGACATAACCCCTGGCAGACTGTTTCGACTTTAACATACAGGTGTATGTGATATTTTTCTACAACAACAACAATAATTAATAATAACAAGTTCGTATGTTTTGTACTATCTCTCGAAAATGTACACTTTTTTTTTTTAAATGTTTGTTTGCCTTGACAACGGTTGCTATGACCATAGAGTTAACACAAGTGCAATCTGCAGCACCACCACCACTACCGTCTGACCATGGGTTTAAACGTACTAAGAGCATATACCACCCAAATGATGGGTGCAATGAAGCACACATTAATCTCATATTGTGTTTTAATCTATCCCAAAGTCACAATGCCTCTTTTACGAAGGATTACAGAAGAAACGGCCCTGTGCTAAATGCGTAACTCCTGGTACGTTCTAACCAACCAATAAGGAGGCGCTTTGGCTTTTCCGAGCATTCCCGAGTCATTGAGAGTTGATGATGCAGTGCTTTCGGTCCACCGTAAGGGGGTGCTCCGAATGCGTAATGTTCTTTTACGCATCGGCATGCTTAACAAATAGTCACATATATTACGCATTTGGGATGAGGATAGGTTGCACACACACACACACACACACACACACACACACACACACACACACACACACACACACACACACACACACACACACACACACACACACAGTGTGCCCCGTATTCTCCTCTGTAACCCCTCTGACAAGGTGTGCGTGCGTGCGTGCGTGCGTGCGTGCGTGCGTGCGTGCGTGCGTGCGTGCGTGCGTGCGTGCGTGCGTGCGTGCGTGCTGCGACCAGACCGGAGCTGCTTTTAAAAAGTGCTGATGTGTGTATTGATTAGTATCTTTCATGCGCTCAATGGCAAAGCTTTATGCATCAAGAGGGTGTGTGAGTGCGTGTGAGTTAGAGTGTGTGTGTGTGTGTGTGTGTGTGTGTGTGTGTGTGTGTGTGTGTGTGTGTGTGTGTGTGTGTGTGTGTGTGTGTGCGTGTGAGTTAGAGTGTGTGTGTGTGTGTGTGTGTGTGTGTGTGTGTGTGTACGTGCGTGCGTGTGTGCGAAGATCAGAGGGGCTGTGGAGGAGATAATGAATTCAGCTACACACACACACACACACGCACACGCACACGCACACGCACACGCACACACACACACACGTGCACAAACCCTCCCCTGTTCAACCTCTGTGATCCTCTGGACAGCTCACATTCATTTTCATTGATGATTTTAATTTATATTCATTAGGCCTTTGAACCGGCACGCCTGCATATGCTCTCCCCACACACGCACACGCACAGGCACACACAGTGGTGTAGTCTACTTTTTTATGGTGGGTATACTGTATATTTGAGCATTTTTTGAAGTGGGTATACTGTATATATTTGTGCTATTCAAAACAATGGATCAATCAATTTTAAGTGGGTATACTGAAATCCCTGAAATTTAGAAGTGGGTATACTCCATATACCCGAGTTCTACGTAGACTACACCACTGGGCACACATGCATACAGGGCTGGCATGGGGTAGAAATAGGGCCTGGGCACTTTTGGCTTAAAGGGGCCCTTAATAATTAGTGGCACAAAATTGACTGTTTTTTTAAAACATTTCTGAAAATAGGGGCCCACAATGGTGGGGGGCCCATCGGGAAATGCCGCTATGCCAGATGGCCAGTCCAGTCCTGCATGCATACATACACGTAAGCTTCATTCACACACACACGCACACACACACACACACACACACACACACACACACACACACACACACACACACACACACAGCCAAGTTAACACAGTTGAGTCCCAATGTGTGTGAATATACAGCGTATCAGGTCTTTTCGTCGAATGGATTCCTGAGAGGGGACCATTCGAACAAAACGTTGGACCATTAGTATAAGGCTGGGGATCTTTAGTCGAGGATGGTCCGTCTACCGCAAAAGCCAACGAAAGGTCCTTAAAATTGAACTAAAGATCCTTAGGTTTCAACTAAAGGTCCCTTCAGTCTGCCTATATTAGAAATGTAAATCAGATTTTTTAATGCTCATTTTAACGGGTTTTCTTAGAATCAGCTTTTTTCATGCTCATTTTAACGGTTTTGTCTATTTAAATATGTTCATTTTAACGGTTTTGTCTAGCCTATTTTAAATACACTATTTGTTTTTTGTTGATTTAAACATGTACATCTATAAATAAAATGTACTTACTCGTTTTTACTGGTAGGCTATGTTGTTGTTGTTTTTACGATTAAGTCCATGGCTACAGTACAGAGAGAGAGAGAAGTTAACTCGTTACATTAACACTGCATAGGAGCGCGCTCTCTCTCTCTCTCTCTCTCTCTGCCCGGCGAGGCAATGTTCTTGGGCGGTAACTTTTTTTACTGGTAGGCTATGTTGTTGTTGTTTTTACGATTAAGTCCATGGCTACAGTAAAGAGAGAGAGAGAGAGAAGTTAAATCGTTACATTAACACTGCATAGGAGCGCTCTCTCTCTCTCTCTCTCTCTCTCTCTCTCTCTCTCTCTCTCTCTCTGCCCGGCGAGGCAATGTTCTTGGGCGGTAACTTTTTAGATGCGAAGCACCAGCAACAAGAAAATGCTGTCTGCCTTACTGGTAGGCTATGTTGTTGTTGTTTTTACGATTAAGTCCATGGCTACAGTAAAGAGAGAGAGGGAGAAGTTAAATCGTTACATTAACACTGCATAGGAGCTCTCTCTCTCTCTCTCTCTCTCTCTCTC
This sequence comes from Engraulis encrasicolus, assembly GCF_034702125.1. Taxonomy (NCBI): domain Eukaryota; kingdom Metazoa; phylum Chordata; class Actinopteri; order Clupeiformes; family Engraulidae; genus Engraulis; species Engraulis encrasicolus. Next base: position 19,352,895 of record NC_085863.1, on the reverse strand, counting down.
TCTCTCTCTCTCTCTCTCTCTCTCTCTCTCTCTCTCTGTCTGTTTGCCCCGCGAGGCAATGTTCTTGGGCGGTAACTTTTTAGATGCGAAGCACCAGCAACAAGAGAATGCTGTCTGCCGACACTTTGATGTTTCTGATTCTGAATGACAACAAAGTTCGCGCATGAGCCAGAGCACTATGCGTATAACAGTGTTGAAAACATTACAGAACCCATGCACCTGTGTTAAGTCCATGGCTACAGTAAAGAGAGAGAGAGATAAGTTAAATCGTTACATTAACACTGCATAGGACCGCGCTCTCTCTCTCTCTCTCTCTCTCTCTCTCTCTCTCTCTCTCTCTCTCTCTCTCTCTCTCTCTCTGCCCGGCGAGGCAATGTTCTTGGGCTATAGTTTTATTAATTGAATAAGCTGGTAGCTGCCTATTTTGTTTCTTTCCTGTCTTTTATTGTTGGAAATCGTCCATCGATCCAGTCAGGCTGCCTATTTTATATCCTATTATTCCCGTGTGTCCTAGGCCTATTTCTTTTGTTCGAAGTCTAAATAGGCCTATGTGGTAAAACTGATTTACCCGCGATTCATATAGGCCTAATAATGGCACAAACTGAATGACAATCAATAGTTCGCGCATGAGGCAGAAAAAATAACAGTGTCGGAAAACAAGAACCCCTGCACCCGTGTTAAGTCCATGGCTACAGTAAAACAAAAACAAAAACACTAAGAGGGAGAGAGAGAGAAGTGAAATCGCTATATTAACACTGCATAGGAGCGCGTTCTCTCTCTCTCTCTCTCTCTCTCTCTCTCTCTCTCTCTCTCTCTCTCTCTCTCTAGTAATGTATCTAGTATCTAGTAATCTAGTATGTAAATCAACTGGGTTTTTTTTTTTGCTGTTTTCAGATGTGCTTCATAAATAAAATGATAGGCCTACTCATTTTAACTGGTATGTTGTCGGTTTTTTACGTTTATGCCGTTACATTTTTTGACAATTATCTAGGTTACTTTCTACTCCTTACATTTCTGGAACAATATTTGAGAAGCTTTTTTTCACTTTTACGCCGTTACTTTACTCCGTTACATTTTTTGACAAATATCTGTAGGCCTATGTTACTTTCTACTCCTTACATTTCTGGAACAGTATTTGAGTATCCCCAGCTGCGGGCACAGAGGCGGGACCAAGTACAGCCTTGTCGCTTTGAATCAGGGCAGCGTGCGTCTACTGAGCACATTTGGTTGTCATGCAGCGAGTTTTCTGACTTTCCGGTAACTTTTTAGATGAGCGCTTCTAGCTACCGTCTTCTGTAGGTCTGGAATATACCTACGTGTGGAGTAGGCCTAGAGGTGCGCGGTGGATGTATTATTTAATCCGCAACCGCTTCTTAGAATTTCTAATCCACCTGCTATCCACCCGCCCTAATGTTTTTTCTCCAATTTCCAAAACCGAATCCACCCGCCATCCGCCTATTAGTTTTTAGTATTTAAGATGCCTGAGGCACATAGTCGATCGTCTTTTTCAAGCAGTGCAGGTCATTTACATCTTGCCAGCCTATGTTTTAAAAAAAATCTCTAACTTACAGCGATTCCCAAGTTGTCTCCACCCATCGCACAACGTGAAAGTTGAAACGTGCGGATGCTTTAATGCAGCCTAAATTTTAGCAGTTTAAATACCTCCAGTCCAAGCAGCACAATCGAAACTATTGGCTATCTAGCTTACAATTTTGGCTGGTATCCAATAAGAGGAGTCAAGTGACAGTAGAGGCTTGCAAAGAGTGCAGAGAATTACGTCGCGCGTGTGTGTGTGTGTGAGCGAGAGAGGGAGAGAGAGGGAGCGATTCCAAACTTGTCTCCATCCATCGCACAACGTGAAAGCTAACGTGTATGCTTTAATGCAGCCTAAATTGTACCAGTTTTGCCTCCTCTCCAAGCACCTTTTTAAGTGGTGGCAAGGCAACCATGCATGTTTTCTGTGGAAAACATCAGGTCCTCATGGCGACGCCAGGCTTGCTGAAAACGGCGACAAACACATTCAGAATACACATTTCTTAATGGGAAGTTCTTGAGAACAAAGTGTTCGCTAATGGGCATGAAGTATTGTCATGCAAATGACCTGCCGTGTTCAGTGGATCCCCCTTCCCGCAACCCTTTCAACAGGGCCACGCAGAGTGGACAGTGGAATGCTGCTTGAAATAAGTCGATAATGAATAAAATATTACCGCAACGTCTACAAGAAAAGTAATGGCTATTATTACTGTTGCGCGTAAAGATGAGGAAGGGATGGATAGATGGATGAATGCTGTCTATGGAAGGGGCCGTCAAACAGTCTACATGACATCTTCATTAAAGTCGTTAAATAAGTATCCATAGCCTACTGTGTTTGACGGCCCCATCTTCTTGCAAATATTTACGCGCAACGGTCATAATGGCATCCCGCACTACACATGCTCGGATGATGCCAGAGGCGAATAGCAAACAGCCAAATTAAGGCATATTCGACATAGACTACCACGACAAGTTACCGTTTGGGTCGCAGTTGGATGTTTATTCAGTAGAATTATGTGCGTAATATCAGCTCCATCCATCAAATGCAGCACAATCCCCGTTACTTTCACGTGAGGTTCAAATGGACATTACTCGACAAAAATGCAGCTTTTATGCCCAGCTTTTATTGAATACAGCGCAGGTTTTGAAGTTCACCAAACGAGCATCAACTTTGTGCAAGTCATTAAAACTCTTTTTTTTACCAGCACTGACCTGTACACTGTTTCATTTATTAACTAATTGCACTTTCTGCCTTCTCGTCTCACATGTGATAAATCCACTTAGTATGCTTTATCCAATTAGCCATGGATGCAGGATCATTCACTGGACTGGACACTATTGTAAGAGGTGAAATTTAGACCACGATTCAGGAACGACAGACAACGGGAGTAAAGGTTATGGTAGTTTTATTTTTACAATTTCATAAAATACAATTAGGAGGGAAAACCACCACAATATCCATGCAACCAGCAGCGTCTGTAAACTGCTATCGTCTTTGAATAAATGAATAAATAATCACAATCTGGAGACACTCGGACGATAGTAGCCTACAAAAGTTAAGTTAAGTTAAGTTACACACTCAGCCACTGCTGCCGGACGTTGGCCCGTCAATTACTTAATCAACTATAACACGCGCAATAGCCTACCCAAATGCAACTTACACACATTTCCCAAAGCGACCGGCCGCGCGCAATGGATACCTACAGCAACCCTGCCCCACCCCAGCGTGTAGCGCACAAGTCTACACTATTGTCCGAATGTTGTTATTTCAAGAAAGCAAACTGTCACTGTCCGCCGGCCGCTGTCGTGACATATTTTATTAACACTAGTATGTGAGTAACAAGTGAGGAGTTCCTTGATAGTTTCCTTAAGGGTGAAGTAGCCTACTCTTTAGGCTAGCGTTGCCTCCTCCAGCCAACCATCCAGAAATGATCCTGTTATGAACCCGAGTTTAGTAGATATCGCGCAGTGAACGAGGCAGCCTGCAAACAGTTTGAAGCGCAATGTGGCTGTAACAAGTTAGAAAGTAGCCAAACTCTGTTGCTTGTTAACCTTTTTAAATTATGCGCGTAATGGTGGGGTGGCGTTCGCGCCAATGTCATATCCTGAGCGTATTGCTCGGTGCGTAATTCCAAGAGCAGTATGAAAAGGAAGAAAAGGAAGATGATGGGCTGACCGAAACGTTTGTCCCCTGTCTGTCGGTTTTATTTACTTTTTTCGGCTTTGTTTAATACAGTTTTTGATTCTGCATTCAGCTCCAGTGTGCTACTCCTTTCTTTCTTTTTAAATTATGAGCGTTCCACGAACTATCTTTCTTTGCGCACGCTATAAACTGGCAATAAACATGTTACTATAAACTACTGGTTTACTATGTATGCTTTCTAATGTTGGTAAAGGCGGCATAAGCGGGATAATGTATTGTCCACCACACGTGACTACGGAAAATATATTTCCTTCGAAGCGGAATAACAGCACTCCGCCTTCGGCATTGGGGGTGTTATTCGCCCCGTAGGAAAATATTTGTAGTCTAGGTGTAGTCTACTTTTTTGAAGTGGGTATACTGTATATTCTCGCATTTTTTGAAGTGGGTATACTGTATATATTTATGCCATTCTAAATAATGGATCAATCAATTTTAAGTTGGTATACTGAATCCCCTAAAATGTAGAAGTGGGTATACTCCATATACCTGCGTTCTACCACTGCGTGTGGACAATACATTATCCCTTACCTTTAAAGCTGTTGTAGGCCTACATTTTTTTAAAAAAATCGTCGATATTGTAGCGGTGCAACCGACTTTAGTTTTAAGTTATGAGATGGGCGCCAGTCAGGCAGCAATAAGACTGCCGTTACCTTTCCAAAAATGAATACAAATCAGTGACCAACACATTAGAAATAACTCAGATCATCACAACGAATATCTTGTCTTATTTTTAGTAGTGCACTTTTGCAAAACCCTTGTTTGCAGACTTGTGCGCTTGTTCTCAATTTGGAACAGCTCACATCACTATTTCATACTGTATTTATGATTTTTTTTAAAAAGAGCTTGCATTGACGCTGTTTTCATTTCGCATTTCTTTCAAGTTCATTTGGCATGCTTTATGGAATTAAGCATGGTGGACCATTCATAAGACTTCATTCTAAGATATCTGTTTTTATAACGAATATAGGCCTAGATGCGTACAGTAGAACAAATAACGTAACAGTGATGCGTTAATCCAGGACCAGTTTGACGTCTTAGGACAATTGTAAATGGCAGCTTTTGATTCTGCATTCAGCTCCAGTGTGCGACTCCCGGACAATTACCATAAACCCGAGTAAGGTTTGAAAAGTGCTGGGTACAAGATAAGGCTACTTCCGATTTGAGGTTTCATGATAAATAGCCTAATACTTGGCGTATTGACGCATAATGTGGCCATGTTAAAAATTAAAAGCCATCTGCGCTGTCTTGTTTATTTCTGATATCCTGCGCTGAAGTCATCTTTATCATAGGCTACATATTATGAATGCAACGGTAACTGAGTCTACATGTAGCCTTGCATAATGGTGCACGTCAATTTGTTGTCATAACTTCGCTCTGTCCCTTTTGATTTCCTCAAGCAATTCATCCCTTTTGTCATTGTCCCTGTTTTACTGTTAGTCTTATGGACCTAGGGCGTATCGATCACCATTATTTGCCTGAAACCTGCAAACTAAACACTGCATGCGCGCAGCCACACAGAGCATTCTCTGTGTCAAAGGAACCCTTTCTCCGCGCCTGTGCGGCATTCTCCTTATCGCTCCTAGAATGGCAATACATGTTGGCAGACTTTATTTTGCATAATTCACGATTATCTGGATATATTTGGCTAGGTTACTCAGCAAAGAACATCATTAACGTTAGTGAGGTAACTTTTGGCGTGCTGATACACCAACGGTGAATCACGACGCAGGCCCTACTTCCCCAGCCTACTGAAAAGGTCCATATTGTGTTCAACGCCCTTTGATAGGCTCTGCCTGTATCAGGGTCGATAGGCTAATGATGGTGGTCAGGGCGCACATCAGTGTTTGGGTTGTCTATGCTTTTTTCTGGAATACTGTGCCGATTAGATAGAAATGATCATGTTATGAACCCGAGTTTAGTAGATATCGCGCGGTGAACGAGGCAGCCTGCAAACAGTTTGAAGCGCAATGTGGCTGTAACAAGTTAGAAAGTAGCCAAACCATGTTGCTTGTTAACCTGTTTAAATTATGAGCGTTCCACGAACTATCTTTCTTTGCGCACGCTATAAACTATGGTTAACTATGTATGCTTTATAGTCTAATGTTGGTAAAGGCGGGATAAGCGGGATAATGTATTGTCCACACGTGACTACGGAAAATACATTTCCCTTCAGAGATAACAGCACTCCGCCTTCGGCGTCGGGGGTGTTATTCGCCCCGTAGGGAAACATTTTCTTATTCATGTGTGGACAATACATTATCCCTTAGGCCTACCTTTAAATTGATGTCGTACATTTTAAAACATTTCGTTGATATTGTAGTGGTGCAAACGACTGTAGTTATGAGATGGGCGCCAGCCAGGCAGCAAGACTGCCGTTACCTTTCCAAAAATGAATAAAAATCAGTGACCAACACACTAGAAATAATTCATATCAACACAACGAATATCTTTTCTTACGTTTAGTAGTGCACTTTTGCAAAACCCTCTCAATTTGGAACAGCTCACATCAATGTCTGGCTTTAGCGATTCTTGCGAATGGTGATCTTCTCGGCGCACACTTCATGGTTCCCTCTCTCTTGCTCTCTCGGCTTGTTGCTTCCTGACAGTCTCACCCGCCATTTGAAATTAACTCCATTTTATAGGCTGCGCGTGTAGTTCACAGGGGGTAACGCTGTTATCTCACTCCGGAGGAGGCAGAGGCAGTCCGTTACAATATAGTATAAAATAGGCTATAAAATAGGCCTAATGATAAAAAGCAGCCTGAACTAAAATTAATAATTAATTTAAAAAAATAGAGACGCACGCACTTTCTACATGGTTCGATTTTTGTTTTCATTGCATTGTGGTGGTAGGCACACAAGTTTGATAAAATATAAAAAATAATAGGCTAATAAAATAGGCAGACTAAACTAAACATCTGCCCAGTTACACGAAAGGTCTGCATGGATTGAACGTAACGTCCTTAGGTCTTCGACGAAAAATCCTCAGGTACTGCACGAAACGCCCCATGCCTTCTACGAATGGTCCAACGTTTTATTCGAATGGTCCCCTCTCACCAATTCATTACACGAATCGTCTCGAATTCATATACAGTAGCTGGTGGTTTGGATTGGACACAACACGGGCCCACATAGAAGGACACAGGCTGATAGTAATCAGATTGCTGAGATGTCACGTGGACACAGCAGGCTGACATCATGTTTTTGTGCATATATCGCACGCTTGTGCTTTCTGTGTGGTGGT
>NC_085863.1:19330916-19340916 GCF_034702125.1 Engraulis encrasicolus | reverse complement strand
TTAAAGTTATTTTGAGTAACCTTTGAATCGCACGTTTATGAAGAAACGTGAGGATATTTCGAGGCAGAAGACGTCGCCGAATCAGTTGTGCAGCAACGCACCGGTTGGTAGTTTCTCTTTTTCTGAATACTGCAAAATGTGTTGCTGACTTGTTCTTGAGTCTCCACCCCATTAAAAACCAGCGTGTGGTCTCATTAGGGTTACGATGTTATGACAGAGCTGCGTTTGAGGGAAAAGACGCACGCTGTTCTCTGTATCTTAAATTGATAACTTGTGCAATCCCACCCTACGGCGCTCGCGGACAATTAGCGAAACTGAGCGTTTTTTGCGGAGGTTGTGTGCGCGAACCGTTTATTTCACGGATTTTACAATTAAAAGTTAAATCACAGAGAACATGTCAGAGAGCGTTGATTCACACGCAGCTTCCATCAGCTCAGTGTTGACGACACATATAGGGCCCTGTCTCGCGTAAAGGGTAGCCCGCCTTAAATGTCTTCGGAACTACTCCCCCCCAGCCAGGGGCCCCCACCCAAGCAGGGCCCCCCCCGCACCGCGGGGGCTGCGGGGGTATACTTTACGGCCGTGGTGTGTGTGTGTGTGTGTGTGTGTGTGTGTGTGTGTGTGTGTGTGTGTGTGTGTGTGTGCGTGCGTGCGTGCGTGCGTGCGTGCGTGCGTGCGTGTATGTTTGTGCATGTGTGTATGAGTGTGTGTGTGTTTGTTTGTGTGTGTGTTTGTGGGTCTGCGTGTATGCGTGCGTGTGTGTCTTGCTGTCTGGGATGACTGCAGTGAAGGGACACCAGTTTGAGAGAAAGGGAAAAGCATGTCTGTGTGTGTGTGTGTGTGTGTGTGTGTGTGTATGCATGCATGTGTGTGTGTGTGTTTGTGAGTGTTTATGCGGACCTGCGTGTATTCGTGCGTGTGTGTCTTGTTGTCTTGGATGATTGCAGTAAAGGGACGTCAGTTTGAGAGAAAGGGAAAAGCATGTGTGTGAGTGTTCGTGCCTGCCTGCCTGCCTGCCTGGCTACCTGTGTGCGCGTGGCTGCGTGCGTGCGTGCGTGCATGCATGCGTGCCTTGGACGACCGCAGTATAGGGACTTCAGTTGGGCTTCATCCGGAGTTATTCCAGGTCACCCTGTGCTCTTTGTTTACTTGTGCTGAATATGTCAGCGACTTGTTTGTTTGTCAACATGCGCCTCTCCCTCTTCTCCACGGAAACAATACATTCACTTCACGCACAAAAAGAATCGGTGAGGGGACGGCTTTTATTTGATTTTGTTTTGATTTTTCTTTTTCCTGTCCGTCTCCATGCAGGAAGTCTTTCCTGCACACAGAGTTTGTGTATTATGTAGTCGTTTGAAAGGGCCCTGTTATCTAAAGAGCTTTACTGTACTGTACTGTATGTGTCTGAGTGTTTATGAAAGGGAAAGTTGTTTTCTGTTGAGTCACCTATTTTATTAAAGGTTAAAGCTGTAGTGTTTGGCAAGGGTAAGTACGTAAGTGTCTGTACAGCGTATTTGGTTTATTTTTGGATAAAGGATGAAATACTTATGGTAGACTTGAAGAATATTGAGTGAATTCTGCTTCTACAGTATTCCCTTAAGTTTTTGTTGGGTGGAACTCAACAGGAAATGTGACTGGGGCCATCTTGAAAAAGTTAGGCTCTAAACATCAATAAGTTCATGTGCACTGCAGACCAGTGATTCTCAAACTGTGTGCCAGAGCCCACTGGTGGGCCCTAAATGTATTCCAAGTGGGCCTTGAAATAATTTTCTAAAATCAACATAATATTTGTGCGTCTGTTTCTGTTGACAATTTTTTTGAGTTGTATATGTTCAGAGGTGGGCACCGGACATTTGTGAAAATTTCATGTGGCCCCAAAGCTGGCAAAGGATGGGAAGACCTCTTTTAGATTATTAAAATCTCTTCACCCATTCAAAACTTTGCACAAACTTTTTCAAAACAGAAAAGGTTTTGCATCATACTCATTTGCGCCTGAGTGTGTAACCTACAGGTACGGAGTCTACGGGTCTTTTTCAGGGGGTGTCAAGAAAGTGTTAACAAGCCATGCACTTGTCTAAATAAAGTGTGCGCACCTTAAACTAGATTGTGGACTTGTATTACTAAAACTCTGCACTCACTGCTATTTAGTCGTGCCCATGTTATTGTAGGTTGTAGGATGGTGACCAGAGTAGGTATTGCAACTGTGCTGCTCATTGAAACTGTGCTGCCTATAACGAAATTTGATCTTTTCATGAATATTTACTAAATAATATGTTAATATTTACTGGTAAGACCAAATTTCTGTAAGTTTTTACAGCTAAAAATTCAAAATGACGGACATGCATGGAAAAGATCCACCTTTTCATGTATGGAAAGAGCAATTTTCCCACTCACCATGAATACTAAGAATTTGATGTGGTGGTGGTATTCGTGAAACAAAATGTGACATTTGTGAATAGGCAGCATGAACTCTGGAAATAAACAGCAAAAGAAATTAAACAGTGCACTATTAGCACGTCCATGACTTGTAAACTGTGCTCAAATCATTTTGAATGCAATAAATCAATACAATACAATATAATACAATACAATAAAATACAATGCAATAAATCATGATTGTTTGTTAGCACAATTTATACATTTTGTTCATGCTTTAGTAAATTCTGAGCATGAGGTAAAAACGTGAGACTGACAGCGAACGCACAGTTTTATCAATTCGAGCCCAAAATGTAGGTAAAGGTGTGCACGTTCTGTTTAACCCGTTAGCACAAATCCTGTTATAACCTTATAGTCACCAAATTTGTAAAGCCTATGTCTTAATCTGCTCTTGGTAATGTCATAGCAATGTTGTTATGATGTAGTTGAGTATTTTCAGCACATACTGAACAGGTGTGCGTGCGTGTGCGTGCGTGCCTGCGTGTGTGCGTGCGTGCGTATGTATTTGTGTGTCTGTGCGTGTGTGCATGCGTGCGTGTGTGCCTGCGTGCGTGTGTTCGCAGATGTTTGCTGATGCAGGAGAGATTTGCACCAGACGAACAGCAGACATCCTTCATAAAGTCATATAATAGTAGTGAAGACAAGCAGGGTAGCGCTCTCCACCACAGCAGACAGACACCAGACACCAAAGCCATCAAGCGCCCCACCTCAAGTGGTCAGTGATCAATTAGCGTAGTGGAGAGACCATTCATAAGGTGACGATGATGAACTCAAGAAGAGTTGCTCACCAGCGCAGCAGATACGTAGACCGCAGGCAGACAGCAGACAGACAAGTGCCTGACATTGACATTAGAGCCGGGGAATAGTGGAGGTCATTCATAATGACATGGTTATGACAACAAGAAGAGTGGCTCTCTATTGCAGCGAAGCGGACAGACAAGTGGCTCACTTGAAAGTGAAAGCCCACCTGGGATACTCCCATTGTCATTGTGACACATCACTCCACAGCACACAGTGTTCACTGCCAGTGATAGGAAAGTTACTTTGAAAAATTAGCCTAACTAATTACAAGTATCAGTTACTTCTCCAAAAAGTAATTGTGTTAGTAACTGCGTTACTTCACCATAAAAATAACTAGTTACCAGGATTTTTAAAATTTATTTATTTATTTATTTTTAAATGTCAAAGACACGAAAGAATAGCTAAATGGGGTTTTCATCCTTGTTCTGTGATGTTATTTTGGCTGGCTGTGATGTTATTTTTGCTTAACATGCTACTATCAAATATCCTCATGACCTAGGCCTATTATCAGTGATGAATGTTAATCCAGTTCTTCACAACGTATTTAGGGATGTGCTCATTTCTCTTCCACGAGATGGATTTTTTTGCAACAAGAGCCCTTAACAACTCCGACCCCACAGTGGATAGGGGAGACATGTTTTCAACCACATACCTGGCGATTATTTTGTTGAGCTCACTCGTGTCCTGAGAAATCAGGTTTGGCTTGCCTCTGTCTCCCTCTTCGCTACAGCTGAAACTAGCTGCACGGGGATGTGCCACCATGCAAAGTTGAGAGGTGCTTAGTGAAATAAGAGTCGCTCGTTACAGACATAGCTTTGTTTCCAATGCACATATACTTTGGATATAAACAGTATTGCATTTGACTGCAACTAGCGCGAAATGATTCGGTATTACCGTTGGAACATGCAACCTTGCGGCTTTACTGCCATTGTATCTTCTATACTTTATGCGCTCCCTGCTCTGTGCGTAGAATGACTTGCGTTTACGCACGTGGAGCAAGATAGTCAACACCCCGCCCACAACATGGCGGCAAATGGTGACAACCACAAAAGTACGGCAGAACGGTACCAGTCATGGAGGAGGATACGGGAGAGCACTGGTTCATTACTCCTCCCACCAACCTGGGGGTCGTTTCTCGACAGTGCCTTTGCTAACGACGTTAGCCATTTTGTTCGTTCTTGATTACTGATTACTTATTACTGATTACTTATTGATTACTGCCACCAAGTGCACAAGCGTCTAACTTTTACCACACAAAATGTCCAATAATTAGACAATTTTAAATATATTTGGTTGTGTATGCCGTCTTCCTGCCAGCAAGTCCTTACGTCCAACGTAGGCCACAAGAAAAATAATTGCCATTATGAGCATTGTGCCTGAAGATGTGCAGGAAGATTGAAAGGTGCGTCAAACACAGTAGGCTACACATGACATCTTTATGAAACTCGTTAAATACCTGTGAAGACGATCATGCCCCCAAAATCCACCCCAATAACCAAATGTCGCTGTACATATCACTGCACAATAAAATCGCGCCAAATAACTTCGCAATGGCGTCAGCCACACGGTCCACTGTCACTGTGCACGAGGGAGAAGAGGCAGAGAGTTGCGAATATGCCCGATTTGCGCGCGCGCCAGCCTGGATGCGCGCGCACGCGCGCGCACACACACACACACACACACACACACACACACACACACAGTGAGTGAGTGAGAGAGAGAGAGAGAGAGAGAGAGAGAGAGAGAGAGAGAGAGAGAGAGAGAGAGAGAGAGAGAGAGAGAGAAGAGAGAGAGAGAGAGAGATGAGTGGAAGTGGATATAGGCCTACTGGATATATTGTTGTGCAGATAAGGCACCTGCGCTTAATTTAAAATTCAGCCGAAATGGATATGTTACCAGTTACCACCAGCAAGTGAGAATTAGGATAGTATACATGCCATCACGCTTTCACCGGCCATTTCTGTGTAGTTATTTGGAGTGATTATGCTACAGTGATATGTAGACCGACATTTGGTTATTGGGGATGGATTTCGGTGACATGATTGCGTTGACAAGTATTTAACGACTTTCATGGAGATGTCATGTGTACTGTGTTTGACGGACCCTCCGTGCATCATCCCTTCCTGCACATCTTTACGCGTAAAGGTCATAATGGCAATTGTTTTTCTTGTAGCCGTTGCGCATAAAGACGTGCTGGCAGAAAGACGACAAACAGACACATGTTTTTTTGTTATTACTTCTCGACTCCTTTCAGTTATCATTTCAAGCAGCATTGAACTGTCCACTCTGTGTGGTTGTTCAAAGGGAAATGACTTAACTTGGTGCCCTCTCGCACTGAAGAGCGCAATGAAGGCATAGGGGTATCCACAGTTGAAGCCTTTTTAAAAATTACTTCAACTACAGTAAGACTGCGCTTTCTCCAGCAACCACCTTCACAGCTGTCCCTCCTTTCTTCCATCGTCGTAAAAAGCCCCAAGCAACCAGTTCGTCACTTCAAGGTAGAGACATGGGTAACAACGTAGGTTACACATATCTGACCCAAAACAGAGACCCAAAGACAGCGCGACATATCAGTAGCGCGCGCGCGCGTGTGTGTGTGTGTGTGTCCATATTCTCAACCCTCTGCCTCGCGCATATGACAGCGGGCCGCGTTAAGTAAATGTGCAATGATTCAAATGATCCCAATGTGATGTCGCATGCCTTTCAGAGTAGGCTATCCTCACATTATTTCATTAAGCTGCATTTTTTTCCCAGGGTTGCGATGGGTTGGAGTTCGTGTAGCGTAGTCTATAGACAACAATGACATAGTAGAAATGTTCACAATGTGTGCGCAATCCGACCACGTTGTGCGCGCGTGGGTATTTGTTTCCCACTGCGACAACATATTGTGAAAATCAGAACTCAGAGAAGAATGTTATAGATGTTAGAGATTTAAAAGTCCATGCATACATTTATCCCTTCGGGTCTAGAATCATTGCTATTACCCTCCGGCAAGGCGTGACAACCACTCATCCACCATGGAGGAGGATACGGGAGAGCACTGGTTCATTACTCCTCCCACCAACCTGGGGGTCGTTTCTCGACAGTGCCTTTGCTAACGACGTTAGCCATTTTGTTCGTTCTTAAGACCAACGTTGAAACCAAGGTCTTAAGTCGCTCGTAAGACAGTCTTCCGGCTTGGTCTTGAGTTGGTCTTAAGTTGTTCTTAAGTTGTTCTTAAGTTGGTCTTGCTCCTGACATTTCAGCGTCTTGGGGCAGGTTCAGGCAGAGTTCAAGTGACAGTGATTGATTACTGCCACCAAGTGCACAAGCGTCTAACTTTTACCACACAAAATGTCCAATAATTAGACAATTTTAAATATATTTGGTTGTGTATGCCGTCTTCCTGCCAGCAAGTCCTTACGTCCAACGTAGGCCACAAGAAAAATAATTGCCATTATGAGCATTGTGCCTGAAGATGTGCAGGAAGATTGAAAGGTGCGTCAAACACAGTAGGCTACACATGACATCTTTATGAAACTCGTTAAATACCTGTGAAGACGATCATGCCCCCAAAATCCACCCCAATAACCAAATGTCGCTGTACATATCACTGCACAATAAAATCGCGCCAAATAACTTCGCAATGGCGTCAGCCACACGGTCCACTGTCACTGCGCACGAGGGAGAGGAGGCAGAGAGTTGCGAATATGCCCGAATTGCGCGCGCGCCAGCCTGGATGCGCGAGCGCGCGCGCGCGCACACACACACACACACACACACACACACACACACACACACACAGTGAGTGAGTGAGTGAGTGAGAGAGAGAGAGAGAGAGAGAGAGAGAGAGAGAGAGAGAGAGGGGAGAGAGAGAGAGAGAGAGAGAGAGAGAGAGAGAGAGAGAGAGAGAGATGAGTGGAAGTGGAAGTGGATATACTGGATATACTGTTGTGCAGATAAGGCACCTGCGCTTAATTTAAAATTCAGCCGAAATGGATATGTTACCAGTTACCACCAGCAAGTGAGAATTAGGATAGTATACATGCCATTACGCTTTCACCGGCCATTTCTGTGTAGTTATTTGGAGTGATTATGCTACAGTGATATGTAGACCGACATTTGGTTATTGGGGATGGATTTCGGTGACATGATTGCGTTGACAAGTATTTAACGACTTTCATGGAGATGTCATGTGTACTGTGTTTGACGGACCCTCCGTGCATCATCCCTTCCTGCACATCTTTACGCGTAAAGGTCATAATGGCAATTGTTTTTCTTGTAGCCGTTGCGCATAAAGACGTGCTGGCAGAAAGACGACAAACAGACACATATTTTTTATTATTATTTCTCGACTCCTTTCAGTTATCATTTCAAGCAGCATTGAACTGTCCACTCTGTGTGGTTGTTCAAAGGGAAATGACTTAACTTGGTGCCCTCTCGCACTGAAGAGCGCAATGAAGGCATAGGGGTATCCACAGTTGAAGCCTTTTTAAAAATTACTTCAACTACAGTAATATCGCGCTTTCTCCAGCAACCACCTTCACAGCTGTCCCTCCTTTCTTCCATCGTCGTAAAAAGCCCCAAGCAACCAGTTCGTCACTTCAAGGTAGAGACATGGGTAACAACGTAGGTTACACATATCTGACCCAAAACAGAGACCCAAAGACAGCGCGACATATCAGTAGCGCGCGCGCCTGTGTGTGTGTGTGTGTGTGTGTGTGTGTGTCCATATTCTCAACCCTCTGCCTCGCGCATATGACAGCGGGCCGCGTTAAGTAAATGTGCAATGATTCAAATGATCCCAATGTGATGTCGCATGCCTTTCAGAGTAGGCTATCCTCACATTATTTCATTAAGCTGCATTTTTTTCCCAGGGTTGCGATGGGTTGGAGTTCGTGTAGCGTAGTCTATAGACAACAATGACATAGTAGAAATGTTCACAATGTGTGCGCAATCCGACCACGTTGTGCGCGCGTGGGTATTTGTTTCCCACTGCGACAACATATTGTGAAAATTAGAACTCAGAACTCAGAGAAGAATGTTATAGATGTTAGAGATTTAAAAGTCCATGCATACATTTATCCCTTCGGGTCTAGAATCATTGCTATTACCCTCCGGCAAGGCATGACAACCACTCATCCACCAACCACCGGTTTCTGAGAGAAGTTACTGAAGACTTATCGTAAATTGATTTAGCAAAACCGGAATAAAATATAAGACATTGTGACATGTAATGCATTATTTGGTTTCTGCTGTCGACGAGGGATGGTTTTGAGGGCACGGTTGTGTTGACAAAGATTTGTAGACTTTGATAGCGTTGTAATTATTGTATCTGACAGCCACGTGAATGACGCCGTCACTACTTTGATTGCGACCAATGCAGCCGAGCTGAGGCGAGACACTCCAAGCATTTCCGAAGACTTCCTCGTGTCTGAGAACGTACGTACGTACGTCCAAAGGTTGGTCGCGACTTCGGTCGGTCTTGCGTCTAAAGACCAACTTAAGATCAACTCAAGAGCAACTTAAGACCAACTCAAGAGCAACTTACGACCAACTCAAGACCGACTTAAGACGGTTAGCAAAGGCAAGAATCGAGAAACGGAGTCCTGGTGTGTTGGGAATCGAACCGGCAACATTTGGGCTATGAGCCTAATGCTCTGACCGCTTGCCCATGACTGCCCTAGAGCAGAGCATGGGAGTATACATTAACGGAGATGCTTCATAACATCATGGTTATTGGCATCAATGGCATCCTTCAAACGTTATCTCAAGACCCACCTCTTCCCTAAGGCCTGCTTATCCAGTTCCTTCAACCACCACCATCTGCTCCCTCCAGATCTATTGTTGTTGTTGCCCTTTGTTGTCTTAATTTTACTGTTGTTTCCCTTGTGTGTTTGTACTGCCTACATGTGTTTCACCTGTAAAGCATCTTTGAGAATCATGAAAGCACCATATAAAAGTTGTTATTATTATTATTATTATTATTATTATTATTATGAAGACAAGAAGATTTTCCCTCGAGTGCAGCACTGCAGACAGAAAACAAGTGCCTCACTGACAGCACTTGAAGTGGTCCATAAGCAAATATGTGTATTTACTGTATCAATGGAGACGATTCATACAGTCATGATGATGAAGACAAGACGCGCTTGAAGAGAAAGTAATTGTACATGAATGAGAAATCAATCATGGAGTCATTGTTAAAGGAGAGCTACCTCATTGATCACAAAGGAAATTATTGGAGACAAATGATGACGCTGCCGGCAATGATGAACATGATGGAGTTTGAGAAGAAGATGATGATGAAGATGATTATGATGACCATGAAGATGACGATTATGTAGATGAAGATGATAATGGATGTGAGCGTATGTGTACATGTGTGTGAGCGTGTGTGTGTGCATGGTTGCGTGAGAGTGTGCGTGCGTGTGCATGTGCGATCTGGTGAGTGAATTAAATCTTTACAGGTTGACCGCATGAAGGTTAATGATCACTTTGTCAAGCCAAGGAAGTCAATCACTGATGCTCTTGTTGGAGCGAGAGGGTTGACACACTCACACTCACATACGCTCACACACACTCTCACACACACACACACACGCTCACGCTTACGCTCTCACACACACACACACACACACACACACACACACACACACACACACACACACACACACACACGCACACAAACAAACACACACACGCACACACAAACCGGGTGTACAATGCATGGCTGTGTCAAAAACAATCTGAAAATGTCAATCCTTTTAATCACTATGGAAAT
>NC_085863.1:19318416-19323416 GCF_034702125.1 Engraulis encrasicolus | reverse complement strand
TCTGTGGGGGGCATTGTAGGAGGGTTGTAGCCGGTTAACTCAACCGATCAACTTTAACCGGTTAAAATATTCTGTCACCGGTTAACCGGTTGTAATAATAATAATTATTATAAAATAATTTGCTCCTAAAAAGCCCCCAAAAACGATAATTCTGAGGTTTTAGTACGATAATTCAGCATTTTCTATCTGGCAACAGTGGCTGGAACATGGCAGGTCCTGTCTGTGCAGCAAAAAAAAAGGCTTATGTGAAAAATATATATTTTTTAAATCAGTGCTGTGCATATCAGGCACGCGAACGTTGTATAATTTAAGATTACCGGTTAACCGGTTAACCACCGTTTAATGAGTCTCACTAGCCGGTTAAGAGTTTTTTCAATTTTCGCCATCCCTAGTTGTAGCGAGGGTTGAGAGAGGATCGGGTGAAGTCAAGTTGGCTTTATTGCCAATTCCTCTACATGCACTGGTCATACAAAAAAATACATTTCTTATTTTCCCATGCAAGGACATAGACATATTTGAAGACAGAGAAATAGATTGTGAAGAGGTTGTGGGGGTGTTGAATGAGAAATGTATGCCTGTGGCGTTAAGTTCTGCTAGGAAGACGAGACGGTACCTCACTCTCATCACTGCTCTTAATTATCCAATCACAGCTCCCGGTTAGGGAATCCCGTCACGTCACTCGCTCATCCCCAGCGTTCAGCCAATGGAATGCATACGCGTTTGTTTTAAAACTCTCTGTTTGTTTCTGCTCTTTGCTACTCAGAGTAAGCCGACGCCGCCGCCCCGCCGCCATCCCCTTCAACCTCCATCTCCTTCGGCCTCCTTCTCCTTCGACCTCCTTCTCCAGATGTCCTGGTTCCCTGCTCCGCTTCAGCCACCTTCTGCCTTATCTTCATGAGCCACCGTCGCCAGTGTGTCCCTGTCCCGTAATGGGGGTAGGCTTCGCCCCCTGCCTTATCATCGGCAGGATATGAGCCCCTTTACAATTTTATTCTACAGGTCAGGGACCTGCGCCAAAGACAATTACCTCTTGTAAATCAATAAATATGTTTCATTTCATTTTGTCTATCGAGTCTTCTATGGTAGAATTGTGAGAAGACTGGAGATGTTGGGGGGAGGGCATGGTGAGGGGTTGGCGAGGTTGGTGGCATTGGCAGAGGCGGTTCTAGTCAATCCCTTTTTGGGAATTTAAAAATTGACAGATAGATAGATGGATTAATTATTGTCCTTACGGAAAAATCGCTATGTGCCATGTCCAGCATTGTACATCGAGCACATCCACTATCTAGTACTTACATGTGGAGTAGATTAGAGTAAGAGTAGAGTAACTTTATTGATCCGCAAGGGGAAATTAAATGTAACTGGCTACTGCTCAGGGCAGCACCCCCAGCAAAATGTTTATGTGTACTAACTAAAAGAAGAAAAATCCGCACTCACAAACTAAGTCTCATTATTTATTTATATTAGACCTACCACCATGTCCAAAAGCAAATGCGTTTCGGCTATCAAGCCTTCATCAGTGCGTGGTATGTGTTATGTGTACTAACTACCCATGAATAATCATTGCCAATGTAAATGCTTTGGTTCATTTGACGTTGTCATTCTGTGGGATTTTCAAGCTAACCAGTGCCCCAAGACATTTGCCGCCCTAGGCAACCGCCTTGTCTGTCTATCAGCAACTCTTGTGAAAATACAATTGATAAAAGTGTACCTTTAACAAAATAAGAGAATGAAAATACGTAAGGGATAACGGCCGACGAGGTGACCGGTTATACGAAATTAATGGCGAGGCGGCGGCTCCGAACTTTGGCGACGCGCGCAGCTCAGAGACAAAGTTGCCTCCGCCAAGCCATTCATTTCTATAACCGGTCGACCTCGAAGGCCGTTATCCCGCTTATCTGCCGTTATGGTGGGGTACTTTTTTAATCTATTATTGTCTGTAAAGTTGTAGGAACCATGTTCTATCAAGATAGAATGTTGCTGTGCGGGCGTCCAACTTGACGTGCCTAGAATCTTCGTTTGGTAGCCTGCTGACGCTGTGATTATTTAATTTTCCTTTGGCCATATACCAAGGCGGGATGGAAGTTTAAAAACAAAAACTTGCGAAGCATTTCTACATGCTGAATCGACACATGTCGCATCACGCCTCTATTTCCCCCTGCTGATCATCACAGGCTACCTGTCAACTTTGTGCGTAAAAGAGAGAGAGAGAGAGAAAGAGAGAGAGATTCCCCACGCTAGGGTCATTTTTAATAACTCTCCCCTTTCCCCTTTCACACGTGTTCCTTCCCCACAAGAGGAGAGTAGCCTAATTTAAAAAAGGATGTTTTCAGATCAATAACAAAGGGAAGGCAGCGGGAAATAGGCCTAGCCTACATTTTAAAAACCATGAGTGGAGCAGATGACGAGGTGACTCGTTTCGATACAATTGATGGCGAGGCAGGTGCTTAGAATTTCGGTACAGGGTATTTTTGTCATCTATTGCTGGGCCTATCTGTAAATTTGTAACCTATGAGCAGTGTTGGGTAAGTTACTTTATAAATGTAATCTGTTACAGTTACAAGTTACCTTGATTAAAATGTAATTGTACTGTAACTTTTTGGATTACTTTTACAAAGTAATGTAACTGATTACTTTTGGATTACTTTTGGATTACTTAAGGTTTAAATGAGCATTGACCCATGTTCAACATTTTATTTGTGAGAACTGACACTTTTTTAACCAAATGTTAAAAAGTAGAGTGTTGAGGGTCTTACGGATAGGCGCACAGATACGGCAGGAACGCAAGAGATGATGTTTTTCTATCTTATTTGCAAACCACAGGTGAGCCATAGACCATAAACAAAACCAAAATAAACCAAAATGTTGAAAAATATAACTATACACTATTTACGAAAATATACAAAAATAAACAGGTTACGTGGAACCAAAATAAAGATGAACAAAATAAATAAACTAGCTAGGCCTACGGCTCAATTGCAATAGTGTAGTCAAAAAATACCCACACATCTGAGTATAGGCCTATGGCAGAGCAAACAAATACAGGTCTTGTTCCCACCTGGTTTTAACACAGAATGAGAAATTCTCCATTAGGAAAGATGTCTGCCTTTGACAAATACATGTCAACATACAAACGGCAATAATTATGAAGTTTTTAGAGATAAACTGTCAATGATGGCGAGAGGACGCGCACACGCGAACGTACCCAATGAACACGGAAGTGCTGCGAGACCAGTAAGACATGAAACTTTCAAATGCTCAAGAAACATTGCTAAGTGCTCTTAAAACACTGAAAACCCACTCGTTTTAACTCATAAGGATAAACAATGGAATTAGGCAAAACAAAATAGAGAAACAACAGATGTTGACAAAACTTGGATTTCGTGTGGTTTGTGTGATTGAAAATGTATGCGCGTTTGGATGAATGTAGCCTATGTATGCAAGTGTAATGTATGAATACTCCGGGTTTAAATGGTTGTCAGCTAAGCGTGTTAATAATTAATTAAATAAAAGGGGCCAAAAACTCAACCTCGCACAAATTGTAATCCTGTTAAGTAATCCCCATTCTCAGTGAATGTATCTGTAATCTGATTACATTGTTTTTTTCTTGTACTGTAACGGATTACAGTTACTTTTATTTTGTATCCTTTTACCGTAACGCCGTTACATGTAATCCGTTACTCCCCAACCCTGCCTATGAGTTACCGGTATGCCAACTGCAGAATAATTTAGTACGCTCGTAATCAGGCGCGCCTCTATCAGATGCATGTAGTAGAACTTTTAGGGCGACAGACTTGACAACCAAATGTGATAGAACTGACGACTGGCTCTTGGCTTGACAACCAAATGCGATAGAATTAATGACTGGCTTTTGGCCATAGCAACCTGCAGTTTAGAATTAGTAACGGCAGTTCGCCTATAACTTAGTCGCACGTTTGACGCCTGACAGGTTATAGGGAATTAGTTGCAACCCCATCAGCCAATCAGAAAAGAGGATTCAGTTGCGTAGGCAGATAAAGAAGCTTTGGGTCTCAGGGCCCCCTTGACTCTTGGCCCCCTGGGCCTGGGCCTGGTAGGGCTGTGCAGTAATCTGTCCCTGGGCGTTGGTTGGTTGGTTGGTGTCCTGGGGAGACCCAGCTCTTGCTACTCACTCTATTGCTGTGGCAGAGAGAGCCACTCTGGCGCCACAAACACACCACAGCATGCAAGCATGACTGAGTGACTTAGGTTGTTTGTGTGTGTGTGTGTGTGTGTGTGTGTGTGTGTGTGTGTGTGTGTGTGTGTGTGTGTGTGTGTGTGTGTGTGTGTGTGTGTGTGTGTGTGTGTGTGTGTGTGATAGAGCCTGCCTCGTCCAACAGCGGCTTCTCTTGAAGTGCCTTTATGGAGACAAATGACATTGCCTTCAGGCAACTCCACCTGAAGGGCGGAGAGAGAGAGAGAGAGAGAGAGAGAGAGAGAGAGAGAGAGAGAGAGAGAGAGAGAGAGAGAGAGAGAGAGAGAGAGAGAGAGAGAGAGAGAGAGACTCCCTTAAGGGCAGACTGGAAAGCTAGACAGGAGAGTGGAAGAGGATTCACAGGCTGGGGCAGACAGGTGGGGAGTGAGACATGATGAGAAGGAGGCAAGGTCACCAGAAGGTCAAAGACACGAGACAAGAGCAACATTCTGAGACAGAGAGACAAAAACAGGCTGACAAAGAAAGAAAGAGAGAGAGAGAGAGAGAGAGAGAGAGAGAGAGAGAGAGAGAGAGAGATGTTGAGAGAGGCAAAAGCAAAAGCTGAAATACAGATTCTGAGAAATGAAGAGGATGAGAGACGTGCTAAAAAGAGATACACAGCCCGCAAGCATAACAGAGGGACGTAGGTGTGTGTGTGTGTGTGTGTGTGTGTGTGTGTGTGTGTGTGTGTGTGTGTGTGTGTGTGCGTGCGTGCGTGCGTGCGTGCAGTGTGTGTGTGAGAGAGAGACAGACAGACAGACAGACAGACAGACAGACAGACAGACAG
>NC_085863.1:19303416-19313416 GCF_034702125.1 Engraulis encrasicolus | reverse complement strand
AAAGATCAAATTTGGGAATAGGTGCATAGTTGCAATGAGCAGCACAGTTGCAATACCTACTCTGGCCACAATCCTAGTCTACCTTTAAAATATGGCCTCTTAGTGCAGATGGGGTCGCCGGCGGGCCTTTTCACTATTTGCTGAGAATACTCAACTACATCCTAACAACATTGGTATGACATTACCAGAGTTAACTACTATACAAAGTTAACTACTATAGTACTACACTACTATGTCAGTGCACAGGGACTTTAGTAATACATTACGACTTGGTCATTGCCATTCTGGTAACAGCTAATTTATAAAGCCGTGCCTTAAGGGGTTAAGTAACAGATTAATACACAGCCATGACAATGTTGGTGGCTGTAAGGTTATAACATAGGCTCTGTGCAAAGGGGTTGAAGTGCTTTAACACCTGTGTCATTTTGCTCTGAAGACGGTCCAGCAATTCTTTGAAACTTTTGTCTCTTTTAGTGTGTTCATGTGATTAGTTGTTAATTCAGCTCTTAGAAAGGAGAAATGGTGCAGTCAGTTCTTGAAGTTGTACTGCTTTAAGAGAGGAAGAAGCAGAAGGGACAGCATCCAATTACTGAACTAAACACCATCACTTTAGGGTTCAGCGTGTCTGTCCAGTGGGTCTCAGTCTGCTGAAAAATAGAAATGCTGACAGATGGAGAGAGGTCTTAATTAAAAAGAGTTCATGTGTGGTGACCGAGAACTGCAGAGGTCACGCATGAACTAAGATGGGCAGGGGTCACACTGATGTCACACGGGGTAATGGAGTCACGAGAGTGTCACTGCAGGTAATTAAAATATATGAACGTGACTTGCACACATGCACTCACACACGCGCACACACGTATGCACGCACGCATGTACGCACGCATGTACGCACGCACGCATGCGCACACACACACACACGCGAGTGTGCAGGGAACACATCATGGGATTACACAAACACAGCAAACTACACACCACTCCAAACCACTATTATACATACTGTATCATCCCTGTGTGCTGCCAATCACTTTTCATCTCTGACCCTATGAAATAGAAGATGCTATAGTGTTGTCTTTTTCAACGGGTGGGGAGGGGTGTTCTACAGCCCTCCGCAGGGCATTAGAGAGCTCTTGGTGTGGTCTCTGAGCACTTTTCTAGTTATATATCCAACCTCTTTGTTCAGACTTTTCAAACATAAAAAGGTGGATCTTCTCCACGTCCACCATTTTGAATTTCCAGTAATAAACATCTTTGACTAAAATACTTACTGTACTTTGGTAAGTGCAGTGAATATAAATGTATTTCTTAGTAAATACAAAATACTAAAATATGAAATTTGGTAATGAGCAGCATAGTTGCTATGCCTATTATGTCTACAATCCCCTACCTTTAAAGAAACAGAAGACCCGTGTCCAGACACATTGGTGTTGCATTCCTCATTTCTCTAAGACTCAAAATAAAACTTCACTTCTGTATAAATAAAGAAAGAGAGGATGTATCAAAGAGTTGCTAACTTTGGAAGTGCGTTTGTCATTGGTTGCTTTTTATTCTTTATTCATGCGTTCATAATGCCTGATGTTATGCGCCTACAGTAAGAAGAAGTCTATGTAAGTTTATTGTTGAACAGTGTGGCGCCTGTGAGCTCTGTGTGGCGGGGGAAGCATGCCGTGATTGGCATTACACTTTTCGACAATCATCTTGAGTCGACTTTTCCTCATGATAATGTCAAGATGAGCAAAAACCATGTGTCAGAACCGAGCCAGAACTCGGCATAAAGACAGCCCAATTACAGTCTCAACCAGACACATTAGAATCTGCTGACATCCTGGTCTAGGCTGCAGACAGGAGTGGGAAGGGGGCAGACCAGACACATTAGAGTCTGCTGGGATGTCTGTCTGGGGCTGCAGACACGAGAGGAAAGAACAGAGAAGACATGAACCATCACGTTTACTGTACAGCCCCTTACTGAGAGACATCTGTCAACTCTAATTTCAACTCTTCTCCATATTGTAAACTTTGCCGTGTTTATTCAAAACTTAGAGAGGACCATAAAGAGATGAGTGTTGAAAGTCTACACTCTATGTGTTGAATTAACACTACTGCACCACATGGCTTTAATTACTGTATGTGTCAGCATATTCCCAATGGCTATCACAGAGCGCCGCATCTCTTGTCTGTCTAACTGGGTGAACACACTGGCAGCGACAAGAATAAGCGACACAGAATCAGCAGACTGTGTAGCAAGAGTGACACAAGTGATAGACGCGACAGAGAGTGGGTTACAATATGCGACCTTGCCTCCTCCACTTGTGCTTGTCTCCTCGTACCAGGAAGTAATATGTCATGATGACATCACTGACCACAACATTATATTTCAATATCTTGCAAAAGCTCAATTGTAAAGCCTTCTTCTCATTTGCAGTTGGGATGGTGAATGAAAACAGTCCCTCAAAAGTTGTTGTGGCTAGGCTGACAGCTGGGAAACTTTATCGTTTTCTCCATGGAGGAGGGGCCAGGAGGTGGGGCGAGGCCACAAGCACAAGTGGAGGAGGCAAGGTTGCATATTGTAACGCACACCGTGTATGCCTGTTGAAAGCGGAATGCAAGCATTCCGGCATTCAAATTGGCTGTGGCGGCTGTCGCCGAACCGCATCAAGGCTCATTTGCTAAACATTCACTGAAGTCCAACTAGAAACTCTCACTCAAGTCGCTCAGATTGACTCTAATCGGCCAAATCACTTTTGTCTCTTATTTCGCCAGCGACTCAATACAGAGTCAATTACTTCCCTCACCGGTGATGCTCCAGTTGCGTGTGGTCTATTATGCCATGAGAAAAGCTGTGGCTAATCTAAATATAGCACTCAGTTTCCTTCAACTCACTGGTTTCATTAGAATAAATTCTACATTAGATTCTATATTAGATTCTGTAGCATAAAGAGTTTTTTTTTTTTTTCGGATGCCTGAAAGTATTGCAAGCTTTGGAAGTGTTATGCTTGTGAGTGTGCATGTGTCTGCTAAAATATTGTTCAATAGCATCAATAATTGGTAGTCGACACATATGGAGAAGTAGGTGCTGTGTATATCCTTGAGAACTCTATTGAGTGACTATTGATCACAGTGGTAGGCCTACAAACTATCTAGGTCATACCGTACTATCTTTGCAACTGGCAAATATGTATCTATGGAAACTCAATTTTATATTGTGTGCATTGTATTTGTAGGCACAAATAAAGAAGATAAATGTGAGTGAGTGTGAATTTTGCATTGGATTTTTTGTATTGCCTGGAGTAATTTGACAGTATGTTTGGCACTGTGCTTTAAAAAAAATCATCCTGATGGCATAACTACATGGGCATTACAGCAAGATGGCCCAATTAGAGCTGGAACCAGGCAAATTAGAGCATGCTGACGACCTGGTCTAGGCTGCAGACAGGAGTGGTAAGGGGGCAGACCAGGCACATTAGAGTCTGCTGGGATGTCTGTCTGGGCTGCAGACAGGAAAGAAAGGACAAGAGACGACATGAACTGGCACATCACTGTAGAGCTGTGTTTCTCAAAGTGGGGTGTAAGCCCCCCTGGGGGGGCGCGGAGGCATCACAGGGGGGGCTTGTGACATCTGATTTTTATTTTTATTTTCCCCCAAGGAAATGATTTCTTGTCTCGCCAATAAGCCAATATGTTTTAAGCATCATATACATAATTATAAAGATTATATTATTAATTCTTATACAGGAAATGAACACACATCTGCATTCCACTGTAGTCCCTCTTTGTTTTATCTCACCAGTCACTTTTCCTTTAATGCTGCACAGCGCAGAAATCGTAAAATCTGCGCGAGTAGGCTACTGCTGTTGCTTGGGCGGGGGGGCTCGGAAGCATCCAGACCCTCCGAAGGAGGGAATGATGGGAAAAGTTTGAGAACCACTGCTGTAGATCCTTCTCCTACTGAGTGACAGCTGACAACTTCCATATCACTTTGTCTCCATATATGCTGGATCTCAAATGGTGCACTTGTGAATTCAGTGTTTATGTTTCAGTGCGTATGGCGTATTAATTACGCACTGACACACAAGGATGGATTACTGCAAGGGCCTACCGGGCCCAGGCCCAGGGGCCCAAGAGTCCAGAGGGCCCTGAAGCACAATCCTCTAAATTTCCATTCTCATGTTGTGTAAAATCACACTTTTAACAACTCTATTTTCACATATTTTCAGAGGAAAAACACCTGAATGCCCAACAATATAGGGTCTCTAACATCTGGAGGGGGCCCTTTCTTGTTGTCTGGCCCAGGGGCCCATGGAGTCATGATCCGTCCCTGCTGACACATAGTGCCCTACGTCCACAAGTGCGCCATTTCAGATCCAGCATTAGTCTGCATCACGAAAAAGAAAATCCAGGAGTGTGGTGTTCATTCAACCGTTACAGAGTAGGATTAAATGGGTGTCAAACTTGACTCTCAGTGTTAAATTATCAATGCCAGATATACTCTTCATCACATGGCTTTAATTTCTGTATGTGTCAGCATATTGCCAATGGCTATCTCATAGCGCCGTGTCTCTTGTCTGGAAAACCCTGTCTACTCTAAATAAAGACACCCAGTGATTTAATTGAGCAGAAGCATTTGAAAGCAAAGAACTGGGTCATCATTCACATGAGGTATATATTTGCTTCAACTCAAAAATGAATTAAACTCCATATTGCGCAGCATATCACATTGCTTTAACCCATTTTAGCCTAAGCCCTCCCTATTAAAACCTAAATTTCTCAGTCTCCGAAGCACATAAAAGCATGAAATAAGTTTCATATAAAAGCAAGAACCTTCATTTTGCACTAGAATATGTTCATTCAGCTCCAACATACCCACATGTTAATAAAATCTCAAGAACCTGAATGCAGCGTATATGCCGCTCCAGGACACAATGGGTTAATTATGTGTCAGCATGTGGCCAACACTAGTTTGTCATATGGGAGTCTTTAATTAACACTTCTAAATATACAGTAGATACTCAGTGATTTTATAACATTACATTACATTACACTTACAGTAGCTGAGGCTTTTATCAATAGCAACTTATTAACAGATATTTAAAGTATAGGGTGTATTGGTTACAGTCCCTGGAGCAATGTTGGATCAGGTGCCTTGCTCAAGGGAACCTCAGCCATAGATTGAGTTAGGGCCTTTCCCTTTACTAATCTCTACTGCAACCCCCTACTTCTTCCCCATGCCCCTCGTGCTTTCCAACGAAGCTGTAAGGTGTAGGGCTTGAAACGTAACCGCTACGAATTGGGATACCCCTTCAACAATCATGGAACGACACTCACAGCTGTCACTAATTCCATGCATTGGCGTTGACGTTAATAGCGATTTTTTTCATGTGCGTTTCACAGAGAAAAGGGCCATCACCCATTAGGACAATGTTAAACTTAGTACACTGGAATGATTATTGCCATTTGAAAACCTTCAATTGTGGCGAAAATACTTAAACCTGTGTGCTGTTGTGGGTGCTACGGCTTTCCGCCCATTTTCAAATGAATTCGCAATGCATCCAGGGAAACCTGTCGTAGCCCTCCGTCGTGGAGTCTGGTGTTGGAAAATCTCCGCACGGAGGGGTGGAAAGCCCTTCGCCGTACCCCTACCCATCTGTCTGAACGTAAATCAGGATGCCACTACCCCTACACGTGGACGCGCAAAACGGAGGCAAAGGGGAAAGGCGTCGGTCTAAGGGGTGTAATGGGATTCACCGTTAGGGAGTGGAAGGGTAGGATGTGAACCTGCAACCCTCTGATCTAAAGCCTGACCTATTAACCACGGCTGCCCCTCTAATGCAACTGGGCCTTTACAGCAATCTGTATAACAGCCGAGATTTCAACCACTTCTTCAACCACATATTCTTAATGAGCGACACTGACTGGTTGAATCCGACCCATAAACCATACAACCCAAAACCATGCAATTTTAATAACAAGATGTGGGAAGCCAAATGTACAACAACAACAACAACAACATGCGTGAGAAATATGTAGATGTGAGAAATACGTTTCATCACCCACTTTAATACTAAATGAGCAACACTGGCTCAAACATCACAAATGGCACATAAACCATGCAACTCCAAACCATGCAATTATAACAAAGACTACGCATGAAAAGATGTGTGAAAGCCAAATGTCTGTACCACAGGGCACAAACAACAACTGCAACATGCGTGAGAAATATGTAGAAAATGTGTGGAAAACCCAAATTTGTATATGAAAGGGCAAAGCGTTCTGCCAGAGATGCCCCAGAAAAAAAGAGCATCAACGCAGCAGCCAAATTGGGCCCTAGCGAGATGGCATAATTGGAACCCGGTGAGGAGTTGTCTTGAACCGCGTCGTCGGCAAGGATGGATTACTGCAAGGGCCTACCAGGCCCAGGCCCAGAGGCCCAAGAGTCCAGAGGGCCCTGAAGCCCAATCCTCTAAATTTCCATTCTCATGTTGTGTAAAATCACACTTTTAACAACTCTATTTTCACATATTTTCAGGGGGAAAACACCTGAATGCCCAGCAATATAGGGTCTCTAACATCTGGAGGGGGCCCTTTCTTGCTGTCTGGCCCAGGGGCCCATGGAGTCATGATCCGTCCCTGGTCGTCGGGCGTGGGCGAGCAAGAGGAAAAGACTGGAAGAAATACTGGGGGATGAAAATATACTTTGTGTGAGAATATTCATTCATTCATTCATTCATTCATTCCAAAAACCAAAAAACGAGCCCAAAGAGTGTTGAATATTGCACAAACTTGCATTTCTAACGATGCACCCCGGGAGAGCTCTGGCATTCTTGCCACACACTGGCACCAGCACCGGTCTGAATATGCCAGCACACTGCCAAAGAATCACTACACAGAGTTAGACTCATCCTGTCAGGGCAGGGCAAGTAATCTGGCATACAGGGCATTTTCTCGGTGGGCCACCAGTCATCAGAGGGCTGATGCTTGTTTCGTTCGTTTGTTTGTTTGCATTTGTGAATCCTTAATACTGCATAGAGTGGACGGAGCCCATCATAATAGTAATATGGGGGGTGAGGACCTTGTCTATATGCCAAAAATGCCCGGACCATACTTTAGTCCCAGTGCAGCCCTGCCATCCTCCCAGACGTACTACCTACCATCACGGCCAACTCATTACTTGACAGAGCTATGGCTCCAGCTAGATTCATCCATCTCAGAGCTATGGTACCTGTCATTCCTGCCAAATGTGCCCATGTCAGAAGCCTCAGCTCAATATGCGAGTGGAGCGCCGCGCCCAGCTATTGACTGGGCTAGATGATGGCCCCAGAACTCAGTGCCAGAATAGTGCCAAAGCATCAGAAGACATCTCAACTTGGCTGGACCCATCTCAGAGACACCGTCCATTTGTGAAAAGCACGGGGGTCTTTCTTTAATGTTGCTACGTGTCAAATGCGCAGAGCATTGACATTGCAGTGCCAACATATTACTACCCTTGGCAAGACCCGTCTGAGTGCTTCTTACCATGTGTGAAAAGCAGAGGAGGCTGTTTTTTTTTTAACATTTCCATGTGTGAATAGCAGAGGGGCCTGATTTTTTATGTTTCCATGTGTGAATAGCAGAAGGGGCTTATTTTAATGTCGCCATGTGTCAGTGAGAAGTGCCACTGACATGGCATCGCCAGTGCCAAAGTATCACTAGAGTTGGCTGCACACATTGCAATTCAAGGTGCAGCTCGGAGGTAGCTGTTATGTGTGCCCAAGTGTCAGCAGGCTCAACAAGCCACCAGGCCCAGAGGTACCTGGCAATTTTGAGCTGGTTTTATTGTTGCTGTGTGCGAGAGAGCGAGAGAGAGAGAGAGAGAGAGAGAGAGAGAGAGAGAGAGAGAGAGAGAGAGAGAGAGAGAGAGAGAGAGGGGAAAGCGAGAGAGAAAAAGTGTGCGTGTGCATGTGTGTGTATGTGTGTGCGTGTGTGTGTGTGTGTGTCTCTGCGCGTGCTGTCTGTATGTGCGTGTGTGTGTGCTGTCTGTGTGTGCGTGTGCATGAGCAGGGGCTACTTTTGACTACCTGCTAGCTAGACCCATCTGAGAGGTGGCTGGCACCAGGCCCAGAGATACCTGGCAATTTTGAGCTGGTTTTAGTGTTGCTGTGTATTCATGAGTATTGGCTAGGCCAGGCAGGCGTCACTAGACTTGGTCAGACCCACCTATTTGTGGAGGGAGAGAGACAGAGAGAGAGAAAGAGAGAGAGTGTGTGAGAGAAAGAGAGAGAGAAAGAAAGAAAGAGAGAGAGAGAGAGAGAGAGAGAGAGAGAGTGTCAGTGCACATGTGTGTGTGTGTGTGTGTGTGTGTGTGTGTGTGTGTGTGTGTGTGTGTGTGTGTGTGTGTGTGTGTGTGTGTGGTGTGTGTGTGTGTGTGTGTGTGTTGTGTGTGTGTGTGTGTGTGTGTGTGTGTGTGTGTGTGTGTGTGTGTGTGTGTCTGTGCGTGTGTGTGTCTGTGTGTGTGCTGTCTGTGTGTGCGTGTGTGTGTGCTGTCTGTGTCTGCATGTGCATGAGCAGGGGGTGCTTTTGAGTAGAGGGTGCCGCCAGTTTTACGGTTTTGTTGCCATGTATTCAAGCATCACTAGACGTGGATAGGCCTACATGTCATCGCTGGTGGGCCTTTTTCAGAGGCAGTTGGCACCTTTGTCAAAGTATAAGCCAGACCTGGCAGATAGCATGTGAGAGATTTTCGTGAAGAGTTGAAAGTTTTATGGGTAACACGCGTTGCTCTGTACTCGTGCATCACAACACTTGGATGGGGCCCAGCTGTGGCTCAAACGGCTGGGCACTGCACTGCTACACCGGCGGCCCAGGTTCCATTCCGGTCTGGGTCATTTGCTGATCCTCCCTTGTCTCTCTCTCCCATGATTTTCCTGTCTCCTCTCAGACTGCCCCATCCAATAATGGCAAAAAAGAAGACTTGGATAGAACCCTCTGAGTGTCACTGCCTGGCTCAAAAACATGACACAAAAGGGACAGACGAGAAGGTAACAGATAACATATTTTTAGCAGCAAAACTGCTTCAGCCATACCTACAACGTAGGCCACCCAGTTGGCTATCACAGACAGACAGAGACAGAGAGCAAGTGTGCATTCCGATATGCAGACTCCCGTCCTCCACTTCTGCTTGTGGCCTCACCCCACCTCCTTGGAGAAAACAATAGTTTCCCTGCTGTCAACCTAGCCACAACAACTTTTGAGGTACTGTTTTTTAATTCACCATCCTGATTGCAAAAAATTACATTAGAATTGAGCTTTGCAATATATTGACCTGCTTTTCTGTCATCAGTGACATCATCATGAGGTCACAAGCAGGCAAGTGAGCAAGGGAGGACGGGAGTCCACATATTGGAATCCACCCAAAGAATGGACTATGTACTTTTAAAGGCCAGCCCCCATCAGTGGCAGATCAGTAGCAGCAGCACCTGAAAGGGAATCAGAGCGGCAGAGACCCCTACTGGCACCTATAGTGCGCTCAGGCCGACTGACAACCGTGCTGGAGCCCGTTCCCGCAGCTAATCGCGAACCGACCGTCGTGTTCACGCCACAGATATTTGCGTTCGTGAACCGGAAAGTTGGTTCACAATGCGAACCGCAAAATACTAGGTTTTTCTCTGCGAACTGTGACGACAGCGTGGCCGTTAGCAGGTTCATCTGGTTAACACCGTCACATGCGGAAAAAGTTCAGAGCCCGGTATGAACACGGGCGGTTCGCAGACAAGCACTTTAGTGCCGAACGTAACAGGCGCGGGCACCGACACCAGCTCCGTTCTGGTCGGCCTGAAAGCCCTACCAGTGTCCTGGTGGAACACTACAGTGACTAAGGCCGTGGCGAGAGGTAGCTGAGATTTCTGTCAAAGCATCAGCCTGCCAGACCCAGCAAGGTGCAGCTTTGGCTGGCTTTAACATTTCTGGAGGGAAGAGGCAAGGGTGTTAGTATTGCTACCTATGTAGTAAAGCATAACTGAAAATGCTG
>NC_085863.1:19285916-19290916 GCF_034702125.1 Engraulis encrasicolus | reverse complement strand
CGTGTGTGCATGTGTGTGTGCGTGCTTGTCTTGTGACATCTAAGGAGCAGATGAAGAAAGGGAGAGGGTACTATGGATAGAAAGAAAGAGAGAGAGAGAGAGAGAGAGAGAGAGAGAGAGAGAGAGAGAGAGAGAGAGAGAGAGAGAGAGAGAGAGAGAGAGAGAGAGAGAATTAAAGTGCACTCAGCGCAATCTCAAGACGCCTGGGAAACCGTATATAGTCTGTGTCAACATCTTCATCGGCACATTCTGGAAAACACTGGTATGAAAACCAGAAAAACCCTCAGCACATTTCCCTGGCAGGCCATATGCATATCGGCCTACACGGCACCTTCCTGAGTGCTTCATTATGATGCGCTTACTCAGAGCTGATGGATCAAATGTGCGGCCTCGCAAGGTCTTTACTTTCTGATTGACATATCTGCAAGTGCTAGAAGTGATATTGGTTTCAGTAGAAGGTGATGACTACACCCAATTGTTCATTCCGCACTGCCTCCAAAACAACTAGGCTGCTAAACATTATATATGATGTCAGGGTTGAATTATATAACATTTTAAATGTTCTTTATAAGTCATTCTATGTTTATCTCGTGTCCTTACAAACATGCACGCACAATCCCTCTTTCTTCTTTCTTTCTCTCTCCGTCTCTCTCGCACACTCACACAC
Organism: Engraulis encrasicolus; assembly: GCF_034702125.1. NCBI lineage: Eukaryota > Metazoa > Chordata > Actinopteri > Clupeiformes > Engraulidae > Engraulis > Engraulis encrasicolus. Next base: position 19,290,249 of record NC_085863.1, on the reverse strand, counting down.
ACACACGCGCGCGCACACACACACACACACACACACACACACACTTTCAAACAGCTTCCTCTTATTTTAATAGCAAAGGCAAAAAAAATGTGCTGACACCACAAAACTTGGCAGGGTTGAATACAAATCGGCCGTGGGGGGGAGATGGGGAGGTCAAAGGTTAAGATCAAGGTCAGAGGTTAAGATCAAGGTTTGCCTGGTGGGGGTAGACACGCCGCATGGGGTCATTCTCGAGGTGAGATCTCAGCCAGGTCTATTATGTCACTGGCAGGTCACACAGAGCCAGAGTCCAGCGACAAACACACACACATACACACACACACGCATGCACGCACGCACGCACACACGCACACACACACACGCACACACACACACACACACACACACACACACACGCAAGTCTGTTATTTCACTAGCAGGTCACTCAGAGTCCGCTGAGGGTGCCTGGTGCCTCGGCTTGTTTAACTGCAAAACGTGTTTTCAGGAAGACAGAGGAGCATGTCAGGCAGGGGAGCGTTAACAGGAAATGAGGCTGAATAGTCTCCAATGGATAAGATCAGGAAACACACCGCAGAAAAGCCTACATCAGCAACATTACCTGCAAATAGTGAGAAATGATTAAAGCAGAGGAAAGAAAAAAAATCTGCACACTGTTGCTGCTCACCGATTTCTTTTACACATGCCTTTCAATTTGTTTTAATACGGCACCCATTTGATTGGATGTGCGTGCATTTTCAACGCTACTTTTAAATTGTTAAAGTAGGCCTAAGTAAGTATAAGGCTGGCCTCCAGCACTTTTCTAACCTGAGTGCCTTACAGTTTGTGTGTAGCATGCAAAGACAGAGCCAAAGACAATAGTAGGCTACAGTCAACAATAATACATGCAGAAATGGTAGATTCAGTGGCCGCGAAAAATATGTCAAATTCCGCCACATATGCATTTAATCATCTTCAGCGACTCTATCAGTGCTCTTTACGTCAGTGACATCCCATTCAGTATTGGCAATGCAATAAGACCTATAATATGACTGATGTGTACCTTTGGAGAACGGACATTTGATTCAAAAGTGAAGCGACCACGGGGGAGTAAGACTGGAAGAAAATTTCCATTTCCCATTCATCTCAATGGGAGACTTGAAACTACGTATCTCCTTTGAAATTCTTGCCAAGTCTAGGCTACTCTATTTCGTGCAAACGGTAGTTTCCTGTCTGTTTCAAACCATCCAATGTTTTTTAATCGGACTGCCCCTTTATTTTAGAGAGCTATTAATTTGTTCAAGTGACCAATGAGCATTGTTAGTTGGTTTGATTGACAAGTAGAATTGTTTTAGAATTCTATTGATGGACGGTCAAACGCAACCGTCCTCTTACCAGTGCCTGTTCTCAGCGTTGGCAAGGTACGAATCCAGGAATTTAAGTTTTGCTACCAGAATATTTCCGGAAAACGAACAGGAACGCATTCGGAATTGATAAACAGTTTACACTACTCATGAGCAAGCTAAATACTGCCACCATTATTAGATTTTACAGTAAGTTACACTGTGTAGGATGGTGGCCAGAGTAGGTATTGCATCTAGGCTACTCATTGAAGTGGTGCTGCCTGTAGCCAAATTTGATCTTTTTGATTTTTCATGAATATTTAATGAACAATAAACTAAACATTTAGTGGTATGACCAAAATACAGTAAGGTTTGCAGCTAACAATTTCAATTCAAAATGGTGGACATATAAAAGATCCACCTTTTTTGATGGAGGTGCTAAGTATTCATGAAAAAGGTAACATTTGTGAATGGGTAGCATGAACTCTGGAAATAAACTGCTGATTTTTATTTACACAATGCACCTTTAAAATCAGAATGTTCCTTACATATAACTCAGTTCAGAGTAACCGCGCGAATAGACCAGGCGCGATGCGATTCAAGCGACAGAGTGCAGCAGCAAGCGATACGAGCGATTGAGGAGACTAGAGTATGTCCGTAGAGGCAGAAGGCAAAGCATTCAATCATTCCCATTGGCTGTGGTCACTGACCTTTATACAGTCATTGGCTGTTGCGGCTTGTCGCCGAACCGCGTCATAGAAAGTTGAAAGGATTTCAAATTCAAACTGTCGCGCAAATCGCTCTAGTCTCCAGAATCGCTTTTGTCGCGCGACTCAATACAAAGTCAATTACTTCCGTCGCTCGCCTCGCCTAGGTTTGCACAGTTTTCCTGCCATCCCGGTACATTTCGGGTGCCTTGGCGAATTTCTATTGCAAAGCGTGAAAATGCTCTGCTGTGCACTGACCAAAACCGTCCCTAACCCTAACATGTCAGTAAAGTAACATTTCTGCTGCTTTACTTTTGCCAAGAACAGTGAAACAAGCAAAGGAAATGGTGAAACTGTGCCCAGACCAAAACCATCCCCAACATCTGGGGTCATCCCTATGTTCCCCGGGTCCTATGTTCCCCTCAACCGGTTGTTGTTGTTGCATCTCTGACAGGTTAGGTTTAGGGATAGTTTTAGTCAGGGCACAAATTTACAACTCAGAAACATTGCATTAATGGCAGGTTAGGTTTAGGGATGGTTGTGGGAAGGGCACAATTACAAAACTAGACAACATACAATGCGGGGAACTGAGGACCCTTTTTTCAAAAAAAGGGTTCTATGTTCCCCGCTGCTTCCAAGTAGACTGCTGCCGTATGGCAAAGTGCAGGTTGCTGTTGGACCTCTGACAGGTTAGGTTTAGGGATAGTTTTGGTCAAGGCACAAATTTACAACTCAGAATCATTGCATTACTGACAGGTTAGGTTTAGGGATGGTTTTGGGAAGGGCACAATATGAAAACTCAGAAACATACAATGCGGGGAACATAGAACCCTTTTAAGAAAAAGGGTCCTAAGTTCCCCGGTCCCATACAAAGACAGGGGAACATAGGACCCGGGAAACATAGGTACGCTCCCCAACATCTTAACGCTTTGTTATGCTGCCATGTTGATTATGTAGGCCTACTAATCATCTCGATCCAGAGAGTATCTGAGGCATTAATTAACAATAATTAGGCCCAGCAACCACTGACATGACAGCCGCTGAAGCAAGTAATAGTATTCACTACTGCTCAGAACTAGCGCTAATGCTAATCTGTTTCCACAGCTGTGTTACATAACTTAACCAGAGGTCATGAAGCCAATTGAAATGAATGTGTCTGTTTGCGTAAAGCTTATCAGATAACGAGCAATATGCACTTTTTTGAAGAATAAAAATGACTGTTTGCTTTTGTTAACCAAAGCATCACAAGCATTTCTATCTACACGAAATGAGCAGAGTTACACAATGTGAGTGAGGGTTGCACCTTAAAACACTATGCAGCTTTAAAAAAGCAATGGTTTGCTTGTATTAACCGATGCATGAGTATTTGCACAATTTAAGCAAAGGATGTTGATTGAAATTGATTTAAATGCCATTTAGAGAAGGCCATGGTTTGCTTGTATTAACCATTGCATGGATATATGTGTGTGTGTGCGCCGTGTGTGTGTGTGTGTGTGTGTGTGTGTGTGTGTGTGTGTGTGTGTGTGTGTGTGTGTGTGTGTGTGTGTGTGTGTGTGTGTGTGTGTGTGTGTGTGTGTGTGTGTGTGTGTGTGTGTGTGTGTGTGTGTGTGTGTTCTCTCGCCTCAGGAGGCATGTGGGCTATGCTACTGCTACTGCCACTGCACACATAATTTGGAGATGAAACTGATTGAATTACGTAATACAGATTACTGCGAGCGAAAGGGCAATGTCTCGGAATTTGTCAGAACAACAACCATAGGAAGTTAAAGCAGATGGGATGCAGAGAGAGAGAGAGAGAGAGAGAGAGAGAGAGAGAGAGAGAGAGAGAGAAGGTCTCTGCATCTGCTTGTTTCTTCTTCATGAATCGTCTCACGGGGCAGGACTACCAGCACCTCTCTCTCTCTCTCTCTCTCTCTCTCTCTCTCTCTCTCTCCCCATTATCCTGTTCTCTACCCTCTTCTCTATCTCCTTCCTCTTGTCTTCTGTCATCTCTCTCTCTCTCTCTCTCTCTCTCTCTCTCACACCCCTATCCTCTCCTCTTCTCTGCTTATGTCCCTTCCCCCTCATCTTGTGTTCCCCGTTTTTCTCTCTTTCCCCTGTCTCCTCTTCCTGTCTCCCCTCTCCTCTCTTCCTCTCATCCCCCTTTTCTCTCGACTGCCCTTGCTGCTCTCTAATCCTTCCATGTTATAAAATATGAGGCAGAGATAAGCATTTCCCACGGAGATGCGCTACATTAGTGTTTCTTAACTGGTGGGTCGGGACCCAAAAGTGGGTCGTGAATGGGTCCTGGGCGTGTCGAGGAAGAAC
>NC_085863.1:19275916-19280916 GCF_034702125.1 Engraulis encrasicolus | reverse complement strand
TTGAGAATATCGTTTCTGATCTCGGAAAAATTAGGAACTCCACCCACTTTGTCGGAAACCAATCAACTTTGAGCAGCTCCAACAGCCCTGGATAGAGGCTGTTTAAGGCAGTGACGTGGTTGAAGCACATTCTATTGGGACTACGATAATGGTTGATTTAAACTTCTGCACAGCCTTTTCTGACCTCCACCAGTAGCAAACCAAGGTAGGTGGGTCAACCATGCCATTTGGGAAATGTTAATTTTCAATGATAATAAGGCTAACCTTACCCTAAAAAATAACTTGAATTTCACCAGCTGCTATGTTTAACCTTTGTCTTCACAATACCGTCTGGGTATCACCCACAACCAACACCTTTTCGAATGATACTCCTTATTAAAAATCCTTGCATGTGATTGGATGACAAACCCCATCCGGCAATCCTGATTGGCTCTTTCGTTCAGGAATGATTCTGACTTTTACAAGCCTCAGATGGTCACGGGAGGGAACCTGGAGTACGTTGCAATATGCGACTTTGCCTCCTCCACTTGCGCTTGTCTCCTCGTCCAGCCTCCTGGCCCCTCCTCCGTGGAGAAAACGATAAAGTTTCCCAGCTGTCAGCCTAGCCACAACAACTTTTGAGGGACTGTTTTTCATTCACCATCCCAATTGCAAATGAGAAAAAGACTCTACAATTGAGCTTTTGCAAGATATTGAAATATAATGCTGTTGTCAGTGATGTCACCATGACATATTATTTCCTGGTACGAGGAGAGAAGCAAGTGGAGGAGGCAAGGTCGCATATTGCAACGCACTCCAAGAACGTCCTTGTGTGTAGTTTGGCGAAGCCCAGTCTTATACCGTAAGTCAGGTTATGGGTACTACTCTGCAGTGGGCGTGAGCGAGGGAGAGAGGGATGGAGAGCGAGACAGAGGGAAAGGGAAGAGAAGGTGAAAGAAGGAGACATGGGGGGGAGAGTGAGACAGAGGGAAAGGGAAGAGAAGGTGAAAGAAGGAGAGGGGGGGAAGAGCGATTTTGGATGTGTTTTCTGCTCGGCAGCAGCAGTCTCATGTCAATTAGGACTGGGCAGGGGGAGTGTTTATCTGCTCCAACACCCCTCCTGCACACACACACACACACACACACACACACACACACACACACACACACACACACACACACACACACACACACACACACACACACACACACACACACACACACACACACACAGTACACACACACACACACACACACACACACACACACACACACACACACACACACACACACACACACACACACACACACACACACACACACACACACACACACACACCATCGATTACATTTATTTGTGGGCTAATTGTGTCAAGGGACTGGGGTAAAGCTTGATGGGGAGGTGTGAGACGAAGGGAGCGACAGATAGAAGGAGATGGAGAGAGACAGAGAGAGAGAGAGAGAGAGAGAGAGAGAGATACAGAGAGAGAGAGATACAGAGAGAGAGAGGCAAATGTTTAATGTAGTGGCGCAGAGGGGCAAAGGAGGAGTAAGTGAGGGGCAAACATGAAGGGCACCACACATACACACACACACACACACACACACACACACACACACACACACACACACAAACACACACACACATACACACACCAGTTTTCGTCTTCTGTTGCTGCTACTGTTTTGACTTTGACTGCAGAATATTAAATCTTCCCCCAGACCCCAACCTCAGATCATACACCCTCTCACACACACATGCATGCACGCATGCACGCACGCACGCACACACACACACACACACACACACACACACACACACACACACACACACACACACACACACACACACACACACACACACCCTTAACAGGCAACCCAACCATGGCCACCCCAATTTAAACCAAAGAGCTCTTAACCTCCACCACCAGGCAGTCTGCATAAGCCTATGGCCAATCTTATGTCCTGTGGGGCACACACACAGACTGACACACATACACACACACACACACACACACACACACACACACACACACACACACACACACACACACACACACACACACACACACACACACACACACACACACACACACACACACACACACACACACACACACACACACACGACTGTGGGGAGTAGAGCTTTGACTGTTGCACATGACCACAGCCTGGATCTTACAGTAAGCTCCCACTTGTGCTCAAATACACAGTGGTAAACATAAAGGACAATTGCACGATCTTGAACATTAAGCCCCTTTTCTGAGTCTCTCTGCAATTTTTTGCACCCCCCCCCCCTTCACCGTTTTTTTTAATGTTTGCTGCTGTCTCTGTTATTTGCAGTCTCAACTGGCTTTAGAATCGGCGTATGGGCATGTTCATATCTGTTCTTAAAACCACCCTAAACATTTGTTTTCAAGAAAATGCAACTCAGCAAGTGTTTAGGGGAATTTACTAGTATTCCATAACAGTTTTTGTAGCGAAACATTGCTTCTGTCATGTTCTACCGTATGTACCATTTTGTAAATACAATTTCCCCTTCATTCACGAAATGCCAGATAACACAGAACACTTATTTTGTAATGTATTGTGTATGAACTATTGAATCACTGCCATGCACAGTTGATGTGCCCCTGACTTGCTTTGGATGAACCATATACGTCTACTGTTATGTAGAAATAGAATGGAGGTGACGGTACATAACAACAAATGACAAAAGATGACAAAAATAGCTCAGGTGCTCTTAGGTTGATGCCTGGTCCCGCACAACCCCAGACATCTCTGCCATCAGGGGAGATAAAGAGAGAGAGATGGAGAAAGAGAGAGAGAGGGGGGGGTGGTACTAAATGAGACCTAGACAGTGTGAAATGTCAGTAAGAAACCCAGAATCAATAAACAAAACAAAAGTGACAAAGCAAGAAAGAGACAGATGAGGCGACAGAGATGTCATCTTGAAACCCAGACCGTGTGACCTTGCCCAAGAAGCTGACAAGAAGAAAACTTTTTTCATCTTCAGAGCCAAAGTTTTACTGACATGCAAAAGTGCTTCTTAGGTTTAGCCTAAGAGGGATGGTGTGGGGGTGCAGAGAGAGCGAGAGAGAGAGACAGAGACAGAGATAGAGTCAGTGATTGAGAGACAGTGATTGAGAGATTCAGAGTTTGAAGGAAAGAGAAAGAGAGAGGAAGAGAACGAGATAAGAGGGAGAGAGGGGGAGAGAAGAATCAGAGCTGAGGGAGAGAGAAGCAGTGCTATATCCTTCCTGTATATTCATCTGACTGCTGTCTACCAAGTTGTGAGTTGTGAGAAGCTGCTAGTAATTGTGACTGAAGAAGAAGACGATGAGTCTTTGGGTGGGCACCTCTTTTGGAGCCTGGCCCTCCACATCATCAGGGACGTTTTAAGTGAAGAGACGTGTGTTATGAAGAGCCACCACAGCCATAACTGGCATACTCTCATCTTTATTCATGTCAGCCTGTTTCAGGGGGACACAGGAGGAGGAACTAATTGTGACTGATGAAGTGTCTCTTTTGCTGTGTTGGGGACGACGACAAAAAGACTTTGAGTTGGGGCTCTTTCTGTGTGTGTGTGTGTGTGTGTGTGTGTGTGTGTGTGTGTGTGTGTGTGTGTGTGTGTGTGTGTGTGTGTGTGTGTGAGTGCGTGTGTGTGTGTGTGTGTGTCTGTGTGTGTGTGTGTGTGTGTGTGTGTGTGTGTGTGTGAGAGAGAGAGAGACAGAGAGAGAGAGGGGGGGCACATCTGTGAGGATGAGGGTAAGGATTTTAAATCTGTGTTTTAGGGACGAGGGGGGGGGGGCAGGGGAGAAATGAGATGAGACTAGAGGGGGTGTGAAGGATGATGAACCTGCGGTGACTGGTGACTGGGGGGGGTATGGCGTGATTTCCGGTGGGGAATGGGTTGTTTTTTGGGTGCAGATTGGCAGGCCTTTGAGGGGCACTCTGGAGGCTGCAACAGCTGCCACATCGGCACCTCTCTCCCCCATGCAGGCCCCTCTCTCTCGCCCACATCACCCAGATGCCAGACAGACACGCAGCAGGTTCCCAGCCCAGCTGTATACCGTAGCCGAACCAGATCCACACCACAGCTGAACCAGATCTTGGTCCAACCCAGATCCTGGTTCAGTGCCACAGCCAAGACTCCATTCGGGGACACTGGGCCCACTCTCAGCTCCACCCCCCTGCCTTCATCATGTGGCTGGCTCATCTGGCACTTCTACTGCTGTGTGTCATCAGGCTTGTATGTGTTAAGGGGGTGAATTACTCAGGATGCTGTAGACTGCAGGTGGTTTCCACTGGTACGTGTCATAAAATGGTCTGGGAGTTGGATTGTAGAGCACAGAGTTGCAAGTTCAAACCCCACACTTATCAATCACTACACCTCCATCCATGGCGGATGTGCCCTTGAGCAAAACACCTAACCTCGAATTCCCTCAGGGACTGTAACCAATACCTTGCAAAATAACTGTAATTTGCTTTGGAGAACAGTGCAGGGCAAAGGAGGGAGTTATACGTAAAGTAAATGCTACTTCACGGGGCCACAAACAACATTGACCGGGCCCGGAACAAACTCATCTGAAAGAGCCCCCCCTCTCAATGCATGCAAAGTAATGGGGCACCTAAGTCACGCCCTCTACTTCCTGTTTCATGGGGCAGAGGGAGTCAAAAAATAATTACTGGGCTTGAAATGAGTGGTTTTTCGACACCAATCCAAACCTTGGACCTCCACTTACCGGTATGCACCACAAATCCACCACGACTCGTCTCGTTCACTTCCATTCATGCTTTTGCAACTTACTGCCCCATGAACCAGGAAGTAGAGGGCGTGACTTAGGTACCCCATATAGATCCTATTCTTGGCACCCCCTCTACTTGGGCCCGAGACCACTGACCCATCTGCTCCCCCTCACTGCGGGCTGTTTCATACTGACATGGTGTTTATTAGTCTCTTTGTAAACGTATTCCGATCTGCTGAATTCATCTGATTTCTTTAGTTCATTTTCCCTCTT
>NC_085863.1:19250916-19268416 GCF_034702125.1 Engraulis encrasicolus | reverse complement strand
CAAAGCTAACAAAATTGCACATTTTTTGTATTTTATTTATGTAAGATAACTATTTATATGTATTATCAAGTACTTGAATGTAAACCAAACCAACAACGGGGTTCTCTGAAAATATAGAAGTGCAGGTGTTCAGAAATGGAGTTAGGGGGTTTTGCATCTGAACTCTTCAAATGTGTAATTTTCATGTGACTTTTACCAGTCCTGCACCCATTTTTGAGTCGGATGTTAGCCTGATAAACGAGACTAAATTGGATGTTTGGCCCCGATGAACGATACATCCGAAGATTGTTGATGAGAACAACCCATTGTCTTTCAAACCCAGCCTGCCACCCTGTCTGTGTTGTGATTGGTTTGCCAGATTCATGGCAATCTGGCAGACCACATTGACAGTTCAAAGCTAAACCTGTTGGGGGGGGGGGGGGGATTGCCGCCAGCGGGTGGCGCTAGTTTACTAGGATAGCCGGATGTGCTTGCTTTTTTTCTTTCTTAAACCAAGAGTCAGGAATCAAACCAGCAACCCTCTGGCTTCAAGCTCCACCCCCTAGAAGCACTTTCGGTAACACTTTATTTTAGAGATACATCTATTAGCAGTAATACATACAATGTTAATGCCTGCATAAGTAACTTGTAAGGCATGTACTAAGCAAACACTAAGGCCTACTAGGTCCTTACTAATCTTAAATTCGTAATAAATCCCTTAGTGTGCATGAACAAGACATTTGCGAATACTTGCCTAACAAATGTTTGATACAAGTTACTTATACAGGCACATTGTATGTATTAGTGCTAATAGATGTATCCCTAAAATAAAGTGTTACCGCACTCTCATGATGGCCCTAGTTCCCAGTACGTAGTTGCAGCAATGATCCACCAGCTGGGTCAAGCCGTGTGGCACTGGTGATCCGCTGCTCTGCCTCCTGGCTCTGAAAAAAAAAATCCTGAAAATGGATATGCCAATAAAGCTAAAAGTGGAGCAGATGGTTATGGTCCTGGACAAACGCTGTCAGACAGGCCATAAAGCTATCTATCAGATTCACACAGATTGGACACATATTGGCAACAGCCAAGTACCCTCTCCACCCAGTTCAGTAATGTGTTACAGCGTGCCGTGCACACGTAGGTTTGCACACGCACACACACACACACACACACACACACACACACACACACACACACACACACACACACACACACACACACACACACACACACACACACACACACACACACACGTACAGGCTGCATGAACACACACACGCACACGCACACACACACACACACCGCTGACAGTGGTCGGTGGTGGCTGATTTGTTTCATTACGCTGAGTGACAGGCTGCTGGCATGAAAGAGAAGTGGGCCGCGGACTTACAGCGACTGTCACACTTACGTAACCACAGCCTCCGCTCCGAGTGACAAAACCATCAGGGGTAAATTAGGCCACAACTGTCCCCGTACCCAGTGGCTGGTCTGCACAGAGGCAGAGTGGCACTGCCCACACACATTATGTTATTATTATCATTACTCTACACTGGAATGATGGACTCGCCCAAAGAGACTTAGAGTTATTTAGACACATAAACAGGGTAAGCCACTAGGGCTGCTCAAGTATGAGAAAAATCAATATCACAATTATTTCAATCCATATTTAAGACGATATTTGTTTAGAAGACGAATAATTGTGCTAAACAATTCACAATCTTTGCTCCATTCAGCAGTGTGAGTGGAGGGCCATACAGAAACACACTCTATGTGTTCTGCTTGAGTGTTGGGTGGCAAGTCTACTCTGTGCTCACAATGGCTCTATTGGATGGGAATGCTCATTGGGCTTACATGTACAATCTACACTTTGCTTCCAGTTATGGTACAGGGACCATGCCAATTTAACCAAATTGATGTTATGAAATTTGATATTGTTTGACAGCAATATTGATATCACGATATACTGTAACTTTGATATATTGCACAGCCCTACAAGCCAGAACTGCCCCAGTGGCAGTGCCCACACAGTATTGCACTGGTATTGTGTAGGATTGTGATCTCATCCAAGTGATTTAGTAATTTAGTCACACAAACAGGGAAGAGATACATTACAATACATTACATTTGGCCGCTCCTCTTACCCAAAGCCACTGACGGGTTATAACCCGTAGTTACCATTTTAGGTACAGGTTCAATCCTTCTGAAGCGATGTGTAATTACATTACTACTGCCCAGACACGTCAAATTGCTATTACATTACATTACAATACACTTTGCTAGTAGTTATGGTACAGGGACCATGCCAATTTAACCAAATCGGGTTAATCGTGGCTGGGGGGCGGGGGATCTTGCATATTATCTCTTGGAACGTGTATCTACCTACTGCGCTTTGGTGGCAGAAACGCAGTGCGCAGCGGTCCCAGGAGTACTAAACTTTGTATTAGTTTTTGCTGCTACTAAGTATTGTACCCGAAACACAAATCGTTGCCTGGGGTTTTGACAAGGTGGTAAAGTGTCTTGAATTGATTGATTGCCGTTGATCTTGCTTTAAGACTTAGGAATGAGGGGGCCCCAGAACTGGGTCCTCTTGAAGTTGCAATTAATTATTCTACTTTGTTTCAAAATAAGTTGGTTTTAGAGAGGGATAAATGTGCTATGTTTGCATTCAATAAATGATTTCTACATCTTAAAAAGGGAACAAGAACCCCCTACAACCCTCAATGCACAAATGGTTTGGTTGCTCATAACAAGGGAAAACATAATTCGGCTCCAACCAGCGTGCATTCCATTATTTTGCCAACATGTCATGAGTACAAATCAAGAGGACAGAAAGTGAAGGGAAAAGGAGAAGATAAGAAGAAACCAGGAGCTTTCCATGTCCACATTCTACCTACTACGCTTTGGGGCAGAAACCACTCCATAAACATCTGAAGAACAACTCCCTAGCCATTAAAGGCTCCTTCCACTCACCATTACAGACCAACTCACTTAACCACTATAAGATAACTTAAGAGACAGCTTTAGAGACAAAATGCTAACATATACAACAGTGGTTCTTAACCTTGTTTCCGTAACGCACGCCCTTCTCTGTGCGGAAGACAAGCCGTGCACCCCCAACCCGAACTTCTACACGAGTATACACGTTAAAAAATTACTTAAGTGATTGATTACAATTATCTTGCCTAACACATTAACCAATACCTTCAAATATGTTTTAATTTGGTCTTAATTTGGCCTAATTATAATGTTTGCAAGCAGAATTTTGGTCACAACCTCAACACAAACAAAATTCCGCGCACCCCCTGAAATCTCTGGCGCACCCCCAAGGGGTGCCCGCACCCCAGGTTAAGAACCACTGATGTAGAAGACCGACTCCCTACCAAAGAAAAACCCATAACCGTTAGAAGATCAACTCCTTGAGCACTACAGACCAACTCCCTAGTACCCACAATAGACTCAAAACTCTAAACGGTCTGATATAGCGACGGCACATTACACTACACTAACATAGCGGCCTAGTAAACAACAGAAAAGGGAGGAAAACCAACAACACAAGACAGAACAAATGGGACTCCAATCTGAACAATGCAAGTATTTATCCAGCTGAGAGCAAAGCCTCTGGGCCTCTCTGTTGTCGGGTGACGTCGCCTTTTGATGCCACAGCTCTGTTCTGGTTCTTGCTAAGAGATGAATGTCCCATATTGTCATTGTCATACTCGTTTTGACATCAGATTCTCTTTGCCCTGACAAACAATTGGAATATGAAAGCCTCCTTCTTCCATTTGAACGCCCTATTTTCCCTCCATTGTCACGCTAGTTAAAAGCATTCGTTCGCATCGACATCCCCCCCCCCTCAAACTATCAGAAAGTTTTTCGGTGTCACGTTGGTTTGTTTAAGTTGATGTGCATTGTTCCACCAACACTGATGATGAGCAAACAGTGCCGTTTCAGCTGCGTTGCGTCACCTCCTCGAAGTCTTTGAAAAAAGTAAAGGGGGGGAATGCTCCGCGTGCCCTCTGTCACAGTCGGGCGTCTTTGCTCCTGGTTTCTGATGTAAGCTGTTGCCTTGTTTTGTTTTCGTGCTTGAACTGTGAGCCCTTCAGGGCCAGCCATCATGCATACAGCACATGATGTGCTTTTAGATGGTCTGTGGGCGATGCACACGTCTTGCGTCGGGCAGGCCGTGGCCTAATGGTTAGGGAGGTGGTCTTTAGATCAGAGGGTCACAGGTTCTGTCTCTCTCTCTCTCTCTCTCTCTCTCTCTCTCTCTCTCTCTCTCTCTCTCTCTCTCTCTCTCTCTCTCTCTCTCTGAGAGGGTATCAATCTTTCATGCCACAAACAACCACAGGCAGAGGAGAGAAGTTATAATTATTATTCAGAACTTAGTATTGGAGTCCTCTGTTCATAACTGCAGCTGTAGTGGGCCTACTGCTATATGTGTGCAACTGTGGAGACAATGTCCTACATGGCCTTTACAATATTTATTCTAAAATGACTTAAAATTTTGTTTTGTATTGTATTTTGTTGTTTGTTTGTATAGTTTAGTTTTGCTTTGCTTGGTTGTTTGGGTTATTTGCTTTTGGACTTCATTCTTTCATGCTTTTTGACTTCAGGACAGCTGCAGAGACAGACAGGAAACGGTTGGGAGAGAGAGATGGGGCAGGGTAGGGAAATGACAGCGGGCAAGAATGGAAGTCGGGACTCTTGCATAACAGTATGGTGCATTATGCTGTGTTAATTCAACCCTCAGAGAGCGGATTGAAAATCTCATATATTGTATTTGATCCCAGAGTACAATCTCTAAGTGTTGAATTAACACTGCAACCATCACTGTGTTACTGTACCGTCACACCAGTGAGATGAAAATCTTTGGATGATGGAAGTTGTTAGAAAGTATTTAGGATTTGCATTTTTAAGGAGCACATTCATTTAACAAATGTTTAAAAAAAACCTCACCTCATTAATGTTTGTCTCAGCTTGCTGTGTGCCATTAGAAATATTATGTACCTTGTTACCCTTCCCATGCACCGCTCCCTATTCTGTATCTCATCACGCGTCACTTTGATTACAACAGTTCCACTCTTTAGGGAGTCACCCTTTGAAGCTTAACACTTCACAGGATAAAGATTTGTTTTAGATCTCAAACCCTGCCAAATTTCACACCTGTCACAACTATTCGTACCTGGGACGGTGAAGTGATTGAAAAAAATGACATGTTTGGGTCACAAAGTTTTTAAATGGGTGATTAGATCACTGGAGTTTTTGATTTTCTGATTCTTCACATGATCTCAAACCTCCCAAATTTCACACCTGTCACAACTACTTGTACCTGTAAGTCGGTGAAATGTTTTTAAAAATGACATGTTTGGGTCGTAAAGTTTTAAATGTGCCATTCAACGATGATGAGATGTGAGTTTTCGGTACTCGTCAGATCTGTGGAGGAGAGGCACCACACTGGGTGTGATTGTGAGACGTAAGCACATGCTTCATTTGAGATTTAGCATTCAGCATTCATTAGCATCTAACAAGGCTGATAGCGGCAGGCCTGAGGCCTCAAGGCTCTCTAAGACTCTGCCGAAGTAAATTAGCATGCTAACTCAAACAATTAGCCAGCAGTGTTTACATTACATTATTGCAACACATTTCACTGAGCTGACACTCATATTCAAAGCGACTTAGACAGTTATTAAGGGTTTTATTATTATTATTATTATTATTATTATTATTATTATTGTTATTGTTATTGTTATTGTTATTATTATTATTATTAGTAGTAGTAGTAGTAGTATTATTATTATTATTATTATTGTTGTTGTTGTAGGAATAGACGCCTTGTTCAATGCCACTATGACATGGGATTCAAATCTGGATTCGTCTACGGCTGCCTCGTACTTGAATAGAAACCTTATATTTTAAGTCAACACTACAGTTAACATTTGGGACTAAGAGCTTGGTCTTTTAAAAATACAGAGAGGAGTGAGGGGGTGTTTTAAAGCTGACCCCATAGCGAGCCCTCTCTGTGTGTGCGTTGGAGACTTTATAAAGGGCTGACTGAGAGAGGAGTTATGGGAGGGTAATCACCCTGCTGGCATCGCAGCATGTTTACACGAGAAAGTGGAGTTGCGCGCGGGCACACACACACAAACACACACACACACACACACACACACACACACACACACACACACACACACACACACACACACACACACACACACACACACACACACACAAACACACACACACACACACACACACACACACACAAGAGCAAGTGGGCTTGTAAGCATAGGGCCGTGGGAGCTAACAGAGGCTATGTGTCAATGTAGCCTACCCTGCCAACAGGTCGTGCTTTAATATGGATCAGGCGGGTCAGGCGTTAATGTGGGTGCAGGCACGCCACAGGTTTATTCCAGTGAACCTTTGTCCATTTTATTGAGTCGTTTGTTCAGCGGCAGTACATTTTACAGTGTTAATTCAACTTTTAAGAGTGTACAACCAACTGTTGTAGTGTTTAAGTCAACTCTCGTTAGGTGTTGAATTAACACTGAAGATGTTATTGAGTGGCAATTTCCAGCCATTTGATTTAGAACAGCACAGCTCCACTATTTAGCACTGGTTCAGCCATATTATCGGCTTTTGATTGTGATGCTTTAAAATTCGTCTTTGATTCTAATTATTCAATGATGTCGTCGTCTTCATTCCTTACTCGTATTACTTCCTTCCGTTTTACTAGTCTGTCTTTTTTCATTTAATTTGCCGTGTTCATATGGTCGCATTTTGGGAAACACAATGAACTGCATCTGTGTATGAAATGCGCTATAGAAACAAACCTTGCATTGAAATGCGCTATAGAAACAAACCTTGCCTTGCATTGCCCTCACCTTTGCCGTGTTTCCTTAAGAACACAGATGGGAAAAGGATTGATTTATTTGGCTGTCAAGGCGAGATGTCCAGCTGGTAAGCATGGTAGAGATGGGTGATCCATACCGGCTGGAATGGGACACACATTCAGTGTCTCCCTTGACAAAAATGCAGAGAATCGCAAATAGATGCTAAATGACATGGCATATTCTTGGCTGCACCGAATGGCTGCAAATTTGGCAGATACTCCACTGTAAGCTATTAAGGGGGATGGGAGCGCTTATAAAATGCTCCCACACACCACAACCTCCAAAATGAACAAGAAAAACAAAGCATGATTGCTTACACCCACGGCAGACGTTAAAAGGCTTTTGCCAGAAATGCAGGCGGTAACTCTCCTCCTGAGAGGGGCTTTCCCTTTAGGAAATCTCTTCAAAGTCATCTGAAAGTTGGCTGCAAACTCACACACAGATGCTCACTGTCACACACTCACACACACACACACGCACACAGACACACACACGTTGGTTGGTTGGTTGCAACCACACACACACACACACACACAAACACACACACACACACACACACACACACACACACACACACACACACACACACACACACACACACACACACACACACACACACACACACACACACACACACACACACACACACACACACACACACACACACACACAGTGATTATACAGACTGATATTATCATAATTGCACAGGACCCAGTTCAACTAGTGGGCCGGATCTTGCACGCACACACACAGACCCACACACACACACACACACGCGCACGCGCACACACACACACACCGCACGCAAGCGCACACACACACACGCACACACACACACACACACACACACACACACGCACACACACACACACACACACACACACACACACACACACACACACACACACACACACACACACACATACCCAAAAGAGAGCACAGTACAGCATGTAGTGCAGTGACTGGGCCCGAATGGATCATTTTGGAGTGCGCTGACTAAACGCACACACACACACATGCACACGCACACACAGGCCCACCGACAGGAGGGGACAAACGGGCATGTTGTCGGCCTGGGCCCAAAGAGACAGCGGGCCCAGAATTGGGTCCTCATTACATTGTATGTATTGGGTAGTAGGGGGCCCTTTCAGATTACTTTGTCCTGGGCCCAGAAAAAAACGGTCAGCGGCCCTGCGCGCGCACACACACACACACACACACACACACACACACACACACACACACACACACACACACACACACACACACACACACACACACACACACACACACACACACACACACACACACACACACACACACACACACACACACACAAACAGTGATCATTTGTGAGTGTGCTGAATAAACCCTCCATGGCACCTGCCACCTGTGCCACAGCTGGGCTGGCTGCATAGCATGGAGGGCGGCGATGCCAACTGAGCCGTGGTCATATGGCATGATCTCTGGTGATGCCAGAGCCAGGTGCCAGGCCTGTCACACGCGATCACACGGGCAAACACTGGCCGCCATGCCAACAGATGTGTGGAGATTGTTGGCTATGTCCCCACCCAACCAGTGCTGAACTTTTACATGAAAGGTTTTTGGGTGGCTTTGGAAATATGAGTATATCACCCACAACGTGATGTAATGTAATGTCAAAGAAAACGTCACACCATTTGAACGGTGGAATGGCTTAAGTTCAGTGCCACTAATGGAAGTCCCATGGATCTTTCTCATACTGGGGGAAACCCACAAGGACATATCGACTCACCACCAGCCGTTCACCACATGAAATAAAATGGCTGGATAAATTGTCGCCTATGGTCTATCGCTTTAATGTCTGTCGAACTCTCCAATGGATGAATTTTTAAAAAGAAGAGGAGACGGAGTAAGATCTATTCGCTGTCTGACTACTTCAGAGACCAACAAAAAGGGTGTGGATAAATCGTGAATAAATTACTTTATTTCCCAAACAGGGGTACGCGTACCACTAGGGGTACTCGGGCACACATCAGGTGGTACGTGGAAAAAGTTACAAACGTATGGAGCAGTCATATAGGGATAGAGTAAGAGATATACTGTGTAGGCCTACAATAGGCATGACTGAGGGGGTACTACTCATGCAATGATAAAAAAAAACAAGTCCGACAGGCAGACAAAGATTTGTCTGTCGATGCAGAGGGGCCCTGGGAGCTCCAGGCCAAAAAGCTCTGCCGCATTGAATTACAATTTAAAGAATGCGTTTCAGACGGACGGACGGACATACCCTCTTATAGAGATGCTAGGACGCATCTAAAAAGGGTTATTGGGTACACAAGACATTAAAGGTTAGGGAGCACTGATCTGCGTATACTACCCCCCGTCTCCCTTGGGCGCCTGCCTTCTTCCCCCACAATCCTCTTCTCCACAGTGTCTGTCATGTGACAGAGGGAACAAACAGCAGTTCAAAGCCTCTGACGGGTAAAAGCCAGTAAATAGGCGGTAAGAATGGGCTTTCTCACGGAACTCACTCATAATGGGCTTTTTATATTCTTCTCTGTAGCAGGGAGAAAAACACCACCTGTCCTTCCCTTTTCATCTGAGAAAAGAGTCACGTCAAAAAAAAAACAACTTTCTGAAATGCATAACGGCAAAAGGCTTGCTTTGAATAAGGCACAGAGCCGCCTTGTCTTGATGGGCTGTCTGTCAGTCTGTCTGTCTGTGTAACTGTTCTCTGTTTCTGCCATCTGTCTGCAAGTCTGTATGTTTGTCTGTCTTTTTTCTGTCTGTCTGTCTGCCTGTCTGTCTGGCTGTCTGCCTGTCTGCCTGTCTGTCTGTGTAACTGTTCCCTGGTCCCAATGGCAGTGCTGCTCGCAGCTTTAAAAGCTCTATCTGTCAGAGGGGGAAATGGATGAGTCACGGCATGAATATGCAGAGACACTGAGAGAGGCTGGCATGGGGACAGCATGGGGTTATGGCATTAGTGGGTGAGAGAGGCAGATAGAGAGAGAGGAGAGAGAGAGAGAGAGAGAGAGAGAGAGAGAGAGAGAGAGAGAGAGAGAGAGAGAGAGAGAGAGAGAGAGTGAGACTGAATGAGTAAGAGAGTTAGAGGCTGACATGGGCACAGGGTTATGGCATTATGGGGGGCAGACAGAGAGAGGGAGAGAGAGAGAGAGAGAGGAGAGAGAGGGGCTTTCATGGATGCTGTTTGAAAGCTTCTGGTTGATGCTGGTTCGAAATGAGCATCAGGTATGAGGTGGCAGCCGTAGAGTTTGTCACCCCAGGAGCTGCAGCCACTGCCACGGCACTTTACAGCAATTTACCCTGTGCAATCGCACACCCTGTACTCTGCCTCTCTGTCTGCCTGTCTGTCTGTCTGTCTAACTGTCTGTCTGCCTCTCTGTCTGTCTGTCTGTCTAACTGTCTGTCTGTCTAACTATTTGTCTGTATCTCTCTCTCTCTCTCTCTGTCTCTCTCTCTCTCTCTCTCTCTCTCTCTCTCGCTCTCTCTCTCTGCCTCAAGGCTTGTGGTGGCCACCCATGACAATAAAGGCACAGACATTCTTGCGGGGATGTGGGTGGGGGTATTATACATTGTTTGCGAGCGTGAAATTGCAGTTGTCATGACATTCACAACATTCAATCAGAGACCGTTTTCATTTCTACGGCCTTTCTGCGCCATGATGGGATGCTGCCAAACGCAGATAAAAGGGACACAAGCAAGCAAACGAGTGGACGGCTGGAGAATCACAAATGAATCAGACACACGCACAAGCAAACAAGTGGACAACTGGAGAATGGCAACAGAATCACATGCGCGCCTTTTGTCATGGCGTGAAACTGCAGGGTAATTTCCACAATGTTATGTCTACTCTTGCGGAGTAAGAGCAACACCGTGAGTGTTTAATGTGACTCTCGTAGTGTTGAATTAACTCTGAAAAGATCTTTGGTGTGAACTGCAAAACGAGGAATCAGTATGCATTCGATACGAGCAGAAGCTGAAATTAAATTGCTCATCTCTGAAAGTACTATAAATGCAAATATAAAAGAAAATGTACTCTGATTCGTTATGCTCATAAGACAAGGCTTACACACACGCACGCACGCACGCACGCACGCACGCACACACACACGCACACACACACACACACACACACACACACACACACCTATTCTCTGATGATGAGGGCAACAAGGTAGATCATGTTTACGCTGAATATGTTTATTTTCCTTCCATCTGAAAGACAGTATAATAAGACAAACTAACGGGAAAGCACATGTTTCAGTCAATCAGGCATTTTCGATGAAGGAATTCCATTTCTCTTCATAGATTTGAATTGAATCGTCTTATTATTGTCATACCAAACAAACTGTTCTGTTTTCAACATGTTGAGCCTGGAAACAATATTTAGTCATTGGCCCAGGCCCCAAAAATGTGAAATTGACATCTACACCAGAGGTCTCAAGAGGGTCTCTACTAGAAAATGGTTTGTGTGGTATCTATTCCCATCACTTGGTAGTATGTATTCCCATCACCTGATGCTCTGTTATTAATTTGTGGTATTGGGTTACATTATTGACCCAGTAGAATCACACTTATAATTGGACTTTCAGCAATATGTATGCTGTGGTGGTGATTGAGTGTAGATGCTGATGTGAAATGGCACTAGAGGTTTAGTTGGTAGAGTAGAGCAGAGTACTTTTATAGTCGATTAATATTCCAGTGTGCCTCCATCTTTAAAGCATCAGAGTTAATTATTTCACTTTAGCATCAAGATCCTGAAAGTACTCTCTCTCTCACACACACACACACACACACACACACACACACACACACACACACACACACACACACACACACACACACACACACACACACACACACACACACACACACACACACACACACCGACATACAATACGCACACACGTACACACACTCTCTCACACACACACACACACACACACACACACACACACACACACACACACACACACACACACACACACACACACACACACACACACACACACACACACACACACACACTCTCTCTCTCTCTATATGCTTGTTTGATCAATTTATTTGCATGACAGATATTTTAAAGATTCACAAAAGCGTCTTAAATGATATCAGTGTGTAACTGAGGCATTAAAGTTCAATTTGCACTCTTTTTAAATGACGCTTTTCATCACTTCATATTTGACAAGTATTTAAAGTGATACTGTCCCATTTTTGGAAATGAGCTTATTTTACACCTCTCCTCGAGTTAGATGATTGAGTTTTACCTTTCTCCTGTACTTTCTCTGAGTATGGCCGTGCAAATTTTACCTCTAAGCTAGCTAATCTAACATTGGGTCCTATGAGACCAGTTAGCCGCCAGCTGGTCTCATAGGGCTCAATGTTAACTAGCATGGAGGTAAAATTTGCACTGCCATACAGAGAATGGTTGGAAGTACAAGAGAAAGATAAAACTCAATTATTTAACTCAAAGGGAGGTGTAATATGAGCTTATTTCAAAAAATGGGACAGTATCTCATTCATATAGACTTGATTGAAACAGACTTGCATGATAGACTTGCTACTGTAAGATTTGCTTGAAAGTAAACAAATAAACATTTGAACAGTCTTCAGAGACATAGGCCTATTTCAGAAATGATAATGAGGCGAAGACCTGAGAACTTAAAGATAATTGTAGTGTCTTGTAATTTACAGAAAGCACACAATAGAGTTCCATTATTTTCTACTTTAATGAGTCCCCAACTTCATGAGAAGCATTTAAGATATGCGTTTAAAAGTAGTCAAGTAAACATTTCAAGCAGAAATTAGTGTTCAGAGACATCATACCCATAGCAATAGTCCCAGTCGGGCATGGAGCTGATCACAGGATCCCAGTCTCTCTCTCTCTCTCTCTCTCTCTCTCTCTCTCTCTCTCTCTCTCTCTCTCTCTCTCTCTCTCTCTCTCTCTCTCTCTCTCTCTCTCTCTCTCTCTCTCTCTCAAATTCAAATTCAAATTCAAATTGTGCTTTATTAGCATGACTGTAATGATACAATGTTGCCAAAGCATACAAATAACAAAACAAAAGTGTGAACATTTACAGAAGATTTGTTTGCGTGTTTGTGTGTGTGTTTGTGTGTATGCATGTACGTGTGTGTGCGTGTGTGCATGTGCGTGTGTGAGTGTGTATGTGTGCGTGTGTGTGTGCATGCATATGGACAGGCATGTGGGGGTGCGAGGGTGTGTGGCTGTGTGTATGTATTATTATTACATTTACACTATACATTTTTACATTACATCTCTCTCTCTCTCTCTCTCTCTCTCTCTCTTTCTCTCTCTCTTGCTCGCTCTCTCTCTCTCTCTCTCTCTCTCTCTCTCTCTCTCTCTCTCTCTCTCTCTCTCTCTCTCGCTCTCTCTCTCTGAGATTGTTTTTTCTTGCATCACTTCCTGCAGATGTGTGTGCCTCAGCAGGCTGACCTCACATAAGGTGACCTCACATAAGGTAACACCACACACACACACACACACACACACACACACACACACACACACACACACACACACACACACACACACACACACACACACACACACACACACACACACACACACACACACACACACACACACACACACACACACACACACACACACAGTTTAGTACTTTTATTTGAATACGCAGCACATTAAAAGTTATACAGACCCAAATACTGATGGAAATCAGAAATCACAGAGTTGCATAGATATGATCATGTTGTTATTCAGTCCAATATTTATGGATAAATATGGCATCTCCGTCTCCAAACGGACAAACTGCCTATGATGGCAGAGATGGAACAGTATTTTGCCAGTGTCTTTGCTGTTGTTTTGCGCAGTCCAGACAGTTGCAGTCCTGTTAAGACAAGTTTGTGTACATGCCCAAGGCTCCCAAATACTAAAAC
Source organism: Engraulis encrasicolus (assembly GCF_034702125.1). Taxonomy (NCBI): domain Eukaryota; kingdom Metazoa; phylum Chordata; class Actinopteri; order Clupeiformes; family Engraulidae; genus Engraulis; species Engraulis encrasicolus. The sequence continues at coordinate 19,254,623 of NC_085863.1, read as the reverse complement.
AACTAATCTGCATTGATACCCAAGGCCCACAATGGTATCGAGTAATGGCTGATATTTCAACATTTTAGAGTTAAAACATATGTCCATATACAGGTCAAAAGAGCATCCTATTTCTATAAGTGTTACAGTTCTATTGTCTTCATTAATGATGGTTATGTGTTATTTGGAAAGTTATTCATGTCCACATTGATGTTTTCTGTATTAAACCAGTGGATTTGCACTGCACTGTGTTTATACATGTCTATTGACTCCCCTAGCGTTTCTTTAATACTGTCTGCAACCAAGTCAACCAGTCTGTCATGCCTAGCGGTGTAAAGCCCTTTGTAAACGTTGCAGCCGTTCAATATATGGGCTATTGTTTCATTTTCATTTGTGGAAGAGTGGAGAATGCAATGTGGGTCATGGTTTAAGGGGTACCAGGTAGCCAAGTTATATCTTGTCGGAAGGATCTGAAGGGTGCGCTTTAATAGCAAAAATTACTATGTCCTCCCCAACTGCGTGGTTGGACAGCACAGAGTGGGAGAGTGCCTGATTAGCAAAGGGTAGCCCTGCCAATTTGCCTTGGAGTTTCAGGCTGGCCCAGCGCTGAGCGCACTGTGATCGTGCCATCTGCAGGAGGAAGGCCCGCGCATGTTTCGCAGGCAGCTCTCGCACATTTTCGCCCTGCGCATACGTTGCGCATGGGTAGATGTAGGGGTCCGTTATGATGTTATCTCCCGACGTTATGCTTGTGCCATCTGGTTTGGCCCACCGCAAGTGTAGACCTGTGCGGTTGCAGAGATCGTTTAGATCGAGCCAGTCCGACCTCACACCAAAACCGGTAGCTCTGATGTCTAGCTTTCCGTTGCTTTTTTGCCGAAATCCGAGGAATTGGGGGTTGTCATATGCGGCTGGTACCTTGCGTCTCTGCAAATGCTGCAGAAGTGAGGCTCGCGCCATCTCCTTAATTCTCAGGTCGTCGTTGGCAAGCATGTTAAGGAGATGGTGGGTCCTGGTGGCGGTGTATACCCACTCGATGTTCGGGACACCCAAACCACCCTCCTTCTTTGACTGGAAGAGGATATGCCTTGTTGAACGCGTGTTTAACCCGAACCGAAACAAAAGTGTGAACATTTACAGAAGATTTGTTTGCGTGTTTGTGTGTGTTTTGTGTGTATGCATGTACGTGTGTGTGCGTGTGTGCATGTGCGTGTGTGAGCGTATGTGTGCGTGTGTGTGTGCATGCATATGGACAGGCATGTGGGGGTGCGAGGGTGTGTGGCTGTGTGTATGTATTATTATTACATTTACACAATACATTTTTACATTACATCTCTCTCTCTCTCTCTCTCTCTCTCTCTCTCTCTCTCTCTCTCTCTCTCTCTCTCTCTCTCTCGCTCGCTCTCTCTCTCTCTCTCTCTCTCTCTCTCTCTCTCTCTCGCTCTCTCTCTCTGAGATTGTTTTTTCTTGCATCACTTCCTGCAGATGTGTGTGCCTCAGCAGGCTGACCTCACATAAGGTAACAGCACACACACACACACACACACACACACACACACACACACACACACACACACACACACACACACACACACACACACACACACACACACACACACACACACACACACACACACACACACACACACACAATCTCATATTAGGTAACAGGACGCAGTCACAGACACACACACAGGCACACACACTATCACACATACACTGAGAGGGTTCGCCAGTATACCAAGACAAATGACACACAAAAGAGCAGGAAGAGAAATGGGATGGCACAATTCCACCAATTCAAGTGATAACAACAAACCATATCATTAGAAATGGCCAGACACAAGACCAATAACACTGGTCACACGCGCGCACACACACACACACACACACACACACACACACACACACACACACACACACACACACACACACACACACACACACACACACACACACACACACACACACACACACACACACACACACACACACACACACACACACACACACACACAACCAAGACCAATAACACTGGCACAATACCATAAAGGCCTTGTAGACGTTGAAAAAAAAAATGGCTTACTAGACCAATAGCACTGGTTAGAGACACTATGATGAACGGCCCTTGAGGACAACGTACAAAACTAGCTTACAAACTTTTTGAACTCGTCTTGGAAATTTCCATTTGTGGCTGAATGGCGGCCATGTTGTGGCCCATCTCATGTCTCTGGCACTGTAGGAGATCACTGGACCATTAGGCCCTACCCTAAAATGGAGGACTATCACCACCCTGCAGGCATCCTCTGATTCTCTCTCTCTCTCTCTCTCTCTCTCTCTCTCTCTCTCTCTCTCTCTCTCTCTCTCTCTCTCTCTCTCTCTCTCTCTCTAAGATATCTCTCTCTCTCTCTCGCCCTCTCTCTATCTCACACGCACGCACGCACACACACACACACACACGGACGCACACACACACACACACACACACACACACACACACACACACACACACACACACACACACACACACACACACACACACACACACACACACACACACACACACACACACACACACAGCTAAGCTTTGGACATGGATTCTCATGTCTGCCTTGCAGGTTTCTTCCAGTACCCTTATAAAAAAATATACTGCTACTTACAACCGCCGGCCATCCAGGAAATGACCAGTCTCCTCCTGTTTTTTCATCCTCCCTTTCCTCCTTTTTAGAACATTAAAGGGGAGATATTGTACGTTTTCATCCTCCCTTTCCTCCTTTTTAGAGCATTAAAGGGGAGATATTGTACGTTTTTTACAGCTGCAAATGGCCAACAAAACACGTCACGGCCCATTTCTCCGCCTCGCCACAACTTATTATTGATTTCCAAAGAGCTGATGCTCCCCTTTTTTTACAGCCAGTGGCGAACCTCGCCTCACCATTGGCTTATAGGAACATGGTGCTTTAATTTTTATCGTGACCCGAGAGCTGAGACCTGAGACCCTTCCATCACATCAGGTGTGCTTGTGCATTGCACTATGGGCTGGTATTATATGGGGGAAATGGGCTTGCTTCCATTTAGAGAATTATACACCGACTGAGAAGAGAGGTGGTGCGCTGTTTATGGTCCTTTAATGAGAGAGAGACAGAGAGAGAGAGAGAGAGAGAGAGAGAGAGAGAGAGAGAGAGAGAGAGAGAGAGAGAGAGAGAGAGAGAGAGAGAGAGAGACTTCCATGGTTACTGGGCTCAGGCAGACCATGGAGAGCAGGCTGTAATAGCGAGGAGAAGAATGTGACCTTAAGCTGTGTTGTGCTTGTTATGCTTTTATTTTTGTGAACCACATTGAACTGACTCTATGGATGAAATATGCTAGCATATACAAATAAATGTGCCTGCCTTGCCTTGCCGTGCCGTGCCGTGCCGTGCCGTGCCGTGCCGTGCCGTGCCGTGCCTTGCCGTGCCTTGCCTTGCATTGCCGTGCCTTGCCGTGCCTTGCCTTGCCTCGCTGTGCCTTGCCTTGCCTTGCCGTGCCATGTCTTGTATTCCCTCTGCATCAGCATCAAGGTAATCTCTTCAGGCAGCGTTTCAAGTAAACAGGAACTCTCCATGAAGACACCTAATGCCGTTGCTCTCCACAGGACGGCAGTTCATGTTCGCAGCGAGGGCCGGAGCTTTGCTTTTCAAAGGTCAGAAACACACAGACACACATGCATGCGCGCACGCACATACACA
>NC_085863.1:19243416-19245916 GCF_034702125.1 Engraulis encrasicolus | reverse complement strand
GGGGTCAGAGTCAGACTATGTGTTTGTGTGTGTGAGTGTGTGTGAGTGTGTGTGTGTGTGTGTGTGTGTGTGTGTGTGTGTGTGTGTGTGTGTGAGAGAGAGAGAGAGAGAGAAGAGAGAGAGAGAGAGAGAGAGAGAGAGAGAGAGAGAGAGAGAGAGAGAGAGAGAGAGAGAGGAAGCGAGAAAGAAATCTGTGTCTTCGAAAGTCACCGTCACTCTGTCTCCACGCTCTCTTCAGTTCATGCAGCGTTATATCAGGCAGCCCCACTGCTGTCCAAGTGTTAGTTTGGCACTGCTCTACATGAAAGCAGAACGTAAACTAGGCCCAGTTACAACAGACTACACACACTAACATACCAGGCTCAGTTACAACACATTGCATACACAGATCACCTCGGGGTGTTGTGCCATTTTGCTGTGGCATCCTGTCATTGACCTTAACTTAGTGACCTTACACCAATAACAAACGTCAACACAATAGGAATATTAATTTCCATGGGTTTTAAATTTTTGTTTTAAGCTGACTACGCGAAACTGCATACAACTCAACCTCTGATTGTTGGAAACCGCTGTCAGTTAAAAAAAAATAAGCTTTGGCTGCCAGTGTCTTGCCCCTCCTCACAGCATCGTGTTTACAAACACGATGAACCCATGTATACATCAATGCAAACACAATAGAACTCAGCCTGTAGCAGCAGTGACATTTGTGAGTTTCTCTTTGCAAACGCACACAAAAAGCTGCGGTCTCTGTATTGAGAATACATAGGTGCAGTGAAAATAGCTCATGGTGGCAGGCAGCCGGATGGAGAGAGAGACAGAGAGAGAGAGAGAGAGAGAGAGAGAGAGAGAGAGAGAAAGAGAGAGAGAGAGATTTAAAATGTCTTCATTTAATACCCTTTACCAATCAAAATACAGCAACCTCACAAGTGCAAACTCAACCACAGAGACAGAGACAGAGACAGAGGCACACACACACACACACACACACACACACACACACACACAAACACACACACACACACACACACACACACACACACACACACACACACACACAAACACACACACACACACACACACACACACACACACACACACACACACACACACACACACACAGAAACAAAAGCAGACATGAGACAGAAAGAGACAGAGCTGTGGTGGTAAGCAGCATTGTTTGTGTGCTGAGGCAGCTGTGAATATATACTGTAGCCTATATCTGCAGCCTGATGCCTATTCATCTCTCTTCATCTCCGACTTCAGTCACCGCGAGCGCCGCATAAAAGCCTGCACAGCATCAGAGGGCCTTCACCACAGTGACAGCAATTGGATCTCGCAGCCATAACAAAGTGCTTTCACTCGTGTACAGTAAGTCGTGTACACACTTTCCCACACTTTATATCTCCTAGTGTTTTATACTATTTAGGCCTACTGCATATTATATAGTTATATTTCCTAGTTTTTTATACTATGTACTATTATATATTATATATTATAGCACACTATTTTTCACACCTTGTACTCTGGAATGTCTAACCATCTATAGCGACTCTCAGGAAAATTGATACCTCACCATATCATGCCTGTCCTCAGGGCCATTTCAAGGCCCTAGGCAAAGTGGGACTTACGCCAGGGACACATACACACAAATTTGGCCAAGCAAAGCGAACTTTGCCATGCATTCCTATGAGGGCAGCGAAGTGGAGCGAAGGCAATAGGGTGCCCCTTTCTCTCTTCAAACTATGAGGGAGGGGCTCACACAAGGGGAGGGGCAGTTTCCAGTCATTGAGTTTAGGGAGGTTTTGCCTCACTCTCAAAGATGTCATTGCTGTCAGTTGAATACACATAACCAGTCACACACACACACACACACACACACACACACACACACACACACACACACACACACACACACACACACACACACACACACACACACACACACACACACACACACACACACACACACACACACACACACCCTTTTTAGCTTGCTTGCCTGGTTGCTGGTTGTGACAGGTCTGGCTGTCATGTGAAAAGGGGCGTGGCCTAACAGGTCCACTGTCCAGAAAGATGAATTGTACATTCTGATTTTCCCATTACATTACATTACATTACACTACAAGTAGGCCTATATGGAGATTCCTGCATTAAGGGCCGTACACACACGTCACTGCTAGCTACTCGCTCAGCGAATTAACTCAATAGAATGTCAATGTGTTCCAGCGAGACGAGCAGGCGAGTAGGCGAGTACTGCACAAGCAATGCGATGTGGGCGGATCCCGAGTTGAAAATATTCTAACTTCGAGCGAGGCGAGTAAGCGAGTAACCAATTGGAATGCAGAGCTCGGTACTTCTCGCCTGTGCTTTGGCAGTTAAAGCCGCGGGAACTTTCAACGAACGTTCCATGAACGAGTGGCGAGTAGGCGAGCAAGCGAGAAGCTAGCAATGTGTGTGTACGCCGCTTTACATTACATTAAACTAGCAGTAGGCCTACATG
>NC_085863.1:19233416-19238416 GCF_034702125.1 Engraulis encrasicolus | reverse complement strand
TGTGGGGTGATGGCAGTGTGGGCCTGAAAGAGGAGGCTGATCGATGTGGTAGGGCAGAGCTGTCAAACTCTGGCGTGGGGGCCAAATCTCTGCCCGAATGGGTCATTTTATTTGGGCCCGTGGGATGTTTTCAAATGTATATTTGAAATGGTGTGTGGTAAGGGCCGGAGCGTGGGGTTGTGGGGGTGTGTTGGTGGCATAAGGGTTGGTGGCATTCTGGGTGGTAACACACAGAGGCGCATCTTGTCACCAGGCTAGGCAGGCAGCCGCTTGGGGCCCCCAATCCACTAGATGGTGAAAAACAGCCCGACTTTGAACTAAAATATCTGTGATTTGTTTCGAATATTTCCTCTGGGTTTTTATCTTGGGGCCCCCACTGACACTAGAATCGCCGCTGGTAACACACATTATGAAAATAAAATAATAATGAAAAAAGTCCTTCCTATCTACAGGTTAGGAATTGCCTCCGCTCACCTCCTCTTCCCTCTCCTCTCCTCTCCTCTCACCTGTTCTCATCCCTCTCTTCTCATCCCTCTCTTCTCTCCTCTCCTCGAAATTGCTTGACTTTTCTTCAACTTGTTGGGAAAGTTTTAAACTCTACCTTTCGTCATTGCTGAGACCTTCCAACTCCCTACACACTCACACACACACACGTGCATGCATGTCGCACGCACGCGCACATGCACGCACGCACGCACACACACACACACACACACACACACACACACACACACACACACACACACACACACACACACACACACACACACACACACACACACACACACACACACACACACACACACACACACACACACTTGCATACACGGCTGTCAGTGTCACATCCCCACTCCTGCCTGAGCTCACACACAAACGCGCGCGCACACACACACACACACACACACACACACACACACACACACACACACACACACACACACACACACACACACACACACACACACACACACACACACACACACACACACACAACGTAGGCTTACTCTGCGGTTAGACACACATCACACACTCCTGCATACTCACACACACGGACACACGATGGCGGCAGTATGTATGCTCACTACTCATCGAAGTACCTGTTTCGTGGTTTGCTGTCTTGGTAACGTGAAGTTTCTTCAGCTGGGGGTGATGAGTGTCGAGTAATATTGTTCACACAGAAACACACACACACGCGCGCACACACACACGCGCGCACACACACACACACACACACACACACACACACACACACACACACACACACACACACACACACACACACACACACACATGTACACACTCACATTCACAGGCACCTTTGGAAATGTCAGGCATGTGTGTGTATGAAGGTGGACGTGGAGTGGCTGCTATGTGCAGGAACACACACACACACACACACACACACACACACACACACACACACACACACACACACACACACACACACACACACACACACACACACACACACACACACAAACACACTCATGAAAACATACACACTCGTGCACACACACACACATGAAAACATACACACTCGTGCACACACACACACACACACACACACACACACACACACACACACACACACACACACACACACACACACACACACACACACACACACACACACACACACTCGGCTGGCTCCCCTGCACTGTGCACTCTGTGCATGAGCGCTCATTTAAATAGAGAATCAAAACGCTGCAACATGAAAGAAGGAAAAGGCAGTGATAGCGCCAATTATTAAATAACGAAACAATTTCTAGAGGGGTATTTAAATCAGTTTCCTCTGCTTTGTGTGTGTGTGTGTGTGTGTGTGTGTGTGTGTGTGTGTGTGTGTGTGTGTGTGTGTGTGTGTGTGTGTGTGTGTGTGTGTGTGTGTGTGTGTGTGTGTGCGCGCGTGCGTGCGTGCGTGCGTGCGTGCGTGCGTGCGTGCGTGCGTGCGTGCGTGCGTGTGTGTGTGTGTGTGTGTGCGTGTGTGTGTTTAAATCAGTTTCCTTCGCATGAAGAATCTTTGTAATTAACCTCTGAATTTCATCTTGAAGCAAACACACACCCACATACACACGTACACACACACACAAATACACACACATACATACACACACACATACACTCGTATACACACAGACCAACACACGCACACACAGGTGCCCTGATTACTGTCAGCCACAGTGCCCTCCTGCCACCTAGAGGTGATTCTCTGTATTGCACCACCGTTCTGCATGATACCAACCCCACACTCTGAGCCAGCACGTCTCTCCAGACATCAAGTGATTTACTAGGGCGGAAAGACATTACATTACATTATAATACATCACATTACATTACGTTTCTGAAAAGCACTAAAAACCTAACAAGAACACGCCACCAATTTGATACTACTAGCACAGTCTGCTGATCATAACACAAGTGCACTTGTACTGGTTACTCAGGTAAGTTACCTGTGTTGAAAGGAAACTGTGTGTCCTTTCTTTCATTTTTACTCTTCACTTTTCACACCTCATGTGTGGAGGAAAATTGGAGTACCATTACCTTCACCAAAGTCAGACCTTCGGTAAGTGAGAGCATAATAGATGAAAGTCGACACAGTCATTCCCTGGCCAGCCCTGGGCATAAGCACAGTGAGCTGGCTGGCTCGACATAGAGATTAACTCTGAGTGACACAGTGCAACGGTGACAGGAAGTGACATAGTGACACAGCGCAATTCAAAGGTCATTTTCTCATTTGCAATCGGGATGTTGAATGGGGGGGAAAAGTCCCCCAAAAGCTGTTGTTGTGGTTAGGCTGACAGCGGGGAAACTTTATTGTTTTCTCCACAGTGCTGGGACATCGGCATGAGGCCACAAGCACAGGTCAAAGGTCAAGGAGGGATAATGGAATGCACACACAGTGTGTGACGTGTGACGGAGGGTGAGAGTTGGGGAGGGTCTGGACTGGTAATCCGGCATACAGGGTTGTTCCTGTGTGTGTGTGTGTGTGTGTGTGTGTGTGTGTGTGTGTGTGTGTGTGTGTGTGTGTGTGTGTGTGTGTGTGTGTGTGTGTGTGTGTGTGTGTGTGTGTGTGTGTGTGTGTGTGTGTGTGTGCATATGTGTATATGTGTATATGTGTGTGTGTGTGTGTGTGTGTGTGTGTGTGTGTGTGTGTGTGTGTGTGTGTGTGTGTGTGTGTGTGTGTGTGTGTGTGTGTGTTCAGGTCTGAACTGGTAATTTGGCCTACAGAGTTTTTTTCCCAGTAGGCTGACAGTCTTCAGCAGCCTATCGATGCTGTTGGGTTTATTTTTAATATTTCCTATAGAGACTATCTCACAATTTTAAACGGGCAACGTGTTATAATGCGTAGACCTTTCAATGTACAGTATGGTGCCAGTCTAGTCATTGCGGGCGCTGAGTGCCACAGAGAAGGTGACAGTGAATTGACAAATTATCCTGTTATTAAAAGTCCATTTGTTTTGTCCCTTTTGGTGGTGACTGACAACCTCTTTGACGCTTGCTTGTGAATGTGTGACCAAAAAATCCAGACATCCAGACATCCAAGACAGACACGTTTTGAAGTTGAAATGAGGTTTTGTTTTTACTTAAATGTTTCCAAAATTACAAATCAAATGAGGCTCCTTTAGCCATTGAAAATAAAATAAAAGACAGACTGGGTATATCAATGAGTATTTAAATAGCGCAGGTGAGTCATATCAGACGCCAAGCCAAGGTCAAAGACTCTGCGCTCCCAGTCAGCCACACCTCCTCCAGGTAGCCTCCCCAATTTATAGCATCTTTCGCCTGTAGGGGGCACAGTCTCACAGGTACAAAAAATACAAGCATTAAGAAATTGCAAAAATACATTAAACTGAGGGAATGGCTCCTACAGACAGTAAGAGTAGAGAGTGACATTTTGAGAGAGAGAAAAAAGTGTACTGTATTCACCATGGAGTCTTCACACTGTTTTGGCATCATGTCATAAGGAACGAAAGGGTGGTGTGATGGAGGGTCCCCCTGCAAACGGTGGGTTGAGGCTTGTGTTGTGTGCTGTGCCATCCTGTGTGTGTGTACCAACGTCAGGGAGGGGAAAACAGAGAGGGGGGCGGGACAAAAACACTGCACTGTAATTGCCTATGCCATCAGTGTTTCCAAAGGGTGTGTGTGTGTGTGGAGGTGTGACTGTGTGTGCCTTAGAAACAGAGAGAGAGAGAGAGAGAGAGTGATAGAGAGAGTGAGAGAGAGGCAGAAAGAGTGTATGTGGGTGTGGGTGTCTGCACCATAATTGCGTATGCTATGGGTGTTCTTAAAGCGTAATTATACAGAACTCTGCACTTTTATCAGAAGAGTTGGCCAATAAAATGCAGTAATTAGCTGTAATAATGCTAATGTAATTAGCTGTTCACGCTAATGAATGTGGGGGTGGGGGTGGGGGGCACAAGCGGTGTGAGGTGGTCTATCAAATAGGGGGTTACTCCCCAGCGTAACAATGAATTACGTGTGTGTGTGTGTTTCTGTGTACGTGTGTACGTGCGGGTGTGTGTGCATGTACATCTGTGTGTGTGCACTGCACGCGCACTTGTGTGTGAGAGTGTGTGCGCGCGTATGTAAGGGGGTGTGTGTGCATGTGTGTGTGTGGGGGGGGGGGGAGGTACTCTCAAGCGTAAGAATTAATTAATTAGTTCTGGAGTTTTGGACTGATCTGTGTGTGTGTGTGTGTGTGTGTGTGTGTGTGTGTGTGTGTGTGTGTGTGTGTGTGTGTGTGTGTGTGTGTGTGTGTGTGTGTGTGTGTGTGTGTGTGTGTGTGTGTGTGTGTGTGTGTGTGTGTGTGTGTGTGTGTGTGTGTTGCATTCATGTGTGATCCCTCCTGCATGATGTGACCTCCCAGAGCAACGTTTTTCAGGTTTGCATACATGTAGCTGTTAGTTCTGTCCAAGTCCTGTCCTGTCCTTCCGCACCCTTGTTAAATTATTTTGATATTAATAACATTGCATTACATTTGGAAGACACTTTTATCCAAAAAG
>NC_085863.1:19223416-19228416 GCF_034702125.1 Engraulis encrasicolus | reverse complement strand
GCTGCGGCGTCAGTCATTGTAGGATCCACTGCTGTGGCGTCCAAAGTCAAATGTCAACCAACTTGTTAAATGTCTGACATTCACACACTTTTAGTTTTTCGTGTTTTCCACTTATACACTACATGCTTTGAGACCCAGGTGTGGCAATGATTCTCTCTCACACTCTTACTCTGCCTCTCTCACTCTCTCCTCCTCTTACCACCTTTCTCTCTCTGCCTTATTCTTTCTCTATCCCTACCTCTTTCCACCTCCCCCCATCTGCTGATGTTGTCCTTTATATTTTCTTTTTCCTTTCTCTCTCTCTCTCTCTTCCTCTCTCTCTCTCTCTCTCTCTCCCTCTGCCTCTGTCTCTTTCTCTCTCTCTCTCTCTCTCTCTCCTTCTGCAGTGGGAGCGTGGGATGTGTTGTGTGCAGGTCATCACCATAACAGGGTCAGGGCGTGTGACTTTTTTGGATGTGGCAGCTACAACTCCGCCAGGTAATCCAACACACTTCAATGGCATGTTATAACCAGCAGGGGGCTGGGGTAGCCATATATAATGTGGATCGATGACACATGAATCAGTTGAGTATTAAACGTACTGAGATATACATCTTGACAGTTGTGTCCTGAGTCATTACTAATAGTAAGTGTAAGGAACAATACATGGTGTCAGAATTCGACAACCCACGACAGGAAGAGTCGATGCGGAAGAACTGTGACAACTATTTGTGCAGTTTTCGGTGGATATAGGAGAGTGTGTGTCGTGCAACGGTGAAAAGGGAGCGAAGTCGGCGAAAGCTAAGAAGCTAGCGACCAGCTAACAACGCCAGGTAGCATGGACCACATCTTCACTATCACGCCGCCCGGAGCTTTTGACTACGAGCCAAGTTCGTGGCCAGCCTGGATCAAACGCTTCGAACGCTTCAGAGTCGCATCGGGACTGAAAGACAAAGACAGCGCTTTCCAGGTGAATTCTCTGATTTATACAATGGGCGACAAAGCCGAGGACATTTTGGATTCGTTTGGTTTAGAGGCAGCTAAAGTGGCCAATTACGATGAAGTAAAAAAGGCTTTTGATGAACACTTTGTTGGCAACACCAACGTAATTTATGAACGAGCCAAATTTAATAAGAGATGCCAAGAAGTAGGCGAATCTGCAGAGAGCTTTATCACAGCAGTGCATAAACTTGCCGAGCATTGTAAATTCGGTGTGCTGCGCGAGGAACTGATCCGAGATAGGATTGTTGTGGGCATACGCGATGCAAAATTGTCAGAAAGAATGCAACTAAATGAAAAGTTGGACTTAAAGACGGCAGTAACGCAAGTTAAGCAGCACGAAGAGGTGAAAAAGCAACAGGCAGTTCTACGGTCAACCGAGGCAACGGGGCAAGTGGATGCGATATCCAGGCGAAAACTGAGCGGGAAAAAGGCTGCGCAGGGATTCACCCCGCCTCACCCGCAGCATACAGCCAAGCCGAAACCGTGTGGGAAATGCGGCAAATTTCCAAAACACTCCTGGAAGGAGTGTCCAGCAAAGGACGTCGAGTGCAGAAAATGTTCTAAGAAAGGACACTATGCTGCTGTGTGCAGAGGTGCACAAAAAGTAGACTGCATAGATGAGGACAATTCAGTTGCTTACCTGGGGGCTGTGAACCACTCACAGTCATCCACATGGACTGAGACACTTGCTGTAAATGGCGGGCCTGTATGTTTTAAAGTGGACACTGGTGCTTCTGTGACTGCCATTCCGGAAACAGAATATGATGAACACAAACATGGCGCCTGCACAGCAGCACGCAGGCCTCTCCTGGGGCCTTCAGGCCAGCCTCTGCATGTCATGGGGCAAGTGACTGCAGTCATCCAGAGGGGCGACAGAAAGATCGAGGAGGAGGTCTACATCGTGAAAGACCTCACCACATCTCTACTGGGTCTTCCTGCCATCCGGAGACTGCACATGATCCCTCAGCTGAACAGCGTAGACGACACGGAGGCATCCTTCCGCTCAACATATCCAGAGGTCTTCCAAGGGCTAGGCCAGCTCCAAGGTGAATACAAAATCAAGCTTAAAGGAGACGCCCTGCCCTACGCTCTCTCAGCACCACGGAGAGTGGCCATTCCTCTCCGCGCCAAGGTGAAAGAGGAGCTAAACAGGATGGAAAAGTTGGGGGTCATAGCCCGCGTGGAAGAACCCACAGAGTGGTGCGCGGGCATGGTGCCGATCGTGAAGCCCACAGGAAAAATACGCATATGCGTTGACCTGAATGAAAATGTCATCAGAGAGAGACACATCCTGCCTGCGGTGGACGAAACGCTGGCCAAACTGGAAGGTGCCAGATTCTTCACAAAGTTGGACGCGACATCAGGCTTCTGGCAGGTGCCACTACACAAGGAGTCGATGCTGCTGACAACATTCATCACGCCAGAGGGCCGCTACTACTTCAAAAGGCTGCCCTTTGGTATATCGTCTGCTCCTGAACATTTTCAAAAGAGGATCTCCCAGCTCATCGACGGCATAGATGGAGTCCTCTGCCACGCAGACGATGTTCTCATCACAGGACAGGACAGGGCACAGCACGACAGCAGGCTACACACAGTGCTGCAGAAATTCAGAGAGGCTGGGCTCACCCTCAATGAAAAATGCCAGTTCGGTCTGACTGAGATCCGGTTCCTGGGTCATGTCATCAACGCCCAGGGCATCAGAGCAGACCCGGACAAAATCAAGGCGATCCTCGAAATGCCTGAGCCGAGGGATGTGGCGGATGTTCGCCGCTTTATGGGCATGGTGAATTTCGTTGGCAAATTTTCACCACGCCTGCCTGACCTCACAAAGCCCATCCGTGACCTGCTGAAGACAGAGAACAGCTGGACATGGGGGCCACCCCAGCAGAAAGCGTTCAGAGAGACAAAAAAAGAAATGGGGTCAGAGACTGTGTTAGCCCAGTACAGTCCAAACCATGAAACCATCGTGTCTGCAGATGCCTCCTCATATGGGCTAGGGGGGGTCTTGACACAAAAACAGCCAGACGGTGAGTGGAGACCTGTCGTTTTCATTTCACGAAGCCTCACGAAAGCTGAATCAAGATATGCCCAAATAGAAAAAGAGGCTTTAGCGTTGACCTGGGCATGCGAGCGCCTGCGAGGGTACATAAGTGGTCTGGACTTTACCATTAGAACTGACCACAAGCCACTCCTCTCACTCCTGAAGTCCAGAGCACTGGATGACCTGCCGCCAAGGATCATCAGGTTCAGACTCAGGCTGCTCAGATTCAATTTCAACATTATCCATGTCCCAGGTAAAAACCTAATAACTGCTGACGCGCTGTCGAGGGCGCCTCTTCCAACCACAGGCACCGAGGCTGAGCACAACCAGGAAAAAGAATGCCAAGCTTACCTGAACAGCGTGGTGGAAAGCCTCCCAGCCACACCTACAAAGCTGGAACAGATAAAAAGTGCCCAACGCTCAGATGACGCCTGCAAACGCCTCAGCAGTTACATTGCAAACGGCTGGCCTGAACACAGACGCGACGTGCACGAACTGCTGCAACCCTTCTGGCAGGACAGGTCATGCCTGCATGTAGGGGAAGGACTGCTCATGAAAGGTGAGAGACTGATCATTCCAGAACACATGAGAGCTGAAATACTCCAGAGACTGCACCAGGGACATCAAGGCATCAACAAATGTCTAGCTAGGGCCAGAGAGTCAGTCTGGTGGCCTGGCATCACGTCCGCTGTGAAGCAGATGGTGGGAAAATGCGAAATATGTGTGCGTGAAGCTCAGACAGCTGTTGAGCCCCTCCTGACTACTGAGCTCCCGAGCAGACCCTGGCAGAGGGTCGCAGCAGATCTTTTCCAATGGCAGAATGGGAACTATTTAGTCATGATTGACTACTTCTCTCGCTATATCGAAGTTTGCACACTGCCCAGCACCTCAGCAAAACAGACAATAGCCAGATTCAAAGCTGTGTTTGGTAGACACGGCTGTCCGGACGTCTTGGTCACAGATAACGGCCCACAATTTTCGTGCATGGAATTCTCCCAGTTTGCACAGGACTATGATTTCACCCATGTGACAAGCAGTCCCCGCTTTCCTCGTAGCAACGGGGAGGCAGAACGGGCCGTGAGAACGGTCAAGTCTCTCTTGCAGAAAGAGGGAGACTTTCACAAGGCGCTGCTGGCCTACAGGGCCACTCCACTGGCCCATGGATTCTCCCCATCTCAGCTGCTGATGGGCAGGAGGATCAAAACACCGGTTCCAGTGTCTCCAGCACAGCTACAACCAGAGTGGCCAGATCTACAAACCTTCAGGACGAAGGACGCTGCGTTGAAGCTGCAACAACAACAGACATACAACAGGAGACATCGCACTCAAACCCTGCCACCTCTTCAGCCGGGACAGCAGGTGTGGGTCAGACCGACAAACACCAGAGCGACCGTCGTGGGGCCGGCTCACACACCGCGCTCCTACGAGGTGGAGACAGCAGAAGGAGGACAACTGCGACGCAACCGCTCTCACCTCAGGGAAGTACCAGTACCTCCAGAACCAGGTGAGACTGTTACAACTAGGTCGGGCCGACCATCCAGGCCGCCCGAAAGACTTGACCTTTGAACATTGGACAGAAAAGAGAAAAAAAAAAGGGAAAAGGGGAATATACCATACCCAAGCTGTAAAATAAAAATGTTATGTTTTTGTTTTGTTTGAATTGCAATGTTCAGATTTAGTAGACATAAAGTATTCAGAATAGTCAATGCAGTTATACAAGATGGCTATGGTAAAATGTGTCTTTATCAGCTTATGAGGTTAATGCTGAGCTTTAAGATTTTATTTAGGGGTTTGAAATGAATAAAAATGAATCCTTAAGGTTATATGGTAAATGAAAATAAGAAAATAGCCATACTGTTTAAAGAATGTTGTTATGGTAATGTTTTGCCTAAAACAGTTAAACTGCCTACTGAAAGGGGGAGATGTAATGGCATGTTATAACCAGCAGGGGGCTGGGGTAGCCATATATAATGTGGAT
>NC_085863.1:19203416-19218416 GCF_034702125.1 Engraulis encrasicolus | reverse complement strand
GGAAAGTTCTCATGTTCTGTGTATGGTCTATGGCAGGGATGGCCAACTGGAGGCCCGGGGGCCACATGTGGCCTGGCTGCTCACTTGTTGCGGCCCGTAGATAAAACATGATTTAAAAAAAATAATAACCAGATTTTTTTTTTACCACTAGTGAATCAGTTCATTGTAATTATACTTTTGGCAGATAGAGAACATTCGTATTCCTTTCAAAAAGTAAGGACAGTCAGTGACCATTCCATCCAACTACAAGTCATGTGGCCCTCTGATAGTGGCGATGGTAAAATGTGGCCCTCCCAGGCTCCAACTGGTATTGTGTGATTTGGGGCATTTACCCGGTGGGCCGCCCGCCATGACCCAGGCACAGTTTGGGCCAGACCTCTCACGCTTACACCGGCCCTGCATTGTCTTGAGGGAGCGGCCACTTGCAACCAGGAACTTCATAATGAATGTTCTCACCAAAGCCACAAAAAAATGTTTGATAACGTGCACACTTCCATCTGACAGTCAACTCTGTGACGAAGGGCATATAGTATAACGTAATTTTTTTATCTTTCTTTATGTAAAATCCTTACAAAACACAAAAAGATAACATGCTATTTTGTTGTAGTCAACATATGATGTTCATCTTATATTTGGGGGATTTCTGTTCGAAAATTAAGCAAAAATGTAGAGCAGTGCATGATGGGGGAGGAATCTGAGGGTGTCCGTGTTCTGTCTGATGAGTGGCACAGGTTCATGGGAACGTGGAGGTATGTTGGGATTCGTAATATTGCTCACTCACCAGACAATGAATAGCATAGCCTGGAAAGAAGTGACAAAAAGAGAAAAGGAGGCATCCACGACAAAAAAAAGTCAAAAGTGCTGTTAGCTGATACTTCCGTGTGTTATAGGCTAAGTGAAACTAGATCATGTCCTTGCTGCGCCAGTAGTTTTCGTTCTGCTAGTGCTCCAGACACCCCTACAAATTCAGATGGCGAGAATGTGAGAACTACTACTTTGTATACTGTATGTTCAAGGTGAATTTGAAATGGCAGTGAAAATCTGTTGTCATGGTGTTAGTCTGATATCTAATCATGGGGTTTGCCCGGTTTGGTATGGACATACAGATGGATGAATGTGTGCTTTTGGGGGTGGTCCATTGGTCCAATGGTGGGTTGGTGTAGAGAGAAAATGTCAAGGACAACAGCTCCCAATCCGACACAGGGCACTCGCCATAGTTGATTAAAAGCTGTTATAATCTGAAGAAGACATAATAGTACATTCCAGGCCTCCACTTAATATGAGAAGGCACATGTTCACCCACACCGAGACCTAAACAGAGGAGAAGAGAAGACAAGGCAAGAGAAGCAGAAGAGGAGAAGTTTGGACTTGTGCAGCAACATATTAAACACAGGACATGAAAGCTGCACTATGGATACAATGGTAGTGCAATCAAGTCATATGATTAGCTTTACAACTGCCGTGGCTTTTACCTTGTCTATTTAGTATTTACAACCAAATTGCTTTCATAAAGTGTGTGCACTGTCACATGATATGAAATGGTCTAAGCCAGGGATGGGCAACTGGAGGCCCGGGGGCCACATGCGGCCCGCCTCCTCACTCAATGCGGCCCATAGATAAAACAATAGGGCTAACTTAGAAAATAATGACCATATATTTTTTTCAATAATGACCATATATTTTTTCAAACGACTATTGAATCAATCCGTTGTAATTATGTAATACTGTAATACTGTAATTGTAATACTGTTAGCCAATAGAGTATTGAGCATTGAGTATTCCATTCCTTCCAAACAATATGGGCGGTCATGTGGCCCTCCGATGGTGGCGATGAAAAAACGTGGCCCTCCTCATCATGAAAGTTGCCCATCCCTGGTCTAAGCACAAAGTGAAATTACTTTATTCATCTTATTCTGACAGAGAAAGTCACACACACGCAAAGGCACACACACGCACACACACACTCCAGGTTGGTTCCATGCTCCAGTCATCTCAGTCAGGAAACATGATAGGACCAAGACAGATGGACCTTCTGAACTATAGAGCAGAGAGGTGAAGTGTAAGGTACCTCAGCGCTATACAGATAGTTGTAGACTGTTTCACTCCTCGGCCCGATATCCACCCAGTGGTACTTCTGAGCATCCTCACACCTACAGTATACACATGCAAACTCTCATATACAGCAGACACTTAAACACATCCACATCCACTGATGTTCTCATTATTTCAAATGATGCATTCCCAGTTTGTGAAAATATCACAAGTATTTTAAAATGAAGAGATTAGATAATACTGATTATATAGCCTAATATGGGAAGATTCAATGAGAAAGTTGATGTACTGACAGGGCAGGGTTTATCAGGGCATTAGCAAATCATAAAACAACAAGACCTTATGATACGTTTATATATTGAAAAGGGTGTAAGGTGCACGCATCCCAAAAATGCATTTGCTGTGGGTACAGAATATAAAAGAGCGCACAAGAAAAAGGAAGAGCTATGCGCACTATTCTTAGGTGACAAAGACCTCGCAAGTCGAAACATTGTGCCAATTTCTCACTTATTAAATCACAACAAGGGAGCTTTTGTGGTGTGCGGATAGTTTGTCCTTTTTCTTGTACATTTATACTTTGTAGGCTATATTCACACACTTCCCTCACTGAATTGGTACAGATATCTTTACGAACATGTTGTATACTGTCATGGTAACAACATAGTCCCAACATGGTGCAAACAACACAGGTGTTTCCCAAAATGCGGATGTGCGCAACCAAGTTGGTAAATAATGTGGGTAACAACTACAGCTCTTCATGCGCATTTTCAACCAAACCTCATTGTCTGAAGATTTCTATTGTAGTCAACATGGCAGACGAAATGTCTGTTTTGAACAGAATAGATCCTAGAAATACGTTCAAATAGACCTGACCTGGAGAAAAGTGGAACAGGGAGGGAGTCAGACATTGTATGTCTTCCCACTCTCAGGATGCAACCAGTGGCAATCAAGAAGATCAGGAGGATGGCATACGCCACCCAGCAGCCAACTGGTACTCTATGATTAGTCCTATAAATAAATGCAAGTATTAACATAAACATCTTTCAGCTTATATAAATACTTATTTGGAAGTATGTTTTGGGGCCATTTGGCCTTTATTATGACAGGACAGTATGAGAGTGGACAGGAAATGGTTGGGAGAGAGAGATGGGGCAGGGTCGGGAAATGATATCGGCCGCACTCGAACCGGGGTCCCGTGCCCATGCAAGCCTAAATGTGGGGGGCTTAGTGCGCTGGCTTATATAAATATAATCTCTTTTTTGTTTTGACCTCACTTTTGGTCTCTGTCATAGATTCGAATATATCTTTGGTTTTGGTATGAGTTGCCTTGGTCATGATCATAATCTTGTCTTGACCTCAATTCTCTCTGGGTATCATAGGTGAAAGAACAGACATGCTGAACAGTAGGCTACGCCTTCTCACCTGTTTGCTATCCTGTAGCAGTTGCCGATCATGTGTAGAAAGCAAAACATGCTGACAAACACAGAGGTGAACAGCACAAAACCACACAGAGATGGTTTACTGGAGGACACCACACTGATTTCACTGGTAGTCATGTTGAAGTCCAAAACACCATACAACAGACATCGTCTCTCATTGTTCTCCTATAAAGAAAGATATTTTCATGACAATAAATCTTCTGTGCATATACAGCAATAATCATGATCAATTATTAGATACAGCAGACACAGAAGTCCTATGTTTGTCTGTGCTATTAACTTAAATGATACTTCACTTAGCCCATTTATTTTCATTGGCATGAATGGTTTCCCACAATGGGTTTATTAGCTTGTCCAAATGTGCTCTTTGCACAAGCCATACAAATTATTTCTGATGAATATACAGGAAAACCTTTTTTATGCATCACCCATCCAATGAGCTTTTGCCTTGTGAAAAGCATACGTGGAAGTACCCATGTAGAAGTTTGCACATTCAGCAGCTATGTTCTTGTAGTTCTATGTCGGTGTTCTATATATAATAGTGTGCCTGTTACCATTCTTACCCTAGTTTACCCATGCTGTTTTAACTCATTTTCAACAAACCACATTTTCCTTCCAGGCCCATTCCGATGGCCTTCCATGCTGTCTAGTTCTTGATTGTGATTGGCTGATAGCCGTTGTAAATCCGCGTAAACACACATCATTCCAAATGAAGATTCTATGTGCGACTAAGTTAGACGCCGCATGTCTAAGTTGATAATGAGAATACAGTTGGGTTCAGTTGGGGTAGGAAAATACAGGAAGAGCACATCTTTGCACCATCTGTGGATGGGGTATCAGTGTGATAGGCAAGTGTTTATCTCTCTCCTTGAGTTTTTGTAGCAAAGTGTGTGTCTGGCAGCGCGACGAACGCACGCACGCCCAGTAGTGTTGCTGTGGTAACCAAGCACTTCCTCAACTTGTCAATTGAACGACGTGTGGCAAATTAATTGTTATTACAGCACTTTTAAAGACATTTGGTCAGCGATAGTGCAGTATTAGATAAGTCTGTGGGTTTGTGTTCGATTTATAACGGCTAAGGGCAGGTATACAGCACTGCGCTTTGCGTCGTGCCCCACTCCCCCATGATAAATCGAACACAAACCCACGGCCTCTCGTGGCTTATTTGCTTAACCATGGCTTTAAAATTCTGGCTGTGAAAAAACATTGTCCAAGGCTTACAGAAAAATGAATGTACCTTTCTTCCTATTCTGGATTATCTTAGTTTTAAGTCAGTGAAGAGTTATTCTCCAAGATAGAGCTTAGGGCAACAAGCATAGTCTCCTGTAATGTGTGATAACATTTTATGATCCAGCCTATCTGTCTTTGTTACTGAAGGCCTTAAAAAGTAATTGAAGCAAGTTTGTGCTGCAAAGGTGAGCTCTACTTCATATTAATGGTATACTTTCTTTGGTGTGCCAATATTTATGCACATGCCTATTTTTATTTAAATCCACATACTATTGTTTCTGTTACACCTAAATGATTTGACAGTTGAAATGTTTCTATTTCCCTACACTGTAAAAAATGCCCGTTGAAATTACGGCAAAAAACTGTCAAATTGCAACAGTCAGTGACCGTAAAATGTAAAACAGTTTATCTCTGTACTAAATACAGCCAGCTACTATTAAGTCAAAAAGCGCTGCATAACTTTATTTTTGACAGGTGTCATATGTAGAAAATACTGGACTGTTCTCTGTAAACGAAAATATTGGAAAATACCGTTAAGTGGGATGAAGTAGTCAAGAAACGGTACATAACTTTATTTTTCACTGGTGTCATATGTAGAAAATACTGAACTGTTCACTGAAAAGAAAATATTGGAAAATACCGTTAAGTGAAGATGAAGTAGTCAAGAAACGGTACATGACTATTTTTCATTGGTGTCATATGTACACAGCAAATTTGTCAGAGTTAGATTGATCAGAGTTAGACTGGTGTTCAGCCAAAATCTAAAATTCTCCACCGCAATCATTTTTTCCCTTATTGGACTCAGATTTTTGGTTTGAGAGGCAAATTGACACAGTAAACCTCTTCAAAATTCAGAATATCCTCTTTTACATTCCTCCTACCCAACAGAAAACTGATTGCCTGTCTGTTTGGCTCCAGGTGCCTCCACGTTGTAGATTTGACAACAGTGAAGCTGGCAACGGAATAAACTGTGCAACAGTTAAGGACTGCAAATGGCAACAGTTTGCACATTTTGCAGTAATTCACTGTAACTTATATATTAACAGCCTACAGTTTAGCCTCATTTAATGTGTAAAATATACCTATAGGCTAGTATAATTTGAAAAAGTCTACCTGGGACAGTAAACCCTTGATTCAGTCTCTTAAGAAGTAGCCCAGTCTATTTGAAACTGTCATTCTACCCCATCCAAATCAATCTGTCAATCAATTCCTGACCTCACCTGAGTGCTAAGGGCTGTCATGCAATGATTAACTTACTGCCTGCACCTGCCAAATGCTTCATCACTCGGGTCACATGGTTCACTTGAACATGTATTTAAACCGGGACTGTTGCATTGTACTGCTCACTGGTTGCTAGCTAGCTGGCTGGCTGGCTGTAAGGCCGGCCGGCCGGCTGGCCTGCCCTCACCTGGCCTGCCCGGCTAGCAGGTCACGTTGTAAGGGTGGCTGTATGGCTTGCTAACTAGCTTGTTTGTTAGCTTGCTTGCCCCGCTAGCTGTGGCCTTCATTTTCCTTAAGGTTATTTCCAGGCCTTTTTTAAAATAAAGAATGCATTTGCATACCCTTCCTTGATGATACTGGACTAGTCCACCTGCCAGCACTAGACAATCTGGCAATTGGGCATTTATTTAGGTTTATTATATGGTTGTGACGTCATCGGTCGAATGCTCCATTCATTTCAACGGGGCTCCCCAACGTTCGCACGTCTGTTATTTTTCGATAACGGACGGGTTGGTCTATAACAGACCGCTGTCAATGGCAACAAGACTTTTCACTGCTAAAGCGACTTTTCAACAAGACTCTAATCTGCTGCTGTGATAGACAACACCTGTCCTGGCTACCTAGCTGTTAGCGGTGTTCCACAACGGCACTGTTTTGTTTTGCGCAGCAACAATCTTTTGACATTAAAAACTTGACTTAACATTAAATAGGCCTAAAGAAATGTCCCCGCCATGTGTGAATCATTTAAGTATATCCATATAATAAGCGGGTTAACTTTCGGCGAGTCGGTCGCTTTGTGGAATAGCAGCACTTCAGAGAGAACAAGACCCCTCCGCTCCGCGAGAATCCAAAGATTCTCTCTGTCGTGCTGCTATTCCACGGTAGCGACCTTCTCGCCGAACGTTAACCGTTACATATAATTAGGTTGATGTTTATCAGACTCCAGTGAGTTGAATCAGTCCAATCAGTTGTCTGTGATTGCAACTCTCTAATTGGACTCACCTGAGTAGAATCAGTCCAATCAGTCATCTGATTGTAACTCTATAATTGGACTGACCTGAATGGACTCACCGTAAAATGTAAAAAATAATAATACCGTTATTTATTTAACGGTAGGCTTCGGCAACCACTGCTGCCAGCAATTTACCGTAAAATGTAAAAAGGAAATATACCGTTATTTATTTAAAGGTAGACTTTGGCAACCACTGCTGCCAGCAATTTACCGTGAAAACAACTGTTCTTTTTTACTGTGTATGTGGAAATGAAACTAATGCTTCAAAAGCTTAACAAGAGACAAACTGATTTAATGGTTTTCCAAAAGGGAGCCCAAACTTTCACATACCACTGTACATCCGGGATTGAACCCTGAAGAAGACAGGGCCTTACCTGGTACATGTGAAAAAGATCATCTTACCTCAACACTTCCGGTCAAGGCAGCAGTCACGATACTGCATATGACGCAGACAGTGTTGAACACGATCAGTAGGCCTGCAGGGTTCTTCATATCCATACCTGGAGGCGAAATAGTTGTTCACCTGCAGAGGCACAATATGAGTGAGGTGGGTGGAGGAGTAGAGCAACTGACTAACCTGAGGCCAAAAATCCCATTGTGAGGCGGAGAAGGAGTGGTCATCACTCTGGTGTAATCATGGCCTGCGAAACTCTTATCTAACTCTCTGTTTCTTTTGCTTAGATGGTCCTTTCACTTCTAGAATACATTTTACAATGTTTGTCAAAAATTCATCCATGGTGAAGGGTGACACACACACACACACACACACACACACACACGCACGCACGCACGCATGCACGCACGCACGCACACACACGCACACACACACACACACACGCACGCACACACACACACACATACACATACACACACACACGGTCTTAAAAAAAAACAAGGCCCATGGGGAGTGAGCTCATGACACATTGATGTCATCCATAAGGTATTGACATGCATGTAAACCAGCAAGAGTGCTGGCAGCTATCTATGGTGGATCTCCATAGGACCCCATTCACTCTAAATGGCTCTGCACTCACTCTAGAGTACAGTACCACCCGGTAAAAGTCATTTGCGATCATTCTGTCCTAGCATAGTTCTGTGGCTATTCTTTCATTTGTATCTGTATCAGGTGCTCTAAACCTGCTGACGCGTAACACCTCATCTTTATGTAGCTAACAAAACTTTATTGAACACAATCTGCACATTTGTGTCTCATCTTTTTACCGTCTCGTCGTTTTATTGTTCTGGCTTCTGTGTTTAATGCGATTACCTCATGTTAATGTTTCATCTAGAGTTGTGTCGTTCATGAACGAGCCGGTTCTTTTGAACGGCTCCCAGAAGTGAACGATGGGAACCGGATCACAGCTGGGGGAGCCACTCTGCCGCATTTTCGTTCATTTTTCATTAATTTTAAGCACGTGACCTCGACGTGAGTAATTAAATTTGGGAAAAAACACAATGGTTTGCCTTAAAGAGTGGCAAAAACAGTCTTTAGAAGCAGGAGAATAATCAGTTGTTGTTTTGACAAAATTACCCAGAGGTGGAGTCAAAATATTACATTCTAAACACTGAATAAATAATTTTAAAAAGAGCCAAAAGAGCCAGTTTTTTTAACTTCTCTTTGAAACGAACGAGCCACTAAGATCCGGATCCCATAAAAGAGCCATAAATCCCATCTCTAGTTTAACATAAGTGCATCATTTAAAAACTACATGAATGATGTAAGAGGAGTCTGACAGCCGCTTTTTAGTTTCTGTTTCTGTCCTCTGGTCGCTGCAGCGTCAGGTGCTCTATACCGGCTTACTCTTTGCTCCTCACCTTTATGTAGCTCATGACACTTTATACACACTCTGCACACTTATATTGAGTCGTTTTACTGTCTGGCCGTTTTACTGTCCTGGCTTCCTCTGGGCCTTAACAAGGACAGGGGTGGAGGGCAGACACTGAGGCCAGGCACCACAGACCACAAACACAGCAAGCCGAGATTGTCAAGTGCTGTTGTTGTGCAGTAAGGAACGGACAAGCCCACTTTGACTTAACCCCTTAAGACACGGTATTATAAATGAGCTGTTACCAGAATGGCAATGACCAAGTTGTAATGTATTACTAAAGGCCCCGTGCACTGTCATTGTAGTGTAGTACTATAGTAGTTAACTTTCAATGTCTATTACAGCGTGCCACAGGAGGTACGGCGTGCATTAAGGGGCTACTGTAATAAAACTCACACTGACATCTGTGTGCCCAGGTAACACAACTCACAACATAACTAGGGGGTTAAAGTGACCTCACATGGACTTCAAACACTACCTGGTCAAAAAGGTACTGACAAGACTCCACTTCCTGCGGAGGATGAGAAGAGCCAACCTCCCCACATCTGCACTCACCACCTTCTACAGCGGTGCCATTGAGAGCATCCTGACCAGCAGCCTCTCTGTCTGGCATGGCAGCTGTCTAGCTGCAGACAAGAAGGCACTACAGAGGGTGGGGACGGCAGAAAACATCACCAGATCACCCCTACCAGCCATTCAGGATCTGTACACTTCCCACTGTTCCAAGAGGGCAGTGACCATCATTAAAGACACCACTCATTCACCACACATACTTTTCTCCCTATCAGAGAAGTGCTACCGCAGCCTGTGGTCCCGAACAAGCAGACTGGGAAACAGCTTCTTTCCACAAGCCATCAGACTCATCAAAACAATGGAGAAACCCGCAATCCAAGGTCACTATAGACAACATTCCATGAGCAGTTTTCACCATGCCACTGGCACTTTACTCTTTGCACCTTGCATACAGCATCTATAGGCTACTACTTCACACTCCTGTATGACCACTGACTGTACTTTCGCTGCTTTGTGTGTGTGTGTGTGTGTGTGTGTGTGTGTGTGTGTGTGTGTGTGTGTGTGTGTGTGTGTGTGTGTGTGTGTGTGTGTGTGTGTGTGTGTGTGTGTGTGTGTGTGTGTGTGTGATTATCAATATATTATGATAGGCTATATGTTTAGTTTTATATGCACATTTAATTGGAGACTGGTCAAACGCAATTTCAAACGTCTGTGCTAACTCTGTTAGGCCTACATGGATTTTTTTTTTTTTTTTACAATAAAGTACACTTGACTTGACTTCACTTGAAGTGTCTGTTTCAGAAAACATTTGATCAGTCCCACTCAAAAAAACAATTTAATGCAATGTGTGTTTAATTCTTTAGTCAGTGTAACATTTCCACCCAACTTTTTGTAAATAAATATTAAGAGAATAGCGGAAGAGAGAATATAAGAGATACTGAAGAGTTGAACTGATCACATTGTAAAATTTTGTTCGAGTAATTTGATTCTCCACAGTGTTGTTCATACTCTGAAGTTCACAGAGTCCTATCCATTTCTTTCTTTCTTTCTTTCTTTCTTTCTTTCTTTCTTTCTTTCTTTCTTTCTTTCTTTCTTTCTTTCTTTCTTTCTTTCTTCTTAATCTTTAATATGAACACTCTAACTCTACCCTTACTGTTGCATCTTTGTGGCCAGCTCTCCCTTTTACTTTTTTTGCACAAGAAATGTCTTATTACCTCCGCCAGGAGGTTATGTGATCGCCCGAATTTGTGTGTCTGTTCGTCACGCTGCTATTACATGGCCTGCCACAGTGTGTGTTCGTCACGCTGCTATTACATGGCCTGCCACAGGGTGCGCAAGGACCACTGAGGAGGAGCCCTGAGCAGCACCACTGACTAACTGGTGTACCTTCACGCAGCCACCTTCACGCAGCCACACCGGGGCAGAGCATTGAAGTGAAATGCATTACCGCAGTCAAAATCGCTGTCTACAGCCTCGCATATCGTTTAAGTTCACAATGCTGTCACAAAACATTCATATAAAATGAAGCTCAAAGAAAGGCGCGCGCGAATTGCGTTAGTCCACGGTGATTTGCTGCTTCCCCAATCCCCGCGCACTGAAGTCATCAGCACTACAAACATTCCATAGACTATACTAGACTTCGTAACGAATGAACGCTGGAGATGCGATGAACAGTGATTTTCAATACGAAATAGAGAGCAGGCCCGGGTGCCGATCAACTGCCCACAGCGCTAAGATCAGCTCGCAATAACCCTCATGAACGGATTTCCATAGGCTATTTACAGGTAGGAGGAACTTCTCCAACAAGTGTAGTGTCGCGGTAGGCAATGATTCCGCTAGCTGCGACCAGTCGAGTCGACATGTCTCTCGCAATTGCAATTGCGTTTGTACCCCAACGTTTGTGTCACGATATTGAAACAGCTAGAAATGATAGAAGTGGATTTACATCTCAAAAGTTTGTTTAGCCTTACGAAATAGCCAACAATAACTGACACTCCACAACCATCCATGCACTGCCACTGGATAAGGGGATTCTTGCACATTTCATTCTGATTCAATAATTAAGTGAACGGCTCAAAGTAGTATGGGCCGCTGCACTAGGCCCTACTGTAGAATATGTAGGCCTACTACGGGTGTTGGCCAATGAAAATTGTGCTTTTTAATTTTTATTTTGTTTTAGATGGTAGCCTAATGAAAGGCATGCTGCCAATCATCAACAATGTGACTAATATGTAGCAATGGCATTCAAGGCTTAAGTGCATTTGCAAATCACAGAAGGCATAGGCTAGCATGAACAATCACTTTGCCAATAAAACAATCAAAGGTGAACTAAACAGACCACAGCTAGAGGACATGGAAATGATAAAAGAGACAGATAGAACTATAATTAAGTTACGACTTGACGGTTCAATTACCTGAACACAAGTGCTATGTGGCCTATAGGCCTAAATGCATGAAACCACATCATGACTCTACACCTATGTCCAAAACGAACTGAACTTCCTTGGCGGAGGTCTGCGTTCTCTGAATGCATTTCTAGTTGGCAGCTGTCTTTACGTCTTGAGAGAATGGAGGACGCCATGACAAATGCAGCTTCTGTGGATGTAAAATGGTAATTTCCACAATAATCAAACAAACAAATGATGCATGTTTGTGTTTGTATTCACTCGTCGTTTTTTTCTGAGAATTCCTCCGCTCAAGTGGTTGTGTTTTATTTTTAGGGACTGACAGAAACAGTAGCCTACGCCAGGAGTCGGACAGGATGATACCCTAACTAAAGAATGTGCCATATCCAAGGGCCCGGCCTGAAACACTGACGTGTGTCTATTAATTTGCCCTTTAACACGGTCGCATCCGACACGGCAGCTGTGAGGCTTCAAGCCAACCCAATTGTCATCAGAATCCGTTGCTGCGCCTGCCTATCGGTGTTGATGCCCAGTAGACTGCGAGCGGGCGCGCCGACGTGTGTGCGTCACGGAGCGCCTACAGGCATTGCGCACAGCGAACGCAGGCAGTCGCAGCTGTGCGACACATGGAGTAGGTCGGGCCGAGCGAGGACGGGCTGGGAGACACTTTAACCGGGACTGTGGATAACTTCTTACAAAACCAACAAGAGAGAGACAGAGATAATCTGCCACCATGCGCGTGGAAGTCCAACAGGGCGAGAATGAAGAGAACTCCGCCAACTCGGTGAGGCCAGATAGATGGGGCGTGAAGTGAAGTTCGTCGGACTCAAAAAGAAACTAATAATAACAACAACCAAGCATGTGAACACCGGAGGAGCCCTCACCTTATTAACAAGCACTGTAACGTGCTGTGTGTGATATTGACCAGACTGTAACGCATGCCATTGTGGTGATTGCGCTTCAAAGTTGACTGACCCAACACTAGGCTATGTGAAATGCAGTAAAGGTTCATGCATGGGGTGCCGCTAACCGGTTTTCAAAAATGTGCATCATGAGTGTTGGTCTAGTCTAGCCCTGAGGTCTCCTCAACTGCCCTGCGCGTTGGATAGATTGTCATTTCATATTTTCATTATAAAAATAATAATAAACTTATTGATGTTCATATTCATGAAGAACCTACTACCTAGCCTACTTAAAGTGGTCCTAATTATGTTGGTCAGCATATGCCCGTAGGTCGGACTAACACCCGCGGCTTATCGTGGTGCGGATAGTTCAGAGGACATTTTGCACTGTGTGACAATGCTAGTGTGAAGTTGTTGCCGTACATGTTTAAATTTCGAAGACAAATTTGACCGTGGTTGCCGTGACTTCATGTAGCCATCTCTGACTGCGTTCCTAAATGCCCTATGAGCACCAGCGTTTGTTTATTTCGGAGACACACTTCCGACCCCCCTGCCTTTGTCACTCAACCCTCTGGAGGTCAGGCGCGCGAGACCCACATAGATAAATAGCCGTTATCTGTGCCAGAGCCCAGAAATAGCGTGCGCAGAATTCCCCCCCAGCTCGGCTTTCCATATAAGTATCCCACCGGCCACTGTGCCACTGACGTGTGTGTGTGTGTGTGTGTGTGTGTGTGTGTGTGTGTGTGTGTGTGTGAGAGAGAGAGAGAGAGAGAGAGAGAGAGAGAGAGAGAGAGAGAGAGAGAGAGAGAGAGAGAGAGAGAGAGAGAGAGAGAGAGAGAGAGACGGGGTTTGACATTCCCACCTGCTTCCCTAACGGCTTAATATAGAACTCTCACTCTTTTCTGGCTGGTGTTGTGGCACGACGTTTTAGTCTTTCATACAGTGCTCAACGTGTAGGCGACTGAAAACAAATTGCATGTTTATAACAGCTATATAAATGTAAACTATTAGGCTACTATTTTTCTCAGACAAATCAATCTATAGGCATTATTTCATATCTAAAATACACGTAGGCCTACATCTAATGCCAGAGAGACTGTTTACATCAGGCTTAGAGCAACATTGTAAAGAATCACTCACTACTCACTCCCACTCACATATTGTCTCAGACAGCGAGGCCACAGAGATTAAAAAGATATGAGCCAAATAGTAAGCCTATCAAAATAGTAGCAAGTAAGGAGCAAACGGAAGGAAATTATAAACAGGAGTAGGCCCACGTACAGTAGGCTACAAGAAAGGAGATAAATATTATAGGTCAGTCTTACAAGTGATATAAATAAATAGCAGCAGCATTGGCAGGAGAAGGCTAGGTTACCGTTGCCTCCACCATTTTGAAATTCATCTCTGACTGAGACAGGAAACTTTGCAGCTCCATAAACAACACACACGAACACACCAAACAGAACATACACAGACCAACACACATTTTACACATTTACCAGTCTATCATCAAATAAAATAAATATGGGATTGACTATGTCAATACATTTTACAGTGTTGATCCAACACTTAACCCCTTAAGGCGCGGCTTTATAAATTCATTGTTACCAGTATGGTAATGACCAAGTCGTGGTGCATTACTAAAGGGCTTGTGTTGTGCCATAGTATTGTAGTGCTATGGTAGTTACATTTCAATGTCTATTACAGCGTGCCACTGGAGGTACGGTGCGCATTAAGGGGCTACAGTGTCCAGATTGATGAGTGGTTCTATTCTCCATGTAGGCCTATTGGATTAACTCCACACATTTTTACGGCGTGTGAAAAAGTGACACTGGTGACATGTCAAAGGGAAAAAATCTGAGTCTGTCGGCCTCGTACCTGATGGACTATAGAGTTTGTCAACAGGGGCTTTACAGCCCCCCGTGGGGTGTTAGGGAGCCCTGTTTGTGTTGAGAAGGGTAGGCCTACTGCTGAGGGGGTGAAGGTGGGGTCTGGGTGCTCATTGCCATCGCAGGGTGTTAGTGTACAGTATTCTATTTTTTAATACTAAGGGGGGCTTTGCCAGGCAAGGTCAAGGAGGTGTTGGGCATTGGTTCAAAAAATGTTGAGAACCACTGTGATACACTTAAATCTTCTCCCTGAGGGCAGTATGTTGTACAGGTGATAACTGAGGACCTTGAGTTCGTGATTTTAGATTGTATTTTTTTTTTTAATATAAGCTTGCACAAGAGAACCAATGTGCACACCATTGTGCTGTAATGTCGGAGATGTATTCAGAAGGCAAACAGCCCAAAACAACTGCAGTGCTTTTTGCAAAATTCTTCCACAAATTCAACTCCTGCCCCCACAAAATGTAAAACCGGTAGTAAAACACAGTTGTCAATCATTTTAGTGCACATT
>NC_085863.1:19193416-19195916 GCF_034702125.1 Engraulis encrasicolus | reverse complement strand
CACTGGCTGGTGTTAATTTAGAGCCCTGATTGTATTACACTTAGCTGACGCTTTCATCCACATTACATCACATTACATTTCACTGAGTTGACACTCTTATTCTAAGCAAACTTACTTACAAGGTATTGGTTACCATCCCTGGAGGAAATCTGGGTTAGGGGCTTACAGTACTCAAGGACACTTCAGCCATGAATGGAGGTGTACTGAGAGGTAAGGTGGGATTCAGTCTTGCAACCCTCTGATTTAAGGACCACCTCCCGGCAACCCTCTGATTTTAAGACCACCTCCCCTCTTCACTATAAGTCCATTTTTGATATGTTACTTACACCAACTGAGCAAGTTTGAACATGGCAGTACAGAGATAATTAAAGGATTGCCAATGTAACCCTTCAGTCAAGAGCTTGTCCTCCTGACCTCTTGTATGGTAGGCTGTCAATTGGAGAGATGTACCAAGCTGGTTAGCATCCCTTACGCTACTATGTTGAGGGAGTTGCACAGGAGGACATATTTATGTTTTGTTTATGGGTACTGTTTGTTCTTGTTGTTTGCTCTTCTTCTTCTTCTTCTTCTTCTTCTTCTTCTTCTTCTTCTTCTTCTTCTTCTTCTTCTTCTTCTTCTTCTTCTTCTTCTTCTTCTTCTTCTTCTTCTTCTTCTTCTTCTTGTTTTTCTTGTTTACTCAGAGTGTTGTTGTTGTTGTTTTCTCAGGATGTGAGTGAGTTCACCCATAAACTTCTGGACTGGCTGGAGGACGCATTTCAACTTTCCGCCACGGGGAAGTAAGTGTATGTGTGTGTGTGTGTGTGTGCAATGCCGGGGTGGCCATTATAACTATCGGGACATTTCCCGGCCCAAAATGTGGGTGTGGCCCGTTGGACCATGAGGAAATATTTTTAAATTCAGTATTTTTCTCACTTGGGTTATTCTAAATGCAATGATCACTTGTAGTCTGCATACATATTCACCATGAAAGCGCAGCCACCGGCAGCACCACAGCAGATTATTAAAGTGCAACCATCTAGGCGCCAAAGAGTCCCTGGAGTCCCTGGAGGCGCGGCGAAATGTGCGAAGAAAAGTGCACTTTCTGTAAATCTGCGTGTAGCCTTATAATAGCCAAATTAAATGCATCCCTTTCTACTACCTCAACCACAACAGAAGTCAGCAAAATGAGGGGTCAGAAACGTATAGGAACAGGACATTGTATGGGTTATAATTCAACTCACACTGTTGCTGCTCACCGATTTATTAGAACACAACGTTTCGACCTCAGGCGACGAAGACCGCCTGAGGTCGAAACGTTGTGTTCTAATAAATCGGTGAGCAGCAACAGTGTGCGGATTTCCTCTCTTCCTTTACGCACGTTTGTTTTGATCCAGCACCTGTTCTACTGGATGTGCGCGCATCACATACACTTCTTTATAATTCAACTCATCCTTACTTTCTTAAAATAATATTTTAAGTTTGTGGCAATTGGCGTTATTTGGAAGCGACTTGAGAGCCCAGACATGGCGCGAGCACTGGAGAACCGCCGTGGCGTGTGCTTAACCCGATTTGTATTCTTGAAGAACAGCAAACGAGCGATTAAAAGGGGAAAGAGAGAGAGCGAGAGAGAGAGCGACGAAATGATGAAGCAAAGCGCAGGTAGGATTAAAGAAAGCAAAGGTGAAGTGACAGCTCATGCCATTACTCCCTCCCAAGCATTGCATGGAATGCCTCGCGATAAACAATCTGAATGGTTTAAGTAATGAACATTTTGAAAGCTTCAGTTAGTTTGCAAACGTCGGTGGGAATTAGGATGTTACTTGACGCAACTCACAATCAGCTCGACAAGTTTTGAATCAATAATGGCCACATTTAGTAGCATGACAGCAGCGCGCAGGTGAATAGGCTCAATAAGAAGTCCAGTAACACAAGTAATAGGATGAGGATCAACGACAATCTTGGCATGCATGTTTGCAAATGAAATGTGAATAAAACGTTTGGTGATGTGACAGTTGCGACGAGAATGTGAGAGGGGGGATAAATTGATATGATATCTCAGCGGGCGTTACTACTAACTTCACGGCTCTGTGTGCGTCCAAGAATACGCTCAAGCAAGGCTACAAATGCAGGGTGACTTCTTGCTGCTATCGGTCTTTTGTAGGCAACCCGACATCGAACAGCTTTGCGCATCAAAGGCGTGTCGTCATTGTTTTTTTCCCAAGTCAACAGTAGGCTATTTGTCAACTGTTCTTGGCAACGAAGCAATGATTTGGATAGGCCTTCTGTTCATATTACTGTAAAAGTAGCATTCATTAAAATGGCCATATTATGGGTAGCCTATTTTAAAAGAAATACAATTTAATAAGAATGAAAATGCATGCATTGGGGATATCAATTGATATTGGATCTGAAATTCATTTTGCATCCCTGAACAAGACTGGCTTAAGTAAGGACAAGACATAGCCTACATGTGGGCCTAACACCGCACGGGACTATTGCACATTAGTACCATGCATGTGGA
>NC_085863.1:19188416-19190916 GCF_034702125.1 Engraulis encrasicolus | reverse complement strand
GTGCCCACCAAGGATTTTAGTAAACAGTGACAACTAC
This sequence comes from Engraulis encrasicolus, assembly GCF_034702125.1. Classification (NCBI taxonomy): domain Eukaryota; kingdom Metazoa; phylum Chordata; class Actinopteri; order Clupeiformes; family Engraulidae; genus Engraulis; species Engraulis encrasicolus. Next base: position 19,190,879 of record NC_085863.1, on the reverse strand, counting down.
AAGATTTTAGTCATAGTTAATGTTTTTCTAAATTTAAACATGAGATTATTTCTTTATAACCTGTAAGCAAATCATAATTAAATCATAGTGTGATTTGGGAATGATGTCAAAACATTAGTGGAGGATTTTGAACAACGAGTAGCCCTCTGGTAGCTCTCAGTAGCTCTCGAGTAGCCCTTGGTAGCCCTTGAGTAGCTCTCAGACACAGAAAGGATGGGGACCCCTGGACTAGTGGATATGATTTGTGCAGACTTTAATAATTTACGGAATAACATTGAGATTGTGAGGATTAGTTTCACATACGCATACATTTATACAGTTCTGTACAATTTGACGCAGTTCAGGGCAAAACAAAATGGCATCAGCAATAGTGTCTGGTGACATTCATAACGTAATTACAAAGTAAAATAAAGTAAGCTCACTTAGTATTGTAGTTCTTTGGTCATCACACAACATAGCTTACTCCCTGTTTTATGCTTACATAAAACAGCTGTAAGAACTACTCTGTGGTTCTGGATACTATAGCTACCCTGTCTTTCCTGCAGCTATATAAACCAATGGTTCTGGTCCTGTAATGTGCCCTCTGGCGAATGTGCTAAGCTGACTACGAAGTTCCCGTGTCGATTTATTGTAGCCATAAAATCTGTGTCCTATAAGGTATCCTTTGGGCAAGGTAATGCCATAGGTCAGTGGTCTCCAATTATATTTCTCCAAGGGCCAAATTATGTAGAGCTAATGAGGCTGCGGGCCAAACCAACTCCCAAACCCCATGAGAAACAAGTTAGAGGTCTGGACAGAGAACAGATTTGTACTTTTCCGTTTTCCCTTCTTGTCAATGTCTGTTGTGAGACTTTTAGCACAAGATCTAACTCTCTGTGAATGCTTTGGTGAGATATGACACCCTGAAGTTTTAGTGTTCGAAAACCACAAACATTTATGTTTTCATTTGTTCTGACCTCATGGCGGGCCGAATGTTTGCCATGTCCGGGCCGGATATGGCCCGCAGGCCTTTGTTTGGTCCAATAAAGTCCCCCCCCTCTCTCTCTTTCTGCAGTTATAAGAACTATGGTTCTGGTCCAGTAAAGTACCCTCTGGCGGACGTTCTGCAGTACATGCTGGAGTTCGCCACCACCCGGCCCAACACAAACCCCTCCCCCAACACAAACCCCTCCCCCAACACAGGCTCCACCCCCAATACCGGCTCCAGCAGCCCCATGCCTCCTACGCACACCGAGGCCAGCACAGACGAAACGTAAGTTACACACACGTGCACACACGCGCACGCACACACACACACACACACACACACACACACACACACACACACACACGCACACACACACACACACAGACAGACACACACACACACACACCACACACACACACACACACACACACACACACACACACACACACACACACACACACACACACACACACACACACACACACACACACACACACACAGATTTCTTAGACGCACATAAACACACACATACAGTAATTTGGATACTCATGTAATACAAAGACACACAAGTTCCTCTGACCAGCATGAGTGAATTAACTTTCTTTTGGCATTTTATGCCTACTACATTGCCAAAAAAAGATGACTTTCACTCTCTCTCCTCCCTCTCTTCCCTTCTATCTCTCTCCATATCCTCCCCTTCCCTTCCCTCCCCTCACCTCTCAGTCCCTCTGACCCTGTTGAGGCAACACCTCCTCCTCCTCCCGACAGCCCGTCGCCCTCCTCCTCCCCCGCGCAGCGCACCCCCATCCATAAGCCCTTTACCCACTCCTGCCCCCCACTGGACGGTCTGATGCAGCCGGCCCCCCACACAGCCACCGAGGAGGAGCTGACGGTCATCAGAGCATGCCTGCAGAGGTGGAGGACCCAGGTGGAGAACGATATAAACGGTACACACACACACGCACGCACACACACACACACACACACACACACACACACACACACACACACACACACACACACACACACACACACACACACACACACACACACACACACACACACACACACACACACACACAGACACACATAGAGGTGTGAAAAGTAAAAATAAATGCATGGTTTAAATTCATCCTCTCTCTCTCTCTCTCTCTCTCTCTCTCTCCCTCCCTCCCTCCCTAGAGTTGAAGACCAGTATTGAGAAAGTGACACAGGAACTGGAGCAGATCTACTCGGATAACAGCCTATGCCAGGTGAGTGTGCGTGCGTGCGTGCGTGCGTGCGTGCGTGCGTGCGTGCGTGCGTGCGTGCGTGCGTGCGTGCGTGCGTGCGTACATGTCTAGGTGCCGTACAGGCATGGTTGCCAGATGAGGCAGCCCAAAAAATGCTCAAAACCCGCCTAAAAGCACAAAATCCCGCCCAATTCTATTGATTTTTATGGCAAAAATTCGGCGGGTTTTTCTGCTAAATGCCATTTTTACCCGCACACGGCCATC